>NC_090448.1:168078371-168381605 GCF_031143425.1 Pleurodeles waltl | reverse complement strand
ACAATTACCTTCATTACCATCAACTTGGTCACCACGGCATTTCGCCACCCTTCTCACATTCCACACTCTGTCATCCTGCGCAACCACACTATTTCTTAGCACCTTGACCACCTTGATAGCCTTGCTAAATCTGCTTTCAGTCTTTCTTACCAAACCAGGCTTACGTATCTTAACCCAATCTCCCACTACAAACTTAGGTTCTTTCACATTCCACTTTCTGTCATAAATTTCTTTAATCTTCATCTGTTTGCCCTTGACTCTTTCCCTGACTTCTTCCACAGATACATTTTCCCACTCCTTGCCATGCTTCCTCTTGAACCACCATGGACATAATTTCGATACAGGATGTCTTCCTCTTAACAGTCTAAAAGGACTCACACCTGTTGTGGATTGTGGAGTAATCCGATATAGCCATAATCTTTCTCTTAACTTTTCCTTCCACAAACCTCCAAAACCACGTGCCCAAATTATGCTGTCTTTAAGAACACGATTAAATCTCTCCACCTGTCCGTTGCCTTGTGGTTCATACAACGGAGTAGTAACATGTTTAATGTTGCTGTACCTAAAAAAACTCTGTGTTTCACCAGCAACCAATTGAACCCCATTGTCCGTAATCAAAACTTCTGGATAACCCTCTCTAGCAAAAATTTCCTTGAAAAATTCTATTATACTACTCGCTGAAACGCTGGGAACCATTTTTACCTCAGGCCACTTGGAAAAATAATCAATAAGAACTAGAGCATAACGTGCATCAGCTGGAAGTGAATAAAATGGACCAGTAATGTCAAATCCCAATTTTTGCCAGGGAGAGGTCGGCCAGGAAACAGGTACCAAAGGGGCAGGCACAGTTCTTAACATTTTCTCTGCATTTACACAAACATCACATTCTCTGACCACTCTATCTACCATTTTATCTAATCCTGGCCACCAGAAACATGTGCGTACCAAACGTTTCATAGATGACATACCCGGATGTCCCTCATGGGCTATGCTCAAAATGGTCTGTATCAATCCGCTGGGAGGAATACACTTCCCTTTCTTGAATAACATCTCATTTACCACTTCCAATTCATCCCTAACCATAGCAAACGGTTCTAATTCTGAGGCAAACCTCCCTCTACCCAGCCAACCATCTCTCACATATTTTATTACCTCCTGCAATATACCATCATTTTTCAACCAATCCATCCAATCTTCTTCTTTGATGCTCCCAAACTCTTCAGTCATGTATCCTGATACATTAGAAATTACATCATTCTCCAACATCTCACGGAATGCCTCATCCCCCTTTCTCTCATTCTGTGGAAGTCTTGATAGACAATCTGCCATCGCATTATTCCTCCCCGGTACATATTCAACATCAAAACAATACTCTTGCAATCTTGACACAAGTCTAGCAATACGAGCTGTGGCATTCCATCCCCCACCTGGAGAAAGAATACCCACCAAGGGTTTATGATCAGTTTGAAGAATGAACTTTGTACCCCAAATATAGTCCCTGAAATGTTCAACCGCCCAAGTACATGCTAACAACTCCTTTTCAATCACAGCATATTTTCTTTCTGTGTCGTTGAGTGTACGTGAGGCAAACGAAACATTCCACCGGTCCTTACCACATCTTTGAGATAATACACCTCCAATTCCATACATACTCGCATCCACCGTCACCACACATTGCGCCCCCACACTGAAAGGTTTCAAAGTTGGAGCCTCCACTATCTCCCTTTTTATCCCCTCAAAGGCTTCATTTTGTCTTTCCGACCAAATATATTGGATCCCTTTCCGTGTGAGTTCTCTCAAAGGTTCCATTTTTGTGGCAAAGTTGTCAATAAATTTACTATATTACTCACATAATCCAGCAAATGATAGTAGTTTCTCCCGATTGTCAGGAGCAACTACTACAATACAATACAATACAATACAAACAGTACAATAGCATCAACCAAAGACTGTTTTGGAACTACATCATTGCCAGATATGCTATGCCCTAAATACTCCACAGATTCGGCAAAAAACTTACATTAGTTTTCCTTTAAAGTCAATCCCTTTTCCCTCAATACATTACAAACATTTGCTACATGTTCTTTGTGGTCTTTTTCATCCCTGGAAAATATTAAAATGTCATCTTGAAAACATTTTACATATTTATCCATGTCTTTGAACAAGTGAAACATTGCCCTTTGAAAAACTGATGCCGCAGAGGCTAAACCAAAGGGCATCCTTTTAAACTGGAACAATCCCTGTGGAGTGATAAACGCCGTAAGATGCCTTGAATCCTCCGTCAACTCTATTTGATGATACGCTGACCTTAAATCTAGGGTGGTGAAAATATTTGCTCCTTCTAGCAGACTGATCACCTCATTGATCTTAGGCAGAGGGTGACAATTTACAAAAATGTTTGCATTCACCGCCCTCAAATCCACACATAACCTCAAAGATTTGTCTGGTTTCCGGGTCAACACAATTGGAGAAACCCATTCAGAGGATTCTACTTCTTCTATTACATTGTCTTTTATCATCTCTGTCAATATATGTTTAAGTTCTTCTCTAACACAAATAGGTACATTTCGAAGTTTCTGCACTACAGGTATAGCATTATTCTTAACCTTTATTTTATGGCTGTAATTCACCAATTTACCGAGATTATTGGTGAAAACTTGTGGAAATTTGGAAATGATCTCCTCCCTGTTTTCCCAACATCCTACTGCCAATACAGGTTCTCTGCTCCTGGGGTTCAAAATTATATTTAATTTACCTTGATCCTTCCAACCCAAGACATTCACGCCTTTTGATGCCACATACAATTTAATGTTTGCTCTTCTTTCTTTAAACACAATTTCCATCTCCACAAATCCCATAACATCAATTGTCGTACCTTCAAAACTCTCAGCTACAATGTCAGGTTCATTTAAATCAGTTGTGTCCCAAATACCTTCAAACATACGTTCGAAATAATCTTGCACAACAATTGTCCACGGCGACCCCGAATCCGCCATAAGTACTAACTTTCTTCCTGCCACCATCACCTCACACATAGGTCGTTTTGACACATTCTCTTTTTCACCATCGCAACTTTTCAGCGATAACACCGTCCCACTATGCTCATCGCTTTTCACATCACTGCCCCATCCATCCACCTTAGATTTTCCAATCAATCAATCAATCAAAAAATTTGTATAGCGCGCTACTCACCCGGAGGGTCTCAAGGTGCTGGGGGGGAGGGGGGACCGCTACTGCTCAAACAGCCAGGTCTTGAGTTGCTTCCTGAAGGAGAGGTGGTCGTGGGTCAGACGGAGGTGGATGGGGAGGGAGTTCCAAGTCTTGGCTGCCAGGTAGGAGAAGGATCTTCCTCCCATGGTGGCTTTTCTAATGCGTGGCACGGTGGCGAGGGCGTGGCTGGTCGATCGTAGCTGGCGGGTGGGAGTGTAGAAGGTCAGGCGGTTGTTGAGGTACCTGGGGCCCAGGTCGTGGAGGGCCTTGTGTGCGTGGGTGAGGAGGCGGAACGTGATTCTCTTGCTGATGGGGAGCCAGTGCAAGTCTCTCAGGTGTCCGGAGATGTGGCTGTGTCGGGGGATGTCAAGGATGAGGCGTGCGGAGGCTTTCTGGATGCGTTGGAGTCTTTTCTGTAGTTTGACCGTGGTTCCGGTGTAGAGGGTGTTACCGTAGTCCAGTCGGCTGGTGACGAGTGCCTGGGTGACCGTCTTCCTGGTTTCGGTGGGGATCCATCGGAAGATCTTTCGGAGCATGCGTAAGATGTTGAAGCATGATGAAGAGACGGCGTTGACTTGTCTGGTCATCGAGAGGGAGGAGTCCAGGATGAAGCCCAGGTTGCGTGCGTGGTCCGTTGGTTTGGGTGCACTGCCCAGGGCAGGGGGCCACCAGGAGTCATCCCAGGCAGATGGTGATGATCCAAGGATGAGGACTTCCGTCTTGTCTGAGTTTAGTTTCAGGCGGCTGTTCATCATCCACTCGGCTACGTCTTTCATCCCTTCGTGCAGGTTGGTTCTGGCGGTGGCTGGGTCGTTGGTGAGGGAGAGGATCAGCTGAGTGTCGTCGGCGTAGGAGATGATGTTGAGGTTGTGATGGCGTGCGATGGCTGCGAGGGGGCTCATGTAGACGTTGAAGAGGGTGGGGCTGAGTGAAGATCCTTGTGGTACGCCGCAGATGACTTCGGTGGCCTCGGATCTGAACGGGGGGAGGCGGACTCTCTGGGTTCTTCCGGTGAGGAACGAGATGATCCACTCTAGAGCCTTCTCTTGAATTCCGATGTTGCTGAGGCGCTGCACTAGGGTGCGGTGGCAGACCGTGTCGAACGCTGCGGAGAGGTCCAGGAGGATGAGGGCCGCTGTTTCCCCATTGTCGAGCAGGGCTCGGATGTCGTCAGTGGCTGCGATGAGGGCGGTCTCGGTGCTGTGGTTTGCTCGGAAGCCAGACTGTGAGTGGTCGAGGGATCCATTAGTCTCGAGGAAGGCGGCCAGCTGTCTGTTGACGGTCTTCTCGATGACTTTGGCAGGAAACGGGAGGAGCGAGATGGGGCGGTAGTTCTTGAGGTCGGTGGGGTCTGCTGATGGTTTCTTCAGGAGGGCGCTGAGTTCGGCATGCTTCCAGCTCTCCGGGTAGGTGGCGGTGTTGAAGGAGCAATTGATGATGTCCCGGAGATAGGGTGCGATGACGGAGTCGGCCTTGTTGAAGACGTGGTGGGGGCATGGGTCGGTTGGTGATCCGGAATGGATAGTGTTCATCGTATGGATGGTGTCTTCGGTGCTGACCGGGGTCCAGGCGCGGAGGGTGGTGTTGGGGGGCGTCTGTTTGGTGGTTGGGTGCGTGGTCTGTGCGCCGAAGCTGTTGTGTATGTCGGCGATCTTGCGGTGAAAGAACGAGGCGAGTGAGTCGCAGAGGTCTTGTGAGGGGGTGATGTCGTTGTTTCCGGCGCTGGGGTTGGAGAGCTCTTTGACGATGCTGAAGAGTTCCTTGCTGTTGTGTGCGTTGTTGTCTAGTCGTTCTTTGAATGCTGTCTTCTTGGTGGTGTGGATCAGCTGGTGGTATTTACGGGACGCGTACTTGAGCGCGGTCATGTTGTCTGTAGTCGGGTTTTTTCGCCAGGCTCTCTCGAGGGTGCGGCAGTTCTTCTTGGAGTTCTTGAGGTCGTTGTTGAACCAGGAGGCTTTCTTGCTGTTGGGCCTGATGGGATGGGTTTTCAGAGGTGCGAGGTTGTCAGCGCAGTTGGTGATCCACTGTGTAAGGTTGTTGGCTGCTTGGTTGGGGTCCGCTGAGCTGGCGGGAGGGTTCTGGCTCAGTGATGTGGAGAGCTGGTCGGCGGTGATATTGTTCCAGCTCCTGCATGGAGCCTGTTGTGGGTGGTGGTGAGTCGTGGTTTTTCTGAAGCTGAAGTGGACGCAGCTGTGGTCTGTCCAGTGGAGTCCGGTGGAGTGGCTGAAGGAGATGTACTTGCTGGAGGAGAAGACTGGGTCAAGCGTGTGTCCGGCGTAGTGGGTGGGGGTGTTCACCAGTTGCTTGAGTCCGAGGTTGGCGAGGTTGTCCAGCAGGGTGGTGGTGTTGTTGTCGTTGTTGTTCTCCAGGTGGAAGTTGAGGTCCCCTAGGAGGATGTAGTCGGCGGAGGAGAGGGCGTGAGGGCTGATGAAGTCTGCGATGTCTTCGCTGAATTGTGTGCGGGGTCCTGGGGGTCTATAGATGAGGGTGCCTCTGAGTGTGGTCTTGGGGTCGGTGTGAATCTGGAAGTGGAGATGTTCGGCAGCTGTGAGGGTGTCGTCGGAGTTGGTCGTGATGCGGATGGTGTTCTTGTGGACAATGGTGATGCCTCCTCCTGTCTGGTTGATGCGGTCCCTCCGGGTGATCTTGTATCCGTCCAGGATGGCGATGGCGATGTCGGGCGCTAAGGAGGCGTTCATCCAGGTTTCTGTGAGGAAGGCGACGTCTCGAGATGTGGTGTCGAGCAGGTTCCAGAGTTCCACGGCGTGTCTGTGGATGGAGCGGGTGTTAAGCAGGATGCACTTCAGGTGGTTGCTGTTGGTGCTTGGTTTGGCGGGCGCGGTGCGGGTCTGGATGCAGGAGAACTTGCAGGATTGGCAGGTGTAGGGTCCGTGGGTGCGTCTTGGGGCGGCACGGCAGCACCCGGGGATCCGGCCGGTGTTGAGTGTGATGAGGGTGGTGGCTTCGTAGGTCCGGCGTGTAGGCTCGCAGCGGTGGGGGCCAGTGGGTCTGGCGCTGGGCGCGGTCCAGGCGCGGACGGGCGCAGACGGGCTTGCCTTTGGCGCGCCTTCGGCGCGCCAGCGGCGCGCCCGCTGCGCGGCCTCCATATGAGGGGAAGAGGGAGGGTGGAGCAGCTGGGAGGTGGGAGCGGGGCGGCCAATGGGGAGCAAGGGGGCGGAGCTACCGGAGTGTAGCGGCGGGAAACGAACGGGCGGCGATGGGGTGACGCGACGAGGCTGGAAGAGAGAAGAACACGGTAAGGGCAAACAAGGTAAAAACAATACAATACAGTGGAACAATACCAGGGGCACAGGCATTCGGGGAACAGAAGAAAGAGCGGACACAGGCACTCGGGCACAACGAAGAGGGCGCTGGCGCTAGGTCACTGGAGGCGGGAAGGCAGTCAGGGCACAGGAGCACAGGGCACAGGAGCGAGAGCGGTCACGCTGGAGGCTGTGAGGCGGTGAGGGGAGCGACCTGCCTGTGAACCAGGGTCAGAGGTCACTCTCTCTATCGCTGCGCGGCCTCCATATGAGGGGAAGAGGGAGGGTGGAGCAGCTGGGAGGTGGGAGCGGGGCGGCCAATGGGGAGCAAGGGGGCGGAGCTACCGGAGTGTAGCGGCGGGAAACGAACGGGCGGCGATGGGGTGACGCGATGAGGCTGGAAGAGAGAAGAACACGGTAAGGGCAAACAAGGTAAAAACAATACAATACAGTGGAACAATACCAGGGGCACAGGCACTCGGGGTACAGAAGAAAGAGCGGACACAGGCACTCGGGCACAACGAAGAGGGCGCTGGCGCTAGGTCACTGGAGGCGGGAAGGCAGTCAGGGCACAGGAGCACAGGGCACAGGAGCGAGAGCGGTCACGCTGGAGGCTGTGAGGCGGTGAGGGGAGCGACCTGCCTGAGAACCAGGGTCAGAGGTCGCTTTCTCTATCGCTGCGCGGCCTCCATATGAGGGGAAGAGGGAGGGTGGAGCAGCTGGGAGGTGGGAGCGGGGCGGCCAATGGGGAGGAAGGGGGCGGAGCTACCGGAGTGTAGCGGCGGGAAACGAACGGGCGGCGATGGGGTGACGCGACGAGGCTGGAAGAGAGAAGAACACGGTAAGGGCAAACAAGGTAAAAACAATACAATACAGTGGAACAATACCAGGGGCACAGGCACTCGGGGTACAGAAGAAAGAGCGGACACAGGCACTCGGGCACAACGAAGAGGGGGCTGGCGCTAGGTCACTGGAGGCGGGAAGGCAGTCAGGGCACAGGAGCACAGGGCACAGGAGCGAGAGCGGTCACGCTGGAGGCTGTGAGGCGGTGAGGGGAGCGACCTGCCTGAGAACCAGGGTCAGAGGTCGCTCCAACACTCACACACGCCATTTTCCCTCTCAAATTATTATTATTTTTCTTAACATCCCTGCATACCCTAGCAAAGAGTCCTATTCTACCACATTTCTTACAATCCTTTCCAATAGCCGGACACTGAGCTGACGACGCTAAGTGATTCAAACTACCACACCGAAAACAAGCATATTTATCCACCCTGCCATACCTTTCTTTTCTCTCTACAACATTGTTACTATCACCCATTTTACTATTGGAATTCCCTCTCATCGCACCCACAACATCCAATTCCATACTACCAGCTTTGTCAGACTCTTGTATAGTTTTTATCAATTTTTCTGACTGTTCCAAAGCTTTAGCAGTTGCAATAACATCTTGTAGTTTAGGATCTCCCATAACCCACAAATGTTCCTGAATTTTCCTACTTTTTACGTGCACAATAATTTGATCCCTAATCATTTCATCAGTTATTTCTCCAAAATTACAATGTATTGATAAACCCCGGAGTGCCGTTAAAAAGTCATCAAAAGTTTCTTCTGGATGCTGCATTCTTGTGCAGAACTTGAATCTATTCAACGCAATGCTTGGTGTAGGCTTGAATCTGTTTTCCAATCTTATTAAAGCTTCTTTGAACACATCTACCTCTCCATCACCTTGTCCCAAAATAGCCACAGGTGGTAAAGTTCTGAACACCATTTGTCCCTCCGAGCCCAAACAATGCAGCAAAATATTTTTTTCCTTTCTTGAGACATATTTTCAACGTCGATTGCACTCAAATAGGTTAAAAATTCTTCCTTCCATCTGGACCAATGCATAGGCGGATCACCTTTGTTTTGCAAAAATTTAGACGGTGGTTCAAATTGCATCTTTAATCCTGGAAAGTTTTATTTATATTCCTTTTTTTTTCTTTGTATGGAACAATATATGTGATATTAAACTCGCTTACAACTTGTTCTCTATTATTCCTATGTGCGGGTCTTTTTTCGACTTTTATTGCTGTACCTACAGTCCTATTTCTATTTCTGCCACCAGTACGAAACCGGAAGCTTTGTGGAGAAAATCCAGCAAGCTGTTCCCAATGAACTACGATGAGGTAAGCCTTGTTGTCCTGATTCACGTCTGTCTTTTTAAATATGCCACTGAAGCACGAGTTGCTCCCACCAATTGATACGAGCAGCACGAAGGAAACAGTGCAGCGCGTGTTACCTGAACGCGCTTACTGAACAGTGCAGCGCGTGTTACTTGAATGCGCTACACCGTCGCTGAAGGAGAATGCTGCCGCGTGGTAAACATATCGCGTGCGCCGCTTGTTTTGAACTTAGTCGTGTCAACGGCTAAGTTCAATGCCATAAATCACAAAGTAACTAACATTAAAGTTACCAACTCAGTCCGTAGAATTTCTCCTCAGCCGTATGTCCTTGAAATGCAAACTTTCCGTAACCGCAGAGAGAAGAAATAAAAAAAAAAAACTTCCCAGACGCATATAGGTCCGCAAAAGAGATACACTGTATCTCACAAAAATTGTCTCCAGACCCTCGTCGCCACTGTAAAAAACAATGCGTGACAGTGGGAATATTATATATAAATCCTGTGGTTTATTTCAGTCATCAACAGAAACCGTCCGCTTGCTTCGGTATCCAACAGCAGAGTCCCGAACCTTCAGCATGCCTCCCACATTCCGACTTCTCCCAACATTCCACAAACACATTCTCCAGATACCTAGATATAACACTTCCCTGGAAATGCATTCTGCCCACTGCTTACCATTGGCTTTCTGTTGTTTAACTCACAATTGCTTGCTTTCTATTTGCTGCTTTATTTGTTTTAGGCTGTCCAGCATGAGTGAGTCCCTCCCTGGAACATATCCTTTTTACCTGGACCCTTTTATTTTTCCACATGTGTTTGCTTTCTGTAAACAAGCTTTTAAGTTTGGTTCTTATTTTGTCACATTTGCTGTGCATTCAAAGACTGAGATCAAATGTCAGGCTCTGTCCTCTGAGGGAGCTTGGTGTTTACTTTTCCTTCTCTGATTTCAAAGTGAGAGCATTTGTAGGACAATCTTGCTGGGGATGTGAAAGGAAAAACTTTTAGCACACAACAAATTTTCGATGTCTGTAAATGAAATGTGAAGATATTTCAGAACTAGGAAAGCACAAATGAAGCACAATATTTCAATTTCAAAGTGTGGTGGAAACAAATATTTTAATACGATCAAAACAAATCATATTTTAGGTGACACCATTTCCGCACATCATTGTATGTTTTCTGTACATTTTTCTCAATAAAACTGTATGTTTGTGCAAACCTAATGGTTACTTCAATTTAAAATGTGTTGTTTATAATGGCAGTGCACTACCACGCCATACATACTGCACACTACACCATTCCACTCCACTCTACCATTCTCTACTCCATTCTATGACACAACACTGCACTCTACGCCACTCCACTCTGACACTCTACTTCCCTCTACTCTGCCACTGCACTCTACGACAAGGCACTCTACTCTATGACATGCCACAACACTCTACCACATTCCACTCCTCTCTACACCTCTCCACTGTACTCCACTGAACACCCCTCTACTCTATATCCCTCCAATTTACACCAACACTCTATTCCACTCTACGCCCCTCCAATCTATGACACTCAACTCCACTTTATGTCACTCCACTGTACAACATTCTATTCCACTCTATATCACTCCACTCTACGATAATCTACTAGACTCTTTACCACTCCACCATATGACAGTCTACTTCACTCTATGCCACTCCACTCTATGGCATCCTACTCCACTCTATGCAACTCTACTCTACCCCACTCTACTCCACTGTATGCAACTCCCCCATGCCACTTTACTCTATTCTACTACACTCTTCTCTCCATGATATTCTATGCCACTCTACTCAATGACACTCTATGTCACTCTACTCTATGCCACTCTACTCCACTGTACACCACTCCACTCTACTCCCTCCAAGACTCCTCCACTCCTCAAGACTCCATGACACTCCACTCTAATGCATTTCACGAAACTCTATGCCACTCCACAACAATCTATGCCACTCCCCGACACTCTACGGCAAACCACAGTATTCCACTCTATGACATTCCACACCATGCTCCTTGATGCCACTAACTTTTAGTCATGCTGAACAGCAGCCATGCAGGTGTACAACATGGCTAAAACATTGTGAAAAAGCCAATGGCTCTTGCATTGGTGAGACCTACTGGCTTTGCCAATGCTTGTTTATCTTAAAGCTGAATAAGTATTATAGGGTCTGTTCAGGAAGAATGTTTGTAAATTGGTACATATGGTGTGCGGGTGTAAATGTGTTGGTATTAGTTAGAAGCTAGTGATGCCATTGATGTTGAGAGGGAGATTGTTCCTTCATTTGTCCAGTTTGTCTGTGAATTTCTCATTTACATTTCCTGGTTTTACTAGGATGCATGCTGAACTAATATTATTATCTTGCATTTTTTGGTAAAGTACTGTTAATTTAAACAGAAGAGTAAGGGATTGTACTAGAATACTCAGCGTTAATGAACACTGACAATTAAATGTTAAGCAGTGCTAGAGATTCATAAGAAAATTTGCTAGAACAGGGCTTGCATTGAAAATGAAAAACAAAATGAGAACTAGTGACTACTTAAAGCCACATTTCTGTTAAAGTGAATGGTTTTCAGATCAGACATGGTGATCTACTGAGACAAAACTTGATGCAAGCAGCAGGTTTCTGCATTAGGCTGTATGATGTTGACAGACATTAGTTTCCACAGAGTGCTTGCTTTATTTTTCCTCTCTATATCTGCTAGAAATGACTAATTCACACCAGAGAATAGCAAGAGAAAAATACATGATGTTTTCCAACTGGTCAAACATATACGGACTTGTTCACCGTCATTAAAAGCATTATTTCTGCCGGGGTGCCCTACGGATTTTACACATTCCCTTCAAAAGACATTTGACATAAAATAACGTGATTGATAGATTGTGCCTGACTTCGTTCGATGAAAACAGAGTGAGCCAAGTTAGGGCCATAACTGTTTATGGCCGAAAGTCAAGGAAATATGTATTCCACTTAAGTCAACGGATTTGAAAATGCATGTACGTACTGTCTTGCCACATAATAAATATGGTATTGTGTCATTATAATAGGACTTCTTGATTAGAATGACATATCTGATGGACTATACATTGTGCCTGGTTATTTTTACGTTGTGTGCCCCTTTGTGGGCCTGGTGGCATTCAGGAGGGCACATTATTAATGCTGAAAATAGTCATTGGGAAGCCTGTATTAGTTCCGGATGCAGAAAGGTGTGGTGCACAACTGCTAAAGTGAAATTGTATTAATAGGTACAACTTTGCTATAAGGGGTGCATAGGCCTCTAAAACGTGCATGCATGTACTTTTAATCTCTGTCTTGCCACATAATAAATATGGTATTGTGTCATTATGATAGGACTTCTGGATTAGAATGACATATCTGATGGACTATACATTGTGCCTGGTTATTTTTACGTTGTGTGCCCCTTTGTGGGCCCGGTGGCATTCAGGAAGGCACATTATTAATGCTGAAAATAGTCATTGGGAAGCCTGTATTAGTTCCGGATGCAGAAAGGTGTGGTGCACAACTGCTAAAGTGAAATTGTATTAATAGGTACAACTTTGCTATACGGGGTGCATAGGCCTCTAAAACGTGCATGCATGTACGTATAATCTCTGTCTTGCCACATAATAAATATGGTATTGTGTCATTATGATAGGACTTCTGGATTAGAATGACATATCTGATGGACTATACATTGTGCCTGGTTATTTTTACGTTGTGTGCCCCTTTGTGGGCCTGGTGGCATTCAGGAGGGCACATTATTAATGCTGAAAATAGTAATTGGAAAGCCTGTATTAGTTCCGGATGCAGAAAGGTGTGGTGCACAACTGCTAAAGTGAAATTGTATTAATAGGTACAACTTTGCTATAAGGCGTGCATAGGCCTTTAAAATGTGCATGCAGGTACGTATAATCTCTGTCCGACTGAGAATCGTTTTATTTATCTTGATTTTTTATTATTATTACAACCCATCTTTGCATACCAAGCACAATCTATCTCAAAGAACTCAGTGCAGACACAAATAAATACATATAATACAACAGATCATTTTATTTAGGTCAGAAACAGTGCTGAAATGTTAGTATTAAATATGTCTAAAATGGTTTATGGATGTGACTGCTATAAGGTCTGAGAGAACGTTCTCTGCCTCGTGTGTCACTGAGCATCAATAACCACCTTGAAGAACTTTAGCATATTCAGGGAAAGTGGTAGAGTGGAAGTAGGAATTTGAAACAAGGTGTATAGTTATACATTGGTACCCTATTAATAAGACTGCGATCCTCAAGCTCCCATTTTTTAGTGTTACTTATTGCCGATCTGATGTGCCCTTCAGATCCCCACATCAGGCAAAGCAATGGACCAAACACACTGAACACAATTTTATAAAACCTCTGAAAGTACCAGCAGGTTTCTGTGATTCAAGTAAAGCTGGGAAGATAATGTGATATGTCAATTATATAGATAGAGGCGCACATATTTTAGCTGCTATTCCATAACAAGATAAATTACCAAGTCAATATAATTCAGTACTCTTGTTTAGTAAAGTTTACAGTCAAGGTTAGAGGTTTGGCCTTGAGAAGTAGACATATACCTCTATTGCGTCCCCTCATTAATTTTAAAATGTGATGACTCATTAATGTTGAATACAGAAAACGGATCTGTTAATGATGAAGGAAAAGGGTCAAACGTTGCCAGGAAAAATGTACACTGGCATCCCAATATATTTCTCGGCACTATTAAGAAAGGGGAATGACCTTAATAAATCGTGCTGGATAGATTGAATACCAAATGAATAATGCAGCAATTGCTAATGTTGGTACGAATAACAAAAACATTTTTAAATTTACATTTCTGCTAATGCAGTTAATTATATTTGCAAGATTTCCATTATTGTTTCTAGTCATTTAACAAAGGAAAATGTATGTTTGTAAATAAGGAACTGCATGCAGGAGATAAATAAGTAAGGGCCAGATGTAGGAAGCACTTTGCGAGTCGCAAACGGCAAAATTTGCCGTTTGCGACTCGCAAATGATAGATTCCTATGCAGAAATGCATTTTGCGAGTCGGGACCGACTCGCAAAATGCATTTCCGAATCGCAAATAGGAAGGGGTGTTCCCTTCCTATTTGCGATTCGCAATGGTATGCAATTCCATTTGCGACCGCGTATGCGGTCGCAAATGGAGTCGCAGTTACCATCCACTTGAAGTGGATGGTAACCCATTCGCAAACGGGAAGGGGTCCCCATGGGACCCCTTCCCCTTTGTGAATGGACCCCATATTATTTTTTCAGGGCAGGGAGTGGTCCAAGGGACCACTCCCTGCCCTGAAAGTTCCGAAACTAAAGGTTTCGGAATTTTTTGAAATGCAGCTCGTTTTCCTGTGAGGAAAACGGGCTGCATTTCAAAAAAAAAAAAAACCTTTATTTAAAAGGCAGGTCGCTAACATGGAGGCCTGCTGACGTCAGCAGGCCTCTATGTTAGCGAGTGCCTATACTCGCAATGGGGTCGCAAACTGCGACCCACCTCATAAATATTTATGAGGTGGGTCTTTGCGACCCCATTGCGAGTTGCAGAAGGTGTCTGAGACACCTTTCTGCATGTCAAATTGCGACTTGCAATTTGCGAGTCGCACAGACTCGCAAATTGCAAGTCGCAATTTGATTTTTTCCTACATCTGGCCCTAAGTTCCTTATCAGGCTCACTTTATTGGGTCTGTCTGTAGTGCTGGTGTAGAAGTCATACAATCAAACAATCAAAACAGAGTTATCTACGTTCTTGCAATTCTCTAAAAGCACTCTTTAAAGTTACAAAACGCCTTGTTCAGAAGAAAATATATATGTAACATAAATCATTTATGTGACGTTAGGCAGGAGTTATGTTGAAAGGCATACCTATTAAACAAGTGCTTTGATGGGTTTGATAGTACAGATTTTCTTTCAAAATTTCTAGTCCTCATATTAAGACTAATGTAGACCACATAAAAAGGTATAAAATATTTTTAAAAATCGATAAGTATAGTAACTGTTTACAATGAAAATGGTTCATCACCTGAGGCGATTTACACATTTAACTTCCACTGACCAGAACCTGATCTTTTCTTTCACCAAAATTAAGTGAAGTAAGCTAAACGGTCTGTGCGGACCAAGAATATGCAATGACTTCATTTACTTTATAAAACTCTTCCCGTC
This sequence comes from Pleurodeles waltl, assembly GCF_031143425.1. NCBI lineage: Eukaryota > Metazoa > Chordata > Amphibia > Caudata > Salamandridae > Pleurodeles > Pleurodeles waltl. The sequence continues at coordinate 168,366,754 of NC_090448.1, read as the reverse complement.
TTTCTATCCATTGCACTCAAAGTGAAATGCTTACTTTTTCTACTTATTAAGGAAAACTTTACCATAGCAGATTATTAACTATGTAACTTAAAAATGTTACTTACACACAAACAAATTGTATTGCAAAGGCATTCCTGACAACACAAATTCGAAATACGTAGAGACAGGTTGCCATGGCAATGACCTTCGGGGTCTACTTCCAGGGCAGCTGCCTTTAGATCAAGGAGATCTAGCCTCTAATCCCGATTACTCCAGATAACACAAAGTGGTCATCTCCCTGTGCTTCAGTTTCCATATCAGTAAATGTTGGAAGTGGTTAGAAATTTGCTTATGTTGCTAGAGAAGAACAATATAAATGACTGGGCATATATTTCTTACACTGGCCCAACTGAAATGCCCCCAATTTAGACAGACAGACAGACAACAATAAAGGGCCATGATAACTGAACAGTCCAGAAATGGAACTGTGCTAGTCCTATTCCATTCTTACAGAATTTGCTCTATTAGGAAACATCTCATTTAGTCAAGCCCCGAATGGGGACCCCTCCAAACACATCATTTGACAATACAATCAACACAGAAGGGGAAAAACATATTAACAGACACTTCATGCAACTGCCTGCATATGCAAATGCCTGTCACCACAGGAGTGCACAAAGAGTGCACAGTGTAGGTCACTTTAGACATTTGCTTGTAAACAATATGCAATGTACTAAACCTTCAAGATTCTTCTTCACAGTATGTTACAACAAATATAATCCCTTGTACTATATTTCAAAGTAAAATACATCTATAAGGCAGACATGGTGAATTGACAGATAAAGAATTACCTGCTCTGGCTTCAGTCCAGGAGGAATCCAAGCATACTCCTCCAAGGCACAACCAGAATCATCATCAGAAGTAGAATTCCTTTGAAAGTCAAACATGAGCTTGTTCATGGTCTTCTCCATCTCAAGGGGCATAGTGGAAACACTATGCTCCTCCAGTGGACACTTGCAGTGAAGGCAAATCTTCCTAGAAAACGAGAATAATGCGTCAGGTTCATGTTGAACTAGAATAATGGATAACTCCTGCCAATTGTTCGAACATGAATTGAATTGAAAACTATGAACTTTGCTTGGTAAATCATCATTGTAAATATGTGAAATGCATTTAAGCAAATTTATAATTCTCACATACAGCTTCAGCTGAAATGATGTATTTTGTGAGAAGAGTCTAAGAGGGTCAATGAATGTTTTACATTTGTGAAAAGAAAAATATTTGATTGTTGAAAGTTAACACTGTACTGTAACAATCAAAATTTAAAGATGTGTGCTGTAGATGCGCAGTAAACATTAATTTTCTTCAAAGTACAACAAATAAGACTAAAATGGCATTGGAAGTTATTGAACAGAAACATCTACATTTAGGGATGTACCAGGAAAATGATATAGATGATAAAGTTGGTGTTATAAACTGGAAGCTTTATTATTTAATTTCACTACAACCCAAGAACACACAGGCATGGTTTTCTTGTATCACAGTAGAACTGAGTGAAAGAAATGCAGATGGTCAAAAGGCTTCTGGAGACTGTAGGCTCCTACATCACACAGAGCATAATTGCACTCACATTTCCAGAGTACATGGCAAATTGGTCAAGAAATAATTTCTTTCTCACCTAGGAGGCCTTGCTCAGACACCTGGTGGATGCCGACCTTATCCCCTCCAGGGTCACAGACCATGACACGATTCAGCTCCATCTAGACTTAGGGGCCCTCCACCCACCCACTCCGACTTGGCGCCTTAACCTCTCACACTATAAAGCCCATGCAGACAAAGAGAGACTATGCTCCTACCTCTGCTCCTTTCCTGACACCAATGAGGAGTCCACTGCCTCTCCCAGAACCTTGTGGGCAGCCAGCAAGATAATGGTGCGGGGAGACTTAATGCAAACCTCTTCCCACCGGAAAGTCAAGGATTCATGTCAGCAACTGCAACTTGAGACTACTTTTCTTTCTCTCACTGCCCAATAATCCTGTTCTTCCTCTCAGCCCAATCACCAAGCCTTGCTTCACGTGAAATAGGAGTACAACACTCTACACACCTCCCGAGCGGAGACAGCACTCTTTTGCCTCAAGCAATTTCACTCCGAGAATAGCGAGAAGGTGGGCCATCTTCTGGTACTTCAGCTGCGACAACACAACACCTTATGTGCTATACCAGCATATAGGCAGGAAGATGGTCTCCTCCTCACTGACCCACTAGACATCCTGTACTGTTTGTAGGCTTATTACGAGACCCTTTATTCTGAGACTGTAAGCACCCCTGCAGACACTGAGGATTTCCTATTCCGTAATGCACTACCGTGCCTCATGGAGCACCAGGTTTTAGCCCTAGAGGCTGAACTTTCTGCTGAGGTAATTCTGGAGGCAATTGATGGTCTGCCCTGTGGTAAGTTCTCAGAGCTAAATGGTTACCTATTCAGGTACTAGAAGGTCAACAGACATATTCTGGCTCTCTTACTATTCAAAGCCTACTCGGGTGCGACCCCACCCACCTCATCTTCTCTGATTCTAACTGAGCATGTATTGCTCTAATCCCCAAGCTGGGAAAAGACCCGTTCAGTTGTTATCACCTCAGTGGTACAACATCTCTGTTCAGATCAGGGGCTCAGAGAACCTTTGGCCAGAGTTTGCTTCTTGAGGGTAACATCACTACTTCAACTTCATCAAGGATGGGGATTTCAAGACATTTGTGGAATACAAAGAGCAGTGTGGTCTTCTAGCACAACACTTTTAGGACTATCAATTCTTACAGTATTGCCTCTGTCAGGTCCTGGGCCCCCCTCCCCTGGACTTGGCACCTTCACCTTTGATGGACTTCCTGCAGAAATAGGGCACTTAAAAGGGTGTGGTTTCTGGGCTGCTCCATGTCTTTGTGGATCGACTCTATTCTTTTGCTCTGGCCTGCTCCCTCCAGGACTGGTGGACGGCCAGATTGGGACTCCAAAACTCTGACACCAATTAGGCTGATCTACTTGCAAAAGATGAGCCCCTCTCAAGTTCATCTACTTGAAGGTGCTAAACTGCTGGCACTGGGCCCCACTTCAACTCTGCATGTCCTCCCTCTTCCCATCCACCACTTGCTGGAGGTGTGGCTCTCTGGCTGGGGACACTGTTCACCTTCTCTGGGACTGCCCAGTTATGTCATCCTCCTGGTCCTCTATTGCCAACACCATCGGGCAAACAGTTCCCCTCACTGGGGCATTGAAGGCCCAGACTATTCTTCTTCACAATTTTGCCCAATGCTTACCTATCACACATCTGCATCTTGTGGCATTGGCCAATGTCCATTAGCCTGACCCTGGAAGACTGGTTGAGTAGGACATTTCAGGTACCTTCCTATAAACATTTAATTGCCCGTCTCAATGACCACTATTACAGATTCCTTGAAAAGTGGGGACCTTCCATTTCCAATACTTGACATTCACCTCCTGCACCCCTCCAGCCTTTTCTACCAATGGCAGAACTCCCCACCCAATCTGCCTGGCCTTTTATTTCCATACTCCATGATCCTATGTTCATACTGCTGTCCTGCCTCCTCCTGAATCATGATGTGGAGTTTCTCTCTGACCACCACACCCATCTCTTCCATCTGGCAGTCCCCCTTTTCACAGCGATGGGTGGTCCTATCCCTGTCTCCCTCCTTGCTTCGATCTAGAGATCCCTTGCGTCCCCCTCCCATATCTGTTGCCTCCTCTCACTGCTGGGCACTACCCTCACTCTTTCTTTCTCTCTCCCTTTTCTTCTGCATCCTCTATCTCGTGAGGACACTCTGAGGAATGTACTTGGTGTCCGGTCTTCTTTCCCCTTTCCCCTTACCTCTTCCCTTCCTCATCCAGCCTTAACAACCACTTTTTCATCAAAGGAGGTCGTGGGTCCTGTGGGCCCTTCCTGTCTCCCTACTACCTCTGTCCATCTTGCCCCTCACCTGCTCCGTACCCATTGACTAGCTGCCCCCACCCCATCCCTATTTGCACGCCTTTCCCAGTGGTTTTCATCTTCCTATTGTTTTTTGCCAAATTGTCTTTTGGTTGTGCTTTTGTTGTTTGGCACGGGGGTTATCCGTGGTTATACTTTGAACCTTCCCTTTAATTAAGGCAGTTTAAAAAAACAATTTTAAAAACAAGACATACGCAGAGCATGGCAGACAAAAATAACATTATCAAAATCTTGAATTCCCTAAGTGAACAAATTGTATATTTACTCATTTCTGCCAATTCTTTTCCAAGTCCCAGTGATACCCCTTAGTGCAAAATTTTTATTAGCAATTATAAGTAATAATTGCAGGACTTTGAAGCAAACAAACAGATTTGAATATCAAGATTCCTACTGTCTCTCATATTTGGCCCCCGCTTCAGCACAGAATGTGTAGTGCACCACATGCTCTAATAAGAATTAATCCTATATTTGAACAGTTCTGATAAATCACAACTAGAAGTATATATACTATAATGAATACTTCTTAAATCCTGAACTGTATTCACCAAAGGGGTGTTATGCCATGCTCTCCATAATAATCTATACTCCAAATTGTACACGGTTTTTCATTTTAGTAGATATCAATAAAAAACAGTTAGCAAAAAAATGGAAACTGATACATTTTGTAAGTCTCTCCACAATGCTCTCTGGTGACATGCTTTTTATAAGTCATTGATAACTTAAGCATGACACAGGTGAAAAGTAAAGTTCACACAGAAACAAATTCTATGTCAGGACCGGAGGCTCCGATTATGCTATCTCTTTCTTTACTGACCCAAACAGCAGCCAATCAAAATACAGTTAAACAAAAAACTACACATCCCCTGATGCTTAACATATAGTCACATGGCCCAATCACCAACATCGACCTTAGTCCATAAATGTCTTGACCCTCGACGTCACTTCCTCTTTCTTTGCTGCTTCGCAGCAGATAAGTATTCATATTTGCCTTTTCTCATGTCTATAGATTTGTACTTTATTGTGTTATTGTTCATTTAACGTTAGCGTTGCGATTTTGCGCGCTTTATATTAATGTTAATAGCGCTCCTCGCGCTGTGTGTTTTATCGGCGTTTTGCCGATTTTTGCCCGTTTTTATATGTGGAGCGGGAGCGGACTACGTGTGATTAACGTAGTCCTTCTTTTATTTTGATTGTAGCGCATCCTCACGCGTCGGAGATGAGCCGATCCTCAACACTTTCATTTTCTGAGTGATCGGCTCGTCTTCTTTCACGCGTGGAGCAGAATCAATATTTTTCATGCTCCCTGACGCCCAGCTATAGGAAAATAGCTTGGGCTGTAAAATTAAAGAGGTTCCAGCCTAGAGTGCTTCACAGGCAGCTCCCTCCACACTCTATTTTGGGCTAGAATACTGCCTGTTTTGGGGTTTTTGCACTCCCCCTGCCATTTGAGGACATTTCAGTCCTTTATATTATTGATTATCTTATCTCTTTTTTCTGCATTACTATAATGGCTCAGTGGAATGAGTAAGAGGCAGAATATTACACGGATGAGTTGGGTAACCAACTAGAGGTTAATCTGGTGGAAGCCCTTGATACTAGGGTTCAGCAATCTGTGAATGATGCCCTAGTGAGAGCCTTGGGACCCTTTTCAGGCCAGCTTTTTGATTACGCACGTTCCCAGGGTTGGGTTCATAGCCAACACTCGCAACTCGAAGGAACAAAGGTAAAATCGAAAACAAAAAATTTAGAAGAGGCACGCACAGATGCTAATGAGGTTCACGCCGACGCCTTCGATAAACTTCGCAAGAAGCATAGTGGAGAGCACAACTATAGTTCAAATAAGGATGCCTCTTTTTCCCCTTCCTCCTCTGATAAGAATTCGTCTTCCGATCTTTCGGATGATTCGGATGCTCCGATCTCCAGCAAAAAAGCAAAAAAGGTGGTCTCACCTTACCAAGTTTTGGATTTTGACCCTACCGAAATTATGCGTCCTAGAACCTCCAATTGGGTTCCTCCTCCTGAGGTGGCCCAATATGTACAGTCTAACATTAGGAAAACATTTGACAAAGAAGTACGGTCTCGTCTACGGGCTGAGTGCCCCAGGCCAGATTTAGAGGGTAAAGTCTCTGATACCGCAGAAATTGACCCCACTATGGTTACGTTCATGAGGAAGTTTGCAAAAGATCCAAAAAAGGGTTTGGATAGATCATGGCGTAATTGTCAAGACAAACTTTTGGACCTGACGGGCCCTTTGACTAAGATTCTCGAGATGGCCTTTCTGGCGAAAGAATCAGACTCCTCCGTAGACACAGATGTTCTTATCGGTTGGGCCTAAAGAGCCATTTGTCAACTCGGTAACACTAACTGCGCTATATCTTCAGAGCGCAGGAAATCTATACTGATGCGCATTGACCCTAAACTGTCTGATTTAGCTACTTCTGAAGCGGGTCCTTCTGCCAATGGCTTTTTATTTTGGTCTTCCTTTATTAAGGAGCTGGCCAAATTATGTTCCACCTTTTCCTCCTTGGACAAAGCCCAGATGTCTCTCAAAAAAGTTTTTAGACTGGGCCTTTTTGTCAGGGCCGGTCGTTACGGAGGACGCATGCCCCACCGAGGCACACTCAATGGTCCTCAGAACTATTACCCCAGAGGCAGAGGAGGTTGGTATGGTGAACAACGTTCCAGAGGAGGTCGACCTCGTTTCCGCAGAGGTTCCCGCAGGGGACAACAAGGAGCTATACAAGACACAAGTTACACAGGTGAGCATTATTCATTTCTCACAGGTGACTCTTGGGGGCAGAGTGGCATTGTTTTTAAAAAGTTGGAGAAAGATCACTGGAGATCCTTGGGTTCTCCAAACTGTTTTGGGTTTCCACCTAGAGTTTATCAGTACGCCCAAGCAACACAACCCTCCTCTCCAGATGTGTTTTCCCTAGCAAATCAAGTTTTTATTGAGAAAGAGGTTCAGGTCTTACTAGACAAAGGTGCTGTACAGTTTTGCTCTCCTCATCCTTCCGGTTTTCTCAGCCCTATTTTTGTAGTAGACAAAAAAGGGGGAGGTCATCGCCTAGTCTTGAATTTAAAGGACTTCAATCATTGGATTCTGTACAGACATTTCAAGATGGAGGGAATTCACATGTTGAGAGATATTCTATTAGAAGGAGATTGGATGGTCCGCCTGGACCTAAAAGATGCTTATCTGTCGATTCCAATCTTCCCTCCTCACAGGAGTTTTCTTCAATTCCTGTGGAAAGGTCGGTGTCTGGAGTTTCTTGCTCTCCTGTTTGGCCTTTCGTCAGCCCCTTGGCGCTTCACAAAGCTACTGAGGCCTGTCATGGAATGGTTAAGATCCAAAGGAGTCTGACTGATCATATACCTGAACGACATTTTACTGATGGCTCAGTCTCCCCAATCCCTTCTTACTCATTTGAACTGGACCATCAGTCTTCTGCAAGATTTAGGTTTCCTTATCAATGTGCAAAAGTCATTATTGAAACCGACTCAGGTGATAGAATTCCTGGGTTTCCAGATCGACTCAGTCCTATGTCAACTAATTCTTCCCTCTCAAAAAATTCGCAACATCAAGAGGGAATAGAGATCGGTTCTGGCCAGCTCGACTGTTTCTTTAAGGAGCATAGCCAGGGTAGTGGGATTATTAGCCTCGTCTATTCAGGCAATCTTCCCAGTCCCTTTACATTACCGTGCTCTACAGAGACTCAAAATCAGACATCTTCAACAGGGTCTGTGCTACTCGGAACAGATTCCATTGACTATCGAGGTGAAATCGGCGATTCAATGGTGGCTTCATCACATGGAAGCCTGGAACAGCAGAGCGATTTTCGGTTCTCACCCAGAGGTGGTGATCGAATCTGATGCCAGTCACTGGGGGTGGGGCGCCCGTTGCAATTCTCTAGTGACAGGAGGCCGATGGTCGGAATGGGAGCAAACCCTGCATATCAATTGCCTGGAACTTCTGGCGGGTTCTTTTGCCATAAAGAGTCTTTCCCCGCAGAAGACAGATTGTTGCATTCTATTGCGGATGGACAATGTCTCAGCAGTGAGATATGTCAACAAACTGGGGGGGACGAAATCCAGAATTTTGGCAGAGATTGCCAAGGATTTTTGGCATTATTGTCTAACTCAACGTCTGGTGGTCATAGTGGAGTATCTTCCGGGAGACCAGAACATAATAGCAGACTGGAATTCCAGATACCTGACAGATCCCAGCGACTGGAAACTGGATCCAGTGATTTTTTATCAGATAATCAAGGAATGGGGCAATTGCGAGGTGGATCTGTTTGCCTCTCGGCTCAACTTCCAGATCCCAAAATTTTACAGTTGGCGCCCAGATCCTTGTGCACTGAAGACAGATGCATTTCTCCAAGATTGGTCTCAGTTTCGGGGATATGCTTTTCCTCAGTTTCTGATGATCGCCAGGGTACTGTCTCAGGTACGGAGACAGAAAGCAGAGATTGTTCTGGTGACACTTTTCTGGACAGCTCAACCTTGGTTCCCAATAGCTCTGCAATTAGCTTGTGCCCCTCCTCTCCTCATTCCTCCCCGTCAGAATCTTCTATTGAATACGGAGGGCCTTCAACATCCAATGATCTCATCAGGGAATTTGACTCTGTTAGCTTGGTTGATTTCAGGTCAAGATGGAGTACCCCAGGCATTTTGCAACAAGCTTTGGACTACATTAAACAGGCTTGTGCTGGTAGCACCCATAAAAGATATGCCTCAGCCTGGCGTAAATGGAATAGTTGGTGTGATGGAAGAGGTGCAAATCCAGTGGAAGCACATATTGAGTTGATTGTTAATTTCCTAGCGGAATTAGCAGGTTCAGGTTTGGCATATCGGACGATCAATAATTTCAGATCAGCCATTTCGGCTGGCCATATTCATATTGAGGGTAAATCTGTTGGAGAACACCCTTTAATCTGTAAACTGTTGAGGGGTATCCGTTTATCTAAGCCTCCTCAAGCAAAGTATTCAGTGTTATGGGATGTTAACATTATTTTATGGGATGTTAACATTATTTTAAAATTCTTGGATTCTTGGCCTGCCAGTAGATATTTGTCTCGCAAACAGATTTCAGCTAAGCTGACCATGTTATTATGTCTGATTTCTTGCAAGAGGGTATCAGATGTTAAAGCTCTAGACTTAGCTGGTAGAGTGTATTCCCCTGAGGGGGTTACGTTTACGGTGACCAGAAGGACTAAAACGAATTACAGGTCAGTATCATATCTAATGTATCCAGACAATTCAAAGTTATGTGTGGTTCAATGTTTAAAGGAGTATGAAGCGGTTACAGAAGAATTTAGACAAGATGTTAATGGTCAATTGTTGATCTCATTGCAAAAACCTTTTAAACCTGTTACGTCAGCTACTATAGCTAGATGGATGAGATGGTTGATGAATGAAGCGGGTATAGATACCAAACATTTTGGGGCTCATTCTGCTAGAGAGGCTATGGCTTCCAAATCATATGCTCTGGGATCTCGTCTGGAAGACATTATGAAGGCTGCTGATTGGTCTTCAGAAAGTGCTTTTCGTACGTTTTATCACAAGCCTGTGTTGGATGTAGCCACTGTGGTAATGGAGCAGCTTTAAACTAGCATAATCGGAGCCTCCGGTCCTGACATAGAATTAAAAAAAATTTAGCTTACGCGTCAAGAGTTTTCAATTCTATTAAGGACACGGAGGCGAGGATTATCCCACCCATAGAAAGAGTTGTTTTATTGGCTAAAACGTAGCTGTGGAATCTGATTGTTTTTGATTACTATGTATTACCCACCCATTTTAAGTATACTTGTATGTTTATCAGTTTTATTGAAAGTCTTTCAATGATTTGGATGTTACCTACCTGTTTTATATTATTTATAGGTTCTGATCAGAAGAATTCCTGAATCTTCTCTGCTTCTTGAGGAGGATTCCTTCTTGCGTTATTCTTCTTGGGACTGGTTTCCCTTCAAGTTTGGGCTCTTTTGAGGTCTTGTGACTTTCGGTTGGAGTGGCTGTTCCTGACTCCTGATTTCAAGCCTATGTAAGAAGTTTCGATTTCAATTTGAACTTTATCTGAATTTACCAAAGAAAGAGGTAGTGACGTTGAGGGTCAAGACATTTATGACTAAGGTCGATGTTGGTGATTGGGCCATGTGACTATATGTTAAGCATCATGGAATGTGTAGTTTTTTGTTTAACTGTATTTTGATTGGGTGCTGTTTGGCTCAGTAAAGAAAGAGTTAGCATAATCCTCGCCTCCGTGTCCTTAATAGAATTGAAAATTCTTGACGCGCAAGCTAGAATTTTTTTTATTCACAATCACACATTAGATTCAATCTGGAATACAAAGTGTACACTTACCAGGATCGATCTAATACTTATCAAGTGACCAAATAAAATCATAACAGTTGTAATTAATTCATTTTCTTTAAGCGCCTGCTAAATGTATTTTGATTTCTATCTGGTGCGTCCTGAAGGGAAGGTTGTGAGTGATGCTCTCTTAGAAGGAGAAGAGGGCATATTTTTGTTTAATGTGAGTTTATTACGTGCCGCTGGTATAGCTGGTACCGATTCCTATTCTGATCGGAAAAAGATGCGTGTACGTGTGTTGCTATCTAACTGCTACGTGTTTTCATTAAATCAAAATGATTGATTCCGTTAGTGCTTAGTATTCATTATAAGTCTTCCTTCTGTAACACTGGATTTTGTATGCTGCTTGGCTCCCTGGCTTCCCTGACATAACCTAAGGTACTCACTTGAACATCTTACCACAGCACAATGGCTCAAATACTATTCTGTGTTATGTTGGTTGATAATTAGGTGCTTAATGCAGTCATGAAGGAAGAAGGAAGGGAGGGAGAAGTCAGAGTAGAGGAATAGGAAAGGAACCTTGAAAATAGAATGATCATCCCCAGAACACTTGTATGACAGTACCCGGTTAAGTGATACTGCTTTATTGTAATTGTTTTTATATAGCGCTCACTACCCCTGATAAGGCGTCAAAGGCTTTTTGGAGAGTAGCACACTACTTCGGAACCCAAGAGAATTAGTGGTGGATCAGTATAGGGAAATATGAGTACAGTATTAGTATAAGTTAAATTGAGCGGATGAACCTAGCATGAGATGTGTAGTCAGCTAGACAGGAAGATGGGAGCTGAAGAGGCAAAGATGGGGAAGGAGTGGAAAGTCGGCAGTCAACCAAGATGGAGGGAGTGGGAAGAATATTACCACATGCCTTGGTTTATCAAAACCTCATTTAATGTCCTCTATACCTACATTCCAAAAATAACTTGTTGATTAGCACAATCCTTGCACTTCAGTCCAGACCACGTTGTAGTTGACCACTCCTTTTCAGCATTGCATCTTTCAGAAATACATTTTAATATTTCCATCATCAGAAGGGGAATCGTCTCTTTTATTAGTACAGCAATGCTTTCTGAGTACCTATATTTCATCCCCCTCGCTTGCACTACACTGGCAAAGCCTATACCGGCAAACAGGCATTGCAAAGCAGACTGGCTTTGCCAATGCTTATTAAACATTTTGACAGCACTGAGTGCAGTGTAAAAAACACAAAGTGGCTGGTTTTGTAACAAACATTACACAAAATGCTTGCTGTAAGAATTAATTGAATCTATGGCTTATGGTATAGCCCCGAACTACAAAATAAAACATAAAAATATTTCTGAACATAAACCATGGGCTTCTTCCGTGTATCTAGGAAATTCCTTGCGGTTAATTGGGAAAACATATGCTCTCAACACAGACTGGATGTTTCTCCCCATTCCAAAGGTAGGGCACACAAACTTCTTCCAGCACAAGTCATGAGGTTCAGCTCAGTCATACGATGGATCATTGCCAAAATGTACAGTTTCCTGCACTTCATCAAATCTAAAGTACACAAGGACCCAAATGCGCACGGGGTGTCTGGTTTGCATCCAGTCTGTCAAAGAAGTTTAGCACAGCTCCAGGTTGTTCCCCTGCGAAAAAGAACCTCAGCACGGTATTTTCATATGAAAACTTAAATTAAACAGCTACTGTGGAATGGTAGTTCTGCTGCAAATGCCTGAAAACTGCCCAGCAGCGAGCTAAGTAAATTATGCACATGCTTAGTGACTAATACCTTGCATTAGGGAATTAAGCACAGTGTAATGCATTTTACCAGTGAATGCTCTTAAAATCTCAATGACGTGTGTCCATAGGCATTAAACAAGGATAACAAAAAGCTTTCACATATGGGCGTATAAATGGAGGTTTGAGCTCTTATCGGCACCCCAGTACTTGTTCAATGTTCATCTGTTTTTAATTTTATTTTAATTCCATATCTGGCGATCTTGTTATCATGTTATCTTTAATACGCAGCTGGAATAACTCTTCAACATAAATGTTAATGATTCCATTTCTAATATCGTAATAAATCGGTTTTAACAAAAAGAGAGTGGAAAATGAGACCTACGGAATTTGCACATTTACCACAGACCTTATCCTCCCTTCTGAAATTGATGGTCAGACAACCCAAAAATATAAGTCGGTCATCTCCATTGCTGTCTTTTTGTTGGATTTCCAGCACAGTCTGCATTTGTGAGCTAGCAGGTGGCGTATTCACTAACGGCAACACGGATCTACATCACTCTGGATATCTTATCACAGAGAGTCCTCGGGACAACGACGTTTTTTTACAATGGGTTGGGCAGCAAATTTAGTAATATATATCTCCCCTCATTAAAAAAAAGTACTAGAGGTGTATTTACTAGGCTAACTCCTGTCCTGTAATACTTAGAGGAAAGTTAACAAAAATGTAAAAGGAGGGTGTGGTCATAAATGTATGTCTCAGGCGAATTTCGGAGGCTACTGCAGTGAGTGCATACAATAAATAGGAATACCATAACATCATTAATCTCGTGACTTTGGTGGCTGAGGAAAAGTATGAAAAGAAACACTATTTCACGAAATGTTTTTGTTAAATACCACTAAGATTTACAGCCTAATAAAAAGTTGAAGAAACCCTTGTTTTGTTTCCAAAACTATAGATTGAACTGGGTGTGTTGTTTAGGAAAAAAGATTATTTTTACCCCTCCAGTGGTGAATCACACAGTATGAAAAGGCCATGTGTCTTGTGCGTAGTGGGCCATTTAAACAGAACAAAATGCAGAAAGGGAGGGTGACTTAAGTGTGGAAAGACCCATTTATCTCCTTATGCCCAGACATTAGCACCCATTTAAAATATGCATGCATCACTTAGGAAGGCTTTGGACTGATTAAGCAATTTTACATTTACTGGGCTATGTAATTCTAGCAGCGTGGTTAAAAAGTATATTTTCCAGAAATTAATATTTTATTTATTGTGCATTACTCATTTGACTTTGGTTTAATTACTGGAGATCAGCAAGTGCATGTTGCAGAGTATGGCAAATTCCATGAATACAATGTCGCAATTCTGTATTCACTCTTTTCTGTAGTTGCGAAATGCCAATTTGATAATTTAATCCAAAAAAATATTTTAGAAGCCAGATCACAGAATCAACATCCCTCAAATAATAGGCACTACCTGTCAAAGATTTAGGGGCCTTTAAGGTTTGGTGCTCCTCTGGGTTCTGCTGCTTGGTGGGCACGAAATTCAGAACCAATGGTTCCACTTTTTGTGACATTGGTTATGAAGACTAGTTGGAAAAATGTATTTTTTTTAAAGATGCAGTGCTCCTGTTAACCACTGCCTCCTCTTAAATAAAGTGTTTTTTTCCGTTCACAAAGGGAATGTGGTCACCATTTGCAAACTGGTTACCCTACATGCTTTAAATCACTGAAGTGTTAATGGTTTGTGACAGGAATTTGGACACAAAAATTAATACATAACATTCCAATTCGGCATTTGGAAGGGACATTTGATCGCATCCTCAAATTGCGATTCGGTAACATCTTATCGAATTGCAGTTTGGATTTCGTACATATCAAAATGCTTTTTTGCAGTCTCCATCAGGCTGATTCTGCGAATCAGCCCATTTGCAAATGCAAAAAAGCTTAGCACATGTGGCCCATATCTCTAATTGGCACTAACTTTATTATGAGTGATTTCTGTGTCTTATTTACTAGCCAAATATACCATTACCTCTGGGAGAAAGCCTTGACTGATTGGCCTAGATATCTTTGGACAGGTAAATATACAAAGGACATACTTGGTGATCCAACCGGACTGTAGAAGTATATGAGGTAATGGAAGACTTGTGCTAACTTTTAGTAACCACCACAAAAACAATCTTATTAGCACTGACTGCAACAGAAGCCCTAGAAAAGATGGCATATGCACATTATTAACTGATTGTATAACTTCCTCGTCACAGACTTTCATAAAAAAGATGCATCTTAGAAATAGAAAAATTTGTTTACATACATATTGTGGGAGAGGGTTTTTAAAAGACATACAAATTTAATATCAATATGTATGCATTTAAAAACATCTGATTATTTTTTATATGTAAACTGATTTGTAATTTCTGTTTTTTAAGGTAGCCTGTTATCTCTCTTGTGTGTGTGTGTGTATAGTAACACAATGTAATCCACTGCTCTTCGTGGATTTTTGCACGGAAATGTTTATTCAGGGCACTGCATATAAAGCAATATCAACGTGCTTTGGCCCTCATAGTTTTGTTCATGGTTTGTGAGTCCATTGTTAACTTCTCAAAATATAGAAGAGGCCCGTCTTGCATTCAATGCAGCATTCTGGGACTTGCAGTCTGTTTAAATCAGTTCCTAAACTGCATTTACAATCTAAAAAAATATTTTATAAAATATGGCAGCTTAATTGACGCTGTGCAAGATAGACGGTTCTGCCTACAAAGCAACATTCTAGGACTTAAGGACTTATAGTCTCTCAGAGATGCATAATTAATTTGTACAGTGTTTCACATTGAAAAATCAGTAATTAAATTAATATCAATTTGGTAGCTTGGTTGGTGTAGGACCTATGCTACCCCATATGAATTAAAAAAGAAACTTATTTATCCTTATCCAGAGACATATTTATGGAAGTGTAATAACAACAGCAGTCAATGTCCAATTCTCTCAGTTCCCATATATAACGGCCTTAGTGATATTCTTCCTGGTGTCCAAGTCTCTTATTGCAATAATCATATGGCTGTAGGTCCTACATCTTAACTCAAATAGTTGACATCCCAGATCACCACAATAACTAAATGGCATTATTGATCTTTGTCTTCAGGATCCAGCCTCCTATTATGGTTAAAGCATCATACTTTATCATCCCATTTTTGCATTGATACTTCTGTTCTCTTGGAGGTCTCTCTCAAACTTTTTGTTCAGATTTCCATGATGCTCCTACTCAAACTCAGATTTCACATTTAACCTTTTTCAGATGATTCATAAGAGTAACCTCTTTGTTGTAAGTGTACGTACAGTTCTTCATTACTGTTGAGGCCAATGGTGTTTTTGTCCTTAGTCGAATTATATATTTTGATTCCAACTGGCATAGTCTCTTTGTTCTATCACCACATTGTTCATGTTGCATTATCATATCTATGCCTAGAACCTCACTGTTCTCCAATTATTATGTTGTCTTATGTAGTGTTTACTACACCATAGCTCATAATTTGTTTTGTATGGCCCATACATGTTCCAAAATGTTATTCTTTAGCATGCAGCTTGTGCTCCCAATGTAACTCAAACCATATTCACATTCAAAGGAGTCAACCACAAATTGGGATTCACGTCTTATCTTTTGTTTAGTTGTTACTAAGCATTTTTTTCTGTCAGTTACATACTTTATATGTTTACCAATCTTACATACCTTGAAACTGTTTCATTTTGTCCATCTAATTTGTAACTTATTCAGGCAATTAGTGGTCCACTTTTTTTCTCTACTGGTCGTTCATGTGAATTGTAAGCCAATATTGTTATTATTTAAACTGTTAAAGCATATCATAAATTCTTCTCGTGTGCTGTTCCAGATTAAAAAGAGATTATCGCTATATCTAAAACACAAGACATATTCTTGGTGCACTGCCTGTTATTTAGGCCCCATTCTTCGAGCATTTCTGGCCTAGTATCTGGATGATTCGGCATTGTGAACATTCTTAGACACATTGGGAAGCCATCAAGTTCGATACATTTTTCTAGGGTTATCACCTTCCAACTTTTATTTATTTATTTTTTATGTAGACATTCTAGTTGGCTAACTAGCTGTAATGTTGGTTGAGAATTCTCCTTTGTCAAATCACCTGCATTCATTTCCATTGGCGGACAGTCTTTAATTGTAAACATTGTTGCTGCTTTAGTTGTGCGTTTGGCCACTTTGACTTCCGTTATTGCGAGTTCCTTAATATGACCTCATAAATGTGAAAACAAAGTATCCTCAAACAGCAAGAGTAATTTGTGCTCCTATGCATTATGTATATGAAATTCTGAGGGTTTGAACCATTCAGTGTACGTAAACAAACAGACTGTATTTATCTAAGCAGTCTCCGGTCGGGGCCACTTCACCATCAAAAATACTATTTTTATCTCAAGCATGCCCTCATTATTACCTCAGGGAGCTCTCCAGTTGGGGTCAAACACTCCAATTACATCTGTTCGGCACTCAAAACCCGTGGTATGGCTATGCTGTTCTCTGATGCCAGGCACTGCCGCGTAGATACAAGCAGTCTTCAATGGCGGGCGCATTGTCAGCTGGTGCAAGTGTGGGAAGCAGACCAGGCTTTTCCAACAATTTTTAACACAATGTAATCTGCTGCACTCTGTGACCTTTTGCATGATCATATTTATTCAGAATACTTTACCACAGCACTGACATGTTTTGACCTTCGTGGTCTTGTTCAAAGTTGACAAGTACACTGCAAGTTTCTCAATATATAGAATAGGCCTGCTCGGCCTTCAATGAGGCATCCTGAGACTTGTAGTCTCTGAAAATACAACATGCATGCACCAGCTGACAATGCGTACTGCCACTGAACACTGAACTGGAAGACATAAATATGGCTCTGGCCACTCTCTACTTATGGTTAGTATGGCCAGAGGTGGGAAATTTTCAGGTTTTTAAGTTTGCACCTGTTTGATGAATGTGCATGAAACTTTGCAGATCTGCTGCCCCTGTGTCATTTGGGGAGGACTAAAACGTTCACACCATTTGGTCAACAGGGTGTAAAGTAAAGAGGGGGTCACAAAAAGGGCTTCAAATTCAATGCATTATCCATAGACATTTGTATTTCGCATGGTGCAAAAACCATTGCTGGATTTTTATGAAATTTGGCAGTATTACATATTAGGAGGGGCACGGATGATGTTATTGGGTACTGCAGATAAGTAGAGCAAGTATTTCTTAAGTTATAATATTTTTCAACTTAGTGATAGCTTGTAGCACAATACTACTAAAAGTAGCAAAAAAGCCCCAAAATAAGCAAGATTGCCTATGTAAAGCTTCAGGTTCACTACTACTATTGCAACTGAAAGATTCATTTATAGTCACATGCTAATGGAAACCTATAAACAAATATGTAACAAATAGAATACATTTACATAACCTATAAAAGTTTTCTTTGCATGCTCTCTGGCTCACAAAATAAAACTAGCCTAACATGCCAAACAAAAGAACATCTTCTTATGCACCCCTGTGCAACAAAGTGAACAATTGCCCTAGCCATGAGCCACACAATCTACTATTTGGAGGACATGATAACTAGCCACTATGAAAAAATAATAATCTCAATTTTTCTAACAATAACAATGATTGCCTTTCTTTCACTTTGGCCATCACATGCAGCAAAATCATACTAAAAGTAGCAAGGAAGCCCAAACAACTAAACTAGACTGAATATGTAAAATTTCAGAATGACTCCATGAACAACTAGAAGACACATTTATGGACACATTATTATATACATCAATACACAAAATATATAACAAATACAGTAAATAAAAATAAATAAATCACATTAAATCTGATTGCCACTCTGAAGGTATAGCTAGTATTCCCAAAGATAGGAGGAATTCCTCGGATATTAGCTCTCTAGTAACTTTTCACCTATTTGCCGAATCATCACAAAACTTTCTAGACCAATAGCGTTTTCTATATTTTGAGATGATGTAAATTGTTATGGTGACTTGTTAAGGGGGTGCACAGATAAAAGGGGGAAAATCTGGAGATACTCAAGCCAGTGCAATTCGCTGTTCTGCATTACTCTGCACACCATAATCTACATTGCTGATAAATTTCACACACATCCTTATGCCCGCCACTGTAGGCGCTCCACTGTATGCTATTCCACTCTACACCACTCCCCTCTATGCCTCTCCTCTGTACCAGACTCCACTCTAAGCCACTCCACTCTATTATATTACACTGTATTCAATGTCACTGTATGCCACTCCAGCCTGCGTCATCCACTGTATACCACTCCACTGGACGCTACTCCTTTGTACACTATTCCACTCCACACCATTCTACTGCATGCCACTCCATTCTACTATATTCCACTGTATGCCCCTCCTTTCTACTGTACACAATCCACTGTATGCCATTCCACTGTATGCTACTCCACACCACTCCAGTGTATGGCACTTCACTTTACGCCACTTCATTCTACGCTGTTTGATTGGACCCCAATCCAATGTAGTGCACTTAACTGTGTGCAATTAAACTCTACCCCCAGTACTGTATGTCACTGCAGTCTACACCAATGCATTATATGTCACTCCCCTGTATATGACTCCACTAGATACCATTACATTCTACGCAACTCCACTGTACAATCCTTTGCTCTATGCCAGTCCATGATATGCTATTACACTGTATGCAACTCTACGTCTCTTTAGTGTACGCCAGTTCACTGTATGCCATTCCGCTATACTATACTCCATTATGGAGTAAACTTATTTATGAGAACACAGCGTATGGTAGAGTGGGGAGTTATAGTTAGTGTTGTCTAGTTAGCGAGCTAAAAAGAGTGTGTAACAGGGACAGATAAATATAATAACTTGCAGGAGGTGGATAAATTCTGAATAAAAATTATAACTATAACTTTAGAATGTTTAAAGTTTGTGTAGTTAAATCGTGGTCTGTATAGGGTATTCTTAATTATTATAACTGAGCTTTAACCTTTTTCATTGTGTATAAATATAATATATAATGTGTACATATATATATATATATATATATATATACATATATATATATATGTATATATATATATATATATACGCACACACACTAAAGAAAAACTTTATACATACTTGTAATACAATATATTAATTGTCCTTTAATTATACAATAAAATTTTACTCTAATGTTAAATTAACTTCATATTATTTTATAACAAATACATTTAAAATGAGAAATTTATTTTACTATGTTAAATATTTTTATATGTAGAAATACATTTTTATTATTTCTTCTGAATAAAGGCAGATAGTTTTTCAAATTAAAATATTAATGATAATTTACATTTTATTGTATGGAAATATTGTTTTTGCTTTCTTATTGAAACCAGTGTATTAGTCATGCTTACTTTAATTGTAAACATACTTTATTTGTTGTCTGTATTTTGATGATGTTAGTTTTGTATTTACTATATTTTTAAATCGCAATATTTTGTTGCTGATAGTTTTGTACTTAAATTTATAAGTATTAAACGTCGATATATTAGCCTAAGTTATTTCATCAGAATATCTTCTATGGTAATATTTTTGGAATCAACATTCTGACACACAATTCCCGTCCAAACAAGAGGCCAATTTCAACATGGGCTTACATGTAGCTCCTCTCTCAGACTTCCAAAGGTGAACAAAATTTAGCTGGGCGAACCACAGCTGCTCAATTCCTATTACCAAACGTACATGTGCCAAGGTCGACAGTCAACGAGCAGTTGCCCATTGCCCTGCCAATCAAGTCTGCACAAGTCATCATCTGACTTTTCTATTCTTGGTTGTGTGTCATGTAGCCCTTGAACTATAAAGAGTCATGTGCAATGTACTCTTTGGAAACATCTTTCTCACTACCCTACACTAAGATCACAACATGTGACACTCATCATTAAAACCTTCTGCATCAGAACTAGCAAAGTTCTTGTTCACTTCCAGCCTTAGCACCAGAAGTAACTTTAAACAGTTTGCATAACCTGAAGCATTGTGAATGAATCACTACTTACATTTACCATGCTCCCAACGTAAGGTTACTACTCTAAAACATGAATTCTTCTGCTTGACACTCATACTTTGGAACTCTCTCTGTCTCTCAGATGTGCAGCTCATCCAAATTCTTCTGTCCTTCCACACTTATCTAACAATCTCTCTTTGCCTGTATGTTATTCACTTTACTTGCAAGAACCCCTCACGTCCTCCAAAGGTTGCTGACTGCTCTTTAAAATATTAAAGTTCTCTTTAATATTTCTCTTTTTTGAAGATTATTTCTGCATGTATGCATTAGGGGTTTTTGTACTTCTAGGTATTCACTGTTATATTTGCAAAGTATCTGTGTTTAGGGTGCAAAAATATCTTTCAACAATAAATACCACACAAATAAGATAAATAAAAGAGACCCAGAAATAAAATGTCAGTACTGTTTTGCCTACTGCAAACTCCATTTGTATACTCCTTGAACACTAAGGTTTATCTCTCACTCTGACAGTGGATCTTGTCAATTTGTGGAACAACTGTCCATTGTCTTTGTGGCAAAAGCATGATCATCGTTGGTTCCAGAAGTAGCTCAAAATTATCCTCTATTACAAAGACTTTCTCCTAGGTTGGATGTGTACATAATTTTCTGGTTCAACGTGTCCATAATGCAATTCATGAATAACATACTTATTTGTTCATTTTCTCTTACCAAAACAAACGCATTTCTTTGTTGATGACTTGGAAAGAAACCCAGCAGTGACTGAACTGTAAAAAATTGGCACAACGGCAATTTTGCACAGGGGCATTCTCTTCTGCAGCAAAGACTCTTACATCAAGGCTCTTTAAAAAAATATATCACAATCCTGTGAAATCACAGCTGAATGAATAAACAATGTAGATGTGGTGTGCAGATATGGCTGAAGGGGAAACTAAATATTTAAGTAAACTAGTGTCTTGAGGCATGCAGGGGGTCATTTAGAGTCTGAGCAAGCCCTAAATTAGTAGTGCTCCTGCTACACCCTCCACTGTTGTGCCAGCAGGAACCCTTGATATGGTTGACCATCCAATACAGGGCAATCAGGTCACAATGGCAATCATTTTGAAATCATTTAGGATGCATCGCTGGTCACCAGATTTCTTTGCATACTACTACCAAGCAAATTATGGCAGTACCATGGTGGGAAAATTAATAATGGCCCAGTATACCAGGGCCACTGTTTCTGTTTGTTTTTCAAACACATACTACTGATTGGGAGTGCGTTTTTTTAAAACAAAGTACCTTATTTAGCAGGTGTGACTGCATCAGCAAAGTGCTTTGCCTTCAGAGCAACTGTTACATTGGTGGCTGTTACAAAGGCTTAGAGCTCCCACATTGTGTATGCAGTGTAAAATCAGTAGAAATTAGCAATTTGTCAACATAGTATATATTAACTGTGGAAAGTGGACTTATTACACAAGTGATACTGGGCAAAGTTCATAATGTGTGCACTTCATGAAGAGTGTGATGGGATGAGTTTTCCATTAATACTGTGAACTTTGTAGAAGCACATTCTATAAGCCTCAGTCACATTATCTTACACCTGGTTGAAGTAGAAGCCTGTGAATGAGGTATTCAAGGAAGACAAGAATGTAATGGAATGTTAAGAAGTCCAATGTGCACAAAGAGGTTTATGAAGTTAGTAGAAAGGCAGAGAGCATCCTGATGATATCACATACATAGAAATCTGTAGATTAGATGGGTGAAATCATTGTTCTCTGGTATCCCTAAAGGCCCAATGCACAAAGCATGTTAAGCAACTACAATGAAATTCGTTATGCAAAATAGGCAGCTTGCAAATGCAAAATTCTACATATGTAATACACATAAGTAGGCTGGTATCCTCCCCCAAAGAAGTTACCTCTTACAATAATCCAGACCTAGATTAATATTGCTCCAGTTTCCATGATGTGGGAGAAATCTGTCTAATGTTCATACTGAAGAGCTGCTGACGTGCTGTCCTAGGCAGCTCACCCAACAAAGGAAAATGTAATCCCTTGATTAATAGAATTCCATATCTTGCAATTCCATATGCTTGCAATCAAGCAATTGTGCGTGTTCCCTGAAGAACCTGAAGAGTCTAGCTGCATCTCAGTGAATTCTTGACTGATTTAAGGTGGTTTGCTCTGAGATATCTACTTCCTAACTTCTGAACGATGAACTAGTTCCAGCGGTCTGATAGTAATCTGGCACTTTACCCAAAGGTTTAGACAGCTGTGATAATGATTATTAAAAAACACTGTCAGGATGTTATTATATTTTACATCCCAGATTAAGAATAATCACACTGTAGACATTTGGTATAGGTGATGAAATCCTAGTCTCTTTATATTCATTATACTCAATCAAATGCATTAAGTGCATCAGTAGGAGACTAATTCTTAACTTGCATTACAGTCCATTAAACCCTGGATTAACCAAAAAACATTTTAGCAGTCATGACACAAAGACACTGATTTAGAATTTGGTGAAAACTGTTCCTTCCTTCTCTTCACAAGCTTTCACCCCTCATCTTCCAATAGCGTGATTCTGAGGGGATCCTGCAAACAAGTGAGAGAAAACCCACCTCTGTTCCACCATGTCTCTGCATGTTTATATCAAGCAATGGTTTCCCCTCCCTAAACTTCACGAGCTCGCAGTAGTTTCCCATGCAGCTTGCTGGTCGTTCAGGGATAAGGGTAGTTCCCACAGCACAGAAAATCCATGTAGGCCACCAGTCCTAAGTTCTGTCAGTGAGCCCTGTAATATTACTTAACAGAAGTGGACAACATAATGGCCACAGTTCGTCTACCATGCCGCTATCCAGCACTGCTCAACCAAATTCAGCCTAAGTCAGCCTAAGTGAAAACGAGGGTACAGTCCAACTAAACATTTTGGAGGATCCTCACTAGGGAGAGTGATTTACTCACAGCACATTCTATGCTATCATGTTTTAGCCAGGCTATTATAGAAGAAGGCAAAACAGATTTAAATTCCCTTTTCAGGCTTCCATTCTATGGTGAGATTCACACTTGACCAAGAGCATCAAAACAAGTCAGGTGGAGATTTAGTTTCACATGAGAAAAGATATTTTTATATCCAGACTCAGCACATGCTTTCTTGGTTTAACTATTCCTTAAGCCCATCGGAAACCTACACAAATAGCCATAATGGACATTGCAAACATCTTGTTAAGTAAGACATTATTCTGATAAATGGGCAGAGCTGGTCTGTCCATCCAGAAGGAACTTGGTATCATCTTGAGAACTAGCAGCACATATTTCCAGGGGGTGCTCAAGATCCCTTACATGTTGAATATATCAGGACTCTTTGCTATGAAAGGGACACTTTGACGCAGTATTTTATCAACATTAAATAAGCCCAGGGGGTACCATACGAGTAGTCATTCTACAAATTTGACATAATATTTACTGACCCAATGGAGGTAGATCCATACTGGCAATTTGTAGTAGGCTTTTTAGGCATATTTTCCATGCATCTATAGGATATCATTGAGCCAGTGAGCAATCATATCCTTAATGCTCAACACATAACTTTACTCCCTAACCAGCTATAAACTGCTAAATATATTCATATCAGTTTGCAGCAAGGGTATAAGACAATTATATAAGTTATCTATGCAATATGCTTTAGCTCATTTTGAGAAACGAGTTACAAACCTTATCTTTAAACACATTTTCCGTATTCTTTCAAAATTAACATAGTTCCTGATGTTAGAATCTATAGGGTGGATTGATAAACAATTGCCACATGACTACCAACTGTACATAGTGTTTATAGAATTGATCCTTCATTGAGAGTCTTATTATATAAGGGCCTACACATTCTATCCTACATAAAGATGCAGCACACATCACAATCCTATGACTGTATTTGATTACATGCCTCTGTGGGTCAGTCCTTGTATGATGTCCAGCTGGAGGTGGAACTGATCTTTATTATGTGAATATACTCTGGAAATGTCCAACACTGAGGTTGATATCTCTGTATCGAAAGCAATAAGAACAATCAATACATTTAGGTAAAAATTTAAAAATATAAATTTAAATTAAATTATATAAAAACACGCTTCACTGGGAGTATCACACTAACAGGGCACTACAGCCATGGCACAGATTCATCAGTGCCCAAAAGTGCTCTTGAGGTCCTGGGAAGAGTCAGGGTAGCATTCGACATTGCAGCGGTGACTACGAGTGGAGCTTCCATGATGAGAGGCTGAAGCAGTCTGTGACATAAAGGATGGTGGCCACATGATTGAAGATGTCCTCAGATTAGGATGCCAGCATAGCATAACCAGTGCAGAAGAAAGTCTGGTGAAAAGACATTGGGTGAAAAGGTGGAGGAAATGGGGTTAGCAAGGATCGGAGTGCTAGCATTGTGGAGCTGTTGGTAAAAGTGGAACGAGCAGCAGGGGCACTGGAGAAAGAAAAGAGGGAATGGCCAGGAAAAGCTATGGGAGGCCGAACAGGTAAAAGAGCAAGATTACTCAGATACTTCCTCACCCTGCAAGAAACTTATGTATAAAGCTACATTAAGAAGCAGTCGCTGTCCACAGAGTCCAAGAGAATGCTGCCATGAGGCATCTACTGTATGGAAAATGGGCTCCAAAGGAACAAGGGGCTCTGCACCCCAAGATCCTGCTTCCCATTGCTAATGTCTTTTTCCAAGGTCTGCTACAGTCAGGTGGATCCCTGCTCTAAAACAATAGTGTGCAAGGAGCACCTTAAGTGTTACCTGGCCTTAAAGGAGGGCAGGATCTGAGAGCCAAGTGTTACACAGGGAGGGGTAAAGATTTCTCTAAGAACAACTCAGAGCACAATAGGATAATGTGTTACTTTTGTTCATCTTTACAATACAATGATAAACCCCCATAACAGCAGGATAGGATGATAAATGTGTGACAGCATGGAAATACAGCTAATTTTAGGGCTATTCAGTATGAGAAAAGACTCTGAAAATTGTGGGGCTACATGTACTGGAAATAACTGTAATCACAGATAAGTCTAGTTGTACTAACCACTTGCTAGGACAACCAGCAGGAAGGGTACATGAAACGGTCCAGGCTTAATGCCTGCACAGTATGGTTGTTGAATATTCTTATGTTAAAGATGGGGGGGGGTCAATAACACTGAATGCACATGGGAAGGACTAACTGCTGAGTGTGAGATCCTGAAGAAGCAGAGGAGATAGAGGCACTCAGAAACAGTGTACAGATGTCCACTGAATACTGAGCATTAGATGGTCGGACCATTCGAAAGATGGTAACACTGACACGAACTCTGAATGTCATCAAATGTTTGTGCAACTATGTAAATTATAAATCAATAAAGATTGACTAAAGAGTGTTACCTGTGCTTGCAGATACAAGACTTTGTGGGTAATCGTGCCTGGCCCCTACTGGGAAGTCCTTGCAACCTCAGATGAAAACACCCCCTCTATACAAACATGGAATGAATTGAAAACAAAAATGTGCTTCGCAACTTTAAGGATGAACATGGTTATAACATTCCCAAACATAATGTACTTTCTTTAAACCTGACAGTAAACTACTTCAGGAACTCTTGTTTAATAAATGTGGCTTTAGACCTCTGAGTACTTTACCACTGCTAACTAGTGCTAAAGAGCAGGCTCTTTCTCCTCTAAACATGGTAACATTGGCTCATACCCAATTAGAATATTTCATTTACATATAGGTCCCTAGTAAAGTGCACTACATTTTCTTACTTTAGGCAATTCTTGCCTACTAGCTCTTTCCAACACACGTCAGAGGTGGGATGAGAGCTGGGCTTGTGCATTCCCTCTAGACAACCACATCCAAAGGTAGCTTAGGTGTGACTTATGGGCCATCCACAGCCTGATGGGCCATCCTGGGCAGGATGGGAGATGTTTGGCAAACACACCTGAATGGGAAGTGTCCTATCTTACACAAAGGGTTGCATACCCTCTTGTAATGAGTCTGGAGCCAGGGCAGGAAGGAAGGATATGTGTGCACTTCAAAGACTTTTCTTTGAAGTCTTTCCCACTTCAAAGGCACAACTGGGTATAAGTACAGGACCTCAGACACCAAGAAATCAGTACAGCTCAGTACAGTTCTGGACCTATGGATATTCTGCCAGGAAGAAGGACTGATGTGCTGCTACAAGGACTTCCATTATGCTGAGCTGCTAATCTGCTGGACTCCTCCTTTGCTGAGCTAATCTGCTGTCTGCTGCCCTCTTGCCTGGGAGCGAGAAGGACTGGACCTGCATCTCTACATCCCAGAACTAAAGTGACTTCAAGGGCATTCTGGCTTGCCTTCTGTTTTCAGAAGTCTCAGGGACAAAAAAGACTTCCAATTCACCTGCTACAGCTCCTGGGTCTGTCTTAAACCAGCTCCTGACCCCCTCTCTCTCCAGTCCTGGACTCTTGGAAGTGTTTTTGGCTGCTGAAATCAATCTTTTGGGCTCTTTGTGACTGCTTGCACAGAAACTGCACCGCTCTCCCAAAGAATCAGCGCGAGCTGCTGCAAATTCATCTCTTTGCACAGCAAGGATCGCAACTCACAACTGTGAGGCTCCAGTTGACGCATCCACAATGCCTGGCTGACTCTTCATGCCCGTGGACAACCGCCAGCGATGCACTCCATGCTCCCGGTGAACTTCTTCCCTGTGAGTGGGACTCTTGGATCAATTCTTGAGAAGGTAACTTTTCAACAAGACTTATCTGGGATTATGTCCAACCTGCATTCCAACATGATCGGCCTGGACCTTTGGTTTAAACCTGGTCTAGTGTGACTAGCTATCCCCGGATGGCACTTTATGCTTTTAAACACTATATTGTATTTTAATCTTTAAAAATTCATATCACTTCTACTTATTAGATTTTTGTTGTTTTGGTCTTGTTTTGACATAAATGTAAACTCTATTTTTCTAACCGGGTGAGGTGTCTTTTTGTGTGGTGTTTTCACTGTTTTACAGTTTCAAATGTTGCACAAATACTTTGCACGTTGCCTCTTAAGTTAAGTCTGACAGCTCTATTCCAAGCTACCAGAGGGTGAGCACAGGTTATTTTATGGTTTGTATCTGGCTTACCGTGACTAGGATTGTGGTTCCTGCTTGGACAGGGTACATACCTCAGCCAACCGGAAACCCAGTTTTCAACAGTCAGAGGCTAATAGAGAAGGATCTTCCTGCTGGGGCAACTGAAAGGTACACTATTGCTGTTTGGATGTTAACTACTGGTGGGGG
The DNA here is from genome assembly GCF_031143425.1 of Pleurodeles waltl. Classification (NCBI taxonomy): domain Eukaryota; kingdom Metazoa; phylum Chordata; class Amphibia; order Caudata; family Salamandridae; genus Pleurodeles; species Pleurodeles waltl. The sequence continues at coordinate 168,339,389 of NC_090448.1, read as the reverse complement.
GTTAGTAGGATTGAGAGGCAGTACAGTTTGAAAAAAGTCAGAACTATGTGTTAGGGGTGACTGCCTGGAATTCTGCTAAGAGTTCGTATGTATCATGAATCTCAGAAATTCCCAAAATCATAGTACGGATGTATATGTTTAACTCTTCTAACAAAGGTAAAAAATACAACTTGTTTTCCAAATAAAAAAAAGTTTTAAACGTGTGCAACTTTTTCATATGCTCACTGGTGAGAAATGACCCAAAAAAGGGGGACGAGGAGGCAGTTTTCAAAGCCATTTGAAACAATGAGCAAATCAGGAAAATCCTTCTTCACATTTCGGTTTTCTTTCAAACTAAAAGCAAACACCTAAAACACTACAAGGTCTAGGCAATAATTTTTTCCTAGTCTGATTAATACAAATTGCCAGGCCTTTGTGGAAAGTGAACAGGTCATCAGTAGTTTCTCTAAAATGACTTCTAGTGACTATGTCAATGGGCTTCGCCATTGGCTAACTTCAGTCCATTTTATTTTAACTAAGGACACTTACTTATTCTCTTTTAGAAAAAGTATGTTTTTTATTGCAAGAACGCAACACTTCCGTTCTTAACCCTTCCACAGTGCTGGCATTTGTTTTCTTTGCACATAGAACAGTCCGACTGTTATTGTTGACCGTAATGTAAGACTTTCCCTGTAGGGCGAGCTGTTCATAATTGTCTCCCTTAGTCCTGATTATGAGTTGAGTTGAGTTGGTGCAGAATAATGGACTCGATTATACCAGCCAAAAATTAATTCAGTGAAATCTCCTTGAGATAGGATTCCATCGCACATCGGACTCATTCTCTGACTCCCCTGGCCTTCAAACAAGGCACGGGGGGCATGTACTGCCCCGCCCTGCCAGCCAAACTTTTCCCCTACCCTTCCACCTTCTCCGCCCAGCCTTAAAACAGCCACCCCGCACACATTTACCTCCGTTTTCAGCAAGTGGCAAATGTGTGTTAAATCAGAAGGAAAAGGAAATACCACAAGGAATACTGCCCAGTAAATCTATGTCCACAAAGCTATTCCCCATTATGTGGTGTTTAACTCATAATTGCATGGTACTGGCAGGGTGTTCCAGCACTGTTATCGAAATATGATGTAAGGAGGTTGCATCCCATCAGTACCATGCGACTTTTAAATCACATATCCTGTATCAACTGCAGGAAAAAAAATATCACCATGTTGAGCCCTTCCCACCACCTAAACTGTTGGAAGATAGCAACTAGCCCCCTCTGACCTTTTGTTTTGTATTTGATATTCCTAGCTAATGAAAACTAAAAATCTTGGGGTGTTATAAATTACCATGGGTGGCCCTTCAGGGTTCTGTTAGGTTTCCAAGGTGGCACGTGTATTTAGGATCAGTTGAACAAGCGCTGTTTGAAGAAGATTAACTTACCCCATCTTCCTCCGATAAATTTCATATCAATTCCTAAAAAACAATTATTCAGTTCAATTCAAGACATAATTGGATTTGGTCAACTGGAGTTTTACAAAAGTGACTTTTAGCAAACAATGCAACGACACAAGATTCATCTTAAATGCACAAACACAGATGAATAGAGCAAGTATGTATGTGCACATATAAGCTAAAATAGACCGATCACCAACCATGTAGCAAATGCTTCCAAAACCACCTTGTTCGTCGGTAAATAGGTTATATGAAGGTGATGCTCCAGCTATTGCCTAGTTAAAATGTAAACTTTAGCAATCTTGGAACCACCAAATTAGAATTTTTGGCCAGAATATCATACAGGCTTAAGAGTTGGTACTTTTACTAACTGATCCATCCTGTGGGCATAAAAGCAGGTTTTATTAATTGCATCTTGGTACCAGTCAGCACATTCTACAAAACACGCATATAAACATGCATGCTGAAATTATGCTTGCATATCAGGACAAAACCAATATCTATTTGGTCCAAGGGGGATCTTTGCCTCCAGATGACTATAACTAACACGCAAAATATCAGAAGGAAAGTTGGGAATGCGGAGAAACAATAGCAGCCCCAGGTGAAAAGGACACCGAAGCAATGAAACTGAAGACAGCTTTCGCACGATACTATAACTATCTTCACTTGGGTAGAACAGGTGTTTTAACCTCTCCTTTCTCCAACCCATAGAAATTCACAATTTGCATTATAATTGCCACAAAAAAAATATTTAAATCAGACTTATAGCATTTCTAATTAACTGTAATATGTGGGTCGTTTTTTGCAGCCACCGCATTCAAGAAATCATGAAATAAGAACTATCACAAGTTAGAGCTGGAGCAGCAGTGAAGGTGAAAACGTCAGACCCAGATACATTGGTCAATAAAGGAAGAGATTTCAGTCATAATTCTTAAAGAAATATCAATGAGCTGCACTTTTCTTGGTTCATGATTAATATATAGGACCACTCTGTGGATTCTGATACCACTCAATTCAGCTGCAACAGCAATTCTTCTGCTCCTGGGGAAAGCTTTCTGAGAAGGATAAATTAGTTCACTCATCTGGTTTAATTCACTAGTGCCTGTGGTCTCTAAAGGCTTTGTGTTGTTACAATATGCCATTTTTTAAGGCTGAATGGGCCATGTCTGAGCAGAGGACTGGGACGCCAGATGCAGTCGATGACAAAAAACGTTCATCACTACAGAACTTCTAAACATCAGCTGGACTCATAAACATAGGTTGCCGAAGTCCTTAGTGAAAAGTTCCATCTTCAGGTTTTTCTTAAACCTGAGGTATTACTTCACTTCCTTCAGTTTACTGGGAAATTATTCTAGGATCTAGCTTCTTGACTGCTCAGTTTCTTCCTAGATTTCCATATTTAGGTGTTGCTTGCCAGACAACAAAAGCTGCCTGGTTGCAAAAGACCTATTGTGACCTAACAGTGGGCTCAGCTCACCAGATACTTACTATTCACTAGTCATTGGAATTATACGATTCTGCGGCCACAAGTTTTTGTTGCATAGTTTTTGCTGCATCTGCCACATATTCCATAATCTGCAGAATAATCTACAGATTTGAACACAAAAAATGTTTCTAGCTCAAACAGATCAAATGTTACTATTAATGTGGGAACATGTGTTAGTGTGCAGTGGAAGGCCCTTTTTCAAAAGTTAACCAGTCAACTTTCAGTTGCTTACTTCTGTATTTGGATGTTAAACGCAAACTAATTAAGTGATTTATTTGCCCAGACAGTATTACCATGTGTAAAATTTACAAAACAATGAAGTACTATGCTAAAAAAATGTTGTGCATTATGCCGCATTATTTTCCTTTTTTGCAGCAAAGTAGGTTGCAACGATAGAGCCCTGTGATCATATAATATGCTCTCCAATGTGGCCAAAAGAAGAAAAATAGCAATGCCAATATTAGCTGACTCAAACTAACTGGCACAGGAAATACTTTTTTTAAGGCTAGGTTGAAATCTTCTGAAGCTCGCTTTTTGTCTGTTTTGCTGGATATCTTTCAGATTTTCTCTAATTTCCTACGTTTCCTCCTGATTTTCTCTCTTTGTGAGGTCATCCAATGATTGTAATCATCTGGAATCCCATTTCGTTTTATTTTAATTGACTGGAGATCTAATTACAAACAGTGGCTAGTAAACTGTTAATGGACAAACAATTAGAGTAAATATCCTCAAGGTACACAAGTCAAGCCTCTATCAAAGCCCTCAAGATCCCTGCACTCTCAGTCGGTCCGTCTATTGACCATCCCGCTTCACCAAATGAAAGAAATGGGGCGGCGCGCCCCTTCCTCCTCAGATGCATATCGGATAAAAAAAGTTCTGTAAACATTTAAAAACCCATTTGTTTAAAGAATCAAGTGATGATGACCCTCCTGATGGCCTTCTCTATAGAGCTGGGACACTCTTGCAGTCGGTTATAAAACCCTTCATTCATTTATTCGTTCATTCAAAGTCCTCACTACGAATGCTTTCATGCTTGCAATCACCAACTACTTCTGCAACAACTTGAAAATGGGGAATAACAACTGTAGAGTCAGTGACTTGAAGCAGTTGTCTCACCCTAAGGGATGCATTATGAAAGAACACATATCACCAAAATGAATGCCAAAACCAAATCAAGCTAGAAGGTGTGAGTCTAGCCTTGTTTGTATTGTGAGAAATTTAGACCCTCAATGACTACCAGTGGATGACTGGACTGCAGGCAGATCATTTGGTGAGTCACCCCAGAGGTAGGGATACCTAATAACAACTAATTTATTAGCCTTGGACTGGAAGGCCATCAAGAAACTCATAAGTATTTTGGTGGAAACCCTTTACAGTACTTGGTAGGCTGTCTCCTGAATGAAGGGTACAAGACTGGATCTTGAATGTAATCCTTCAAGGGGTCTACCATCCATCATTTATGAGAGATAGTGTTTTTTTCATGCATAAAATAGCTCCCTCCATCGACTTATTGTGCACTGGAGTTGCATCACCTCAACAACCCTATGTGTCTGTCAACCATGGTTCCATGATGTGACTATCAATGGATGAGCATTACCTAAATAGCTCATCAGTTCCTGTATTTTGTTAATAACTGGTGTTATAGGCTTGTATTAAGCCCAAGTAGGGAGTGCAGCCTTGAGATAGAATTTTAGCCAGTTACCATGAGATGGCACCTTGTGGTAGCCTACACTGTGAAGTATCTGATAAGCAAAACACTAATCATCAAAGTACCTTTCCTCACATTTAGCTTAATAAGATGAAACACCGTCCCTATCCTCTAGCTGCACATCTTTCAAATCAGGCTCCTTGCTAACAGTTCTGAAAGAGGAACACAGCATGTTTGTCCGCAATGTTCATCTCCTTCAAACAACACTGTTTATTAAAGTCATGTGCTCAAGAGCTATTGATGTGGAGTTGTTATTTCCTTTGTGCACCTTGGCTGTCAACCCCTTAATTTCCTCCAGATCTGCCTCCTATAGAACACGTTTCCTTTCCTGGGTACAAATTCCTCTCCACCTCCTCTGCCAACCAATAGCTAATTCCTTCAAATCCCTACTTAAGCCATCTATTTTTCCAAGTGCTCAATTGGCAAGTGCTACGGGTGTAGGAAGAGTCATGATCCAAGTTCCACTTGACAGCACAGCCAATGGTAGGCAACTTCTTTAACTAGTGACACTCTAGGGACAGGTCAACAAGCTTATTAACTCCAATGTTGTCTTGGTTTGGTGGTCCCCTCAAGAAGGCAAGGTGAAAAAATCATGCAGTTTGGCCGCCTCATCTAAACAGGACCAAAAAGGTTGACTGTAGTATGAGATTTTCATTGATATATGTAGTAAAAAACTAATAAATATTTGAAGTCTCTAAGGATTTCCTTGGCATTCACCAGAGACGTGTAGTTTCCTTAGTACTTAAAAGTAACAGATTATTCACATCAACCAAAAATGGAGCTTATGCTGTATTGATTATATAATTGATGTTGTTGTGGCAGGCATTTACTGACTCAGAACCTAAAATAAATATAAGGAAAATGGACATGGTCTGCAATGTTGAGAGCTAACTGAAATTCCATTCTGGAATCTCTGGCAGAAATGGTCAACGATTATCAACACTCATGCACGCAAAAATAGGTTTCTTCGCTAGGGTGCTCCCCATACACAGAAAAAGGAAATTATTAATAAAATATAATTTTTGTAGTAACTTAAACCCAGTATGAGACTGGGCCTCCCCTCGCCTCATAGAAGTGTCTGCCCTGTTAGCAGTTCATGGAAAAGTTGATTGCTCCATTTACTTATGTGAAGCTTCTAGTGAAGCATACATACATGGTATGGCACCTTGCATCCCGACGGACAGCTTTACACCTTATGTGCCTAAACCGTGTGGCCTTACCAATGGTAAAACTACAAATAAATCATTTTGGGGGAGCTCTCCTTTTCTCTGCTGACTCCCAAGTTGTTAAAAGTCCTACTACTCCAGATTAGCATCAAGTCCTCTTATGAAGACTTCAGACAAAAGAACAAAGACCTACTTGCTCCCTAAAAAAGATCTGTAAGTTGCCTCACCTGTTATAATCTTTCCTGTAAAATACATGTAGACACCATCTTATGTGATGCTCCCCTTTTACTCGTCTACTTAGTGTAACCCTTTCTCCCCTTTGCCTTCCAGTGGGACATTCCACTGGGAGTCTGCTTTAGAATGTTATAAAAATGTTATCAGGTCGGTAGTACCTGAGGCGATTAAGGTGACTGGTGGTGTTTAGGAGATTTGGAATAAAGGCTTGAAGTAAAGTAACTCCTTTCCAGCGTGCTTGTCTTTTTCACATCATTTTTGCTTATTATATTATTAGAGTAGTCATGTATAGAGCTGAGACAGCCAGGAGTTGGCATACGCTTTTAAAAAAACAACATACCGCATGTTTGTAAAAACTGACACAATGCACTATGATGACTTTTGGCTTAAGATATCACAAGTGTTAATAAATACATGTCTGTCTGACAATGCCAGATTTCAGGCTGCAAATGAAACTGGTAGCTGAAAATTCTAAATATTTTGATGTGAATTGTTCTTCCCAGACAAATTACTGACCATTCAAGTATTTGAGAGCATTTATTCGCAGTATAACATCAAAAGCAGGCTGACGGAAGCCACCTGTCAACACCAGCAACTATTTGCAGTCTAGTGTGGAATAAAGATGGGGGCAAAGCTGTTAAGACACACGGCCTTTTTTTAAAGAATATGCAGCTACTGAGTTGGCACATTACATATATCATGGAATATATCTTAAGCAGCAGTGTGCCCAAACTCTGTTAACACTTGAAGTTCCCTAAATTCACAACCAAATATAATCTTAAGTGATTACGTCTAACAATTATGTCTCATGGTGCAGTAACTAACAGGTTTTTTTTTCCAAGTTATCCACTTTTCAAAATATTTTCTGAATACAAATAAGATGAAACACTTACTGTATAAACAAAGGAATTTACTGATCGAATAAAAGAAAAACTAATCTGTTGAAACTCTCTACAAATATGTTCAGCCATTGGTAGGATATTGGTTCTTTTCAGAAGTGAAGTACTGCCTGGTCACCCCTTTATCCGTATAAGAATTGTGTCCCAAACATTTAAGGGGGCAATCTTTGCAGATTGAACAGTGTAAATCTCATCACACTGGAAACACCCCCATTAGGAACGATTTGGTGAAACAAACAATACATAGATAAACACTGAATTCCCTCAGTGTGTTGTACTAAAATCTATAGACGGGAATAACAATAAACCACCATAGAAAGCTCAGTGATCTGAAGCACTGCTGGTGAAATATGTGTATGTGACCTGCAGGTGATCGGGCTGAATCCTGGCAGGACCAATGTGTCTTTCCTCATACGAGATCAAAGACAGATTAGTTAGGGTGTATAGAAGTTGCAAATACTGTGGTGATTGCAAGCATATACAATTGTGTTGTTATGTGATAGTAAACCCAGAAAGAAATTGATATGAGCTATTTATGACCCTTAAACTGATAGTATACTAGACCTGTAGACCCAAGAAAGAGAAGTTTAGAGATCCTCCTATAACTTAACAGAGATAGGGGTAGGAAATGGGCTCAAACCAAGGCTGGAAGTTATGTACAAGTTTACCATGCTCTAAACACTTTAAACAGTCTTAGAAACAAATGTTACCTTGCGTAGTCTAGTAACTTCAGACAGGCTGAGGTAGAATTGGGGGAGTTAAACAAAAGAAAATAAATGACATTGCTATTCTTCCACTCATTTGAACGTTTCTGGGCCACTGTATTGGTGGGGATACACATTATCACATTAATGACTAGAGTTTGGCATACTGATAGAGTAACAAAATTGGCAGAAATGTAGCACAACATTGCACTCTTTAGATATCCTAAAAGAAACCTTAGCTCACTTTCGACTTGATAATAGAAGAAGCTATTACAAAAAAATGAACCTCCAAGTATTATCTGAGCCAACCTAAATGCACGGTTTTAGGATAGCTCAGTAAGTCCAGTGGAGGTAAGAGAATAACCACCATTGTGTTTGGGTTCCAAGGCATATAGTAGAGGAACCATGGCAGGTGGACAAGACCAGACACTTTGCTGCTACCCGTACAGACAAGCGTACTGAATATACGCCATGGTGACCATGTTAGACTAGTCTCTGATGCCTGTTTTTTGCCAACGGCAAAAGACATAGCAGAATCAAGGGCACGTGCTCACCTTGAAAATGCTGCTGGTGAAGATATGTATCATTAAACAATGGGGGGAACCATCAGTGAGTACCTTACAACACAAAAAACAAATGTATTTTAAGTCTGCAGTACTTGTATTAAAGACCAATGAGCAGGGAAAATGTGCTGACAAGACTGCACAAGGGGCCCCAATGTATGGACCAACTTCCTATTGCTCTACATATCAGTGCCTCTCTCTCCCCCTTTCTCCTTTTCCTCCCCGTTGGTTTACACAGAGGTGGGTTATCAAGAAGGAGCAACAACACACCCTGTCACATGGTCACTTGCGTTCCTGGGGTATGGTGGGGTGGACAGTCGGCTCCAGGGCTTGGCAGAGTAACGGGGCTACCCTAAGGCAATTCTCTTCCTCCACCACTACCGTCGTCTCCCCTTTAATTCTAATCACTCCACCAGCCCCCTAGACAAAAGAAGCCCCAACCCTGACCCACAAGTCACCGCTTCATCCCTTCTAATCTGTTTCAGTAGGTACAGTCTTCCCAGGAGACCATACGCCCTAAGATGCTGGGACCATATCTTCCGCGTAAGCGCCTCGACCTGACTTGAAATGCACCACAACTACTCTATTCTGAGATGCTCGTAATGCAAAACTATCATATAATCCATCTCAGAGCGATGAGGATGAAATAAAATGCTCTGATAATAACTAATATAGACAGTTCTCTATTGAAGTCTTATTATCTCACACACGAGTCCTACCTTCCTTCCCAGCAGTGAATAAATATTGCTTCGCCGTGGCAGGACAAGCAATCAATGACTGGCTGAGGACCAACTGGTAGCACACAGAGCTCGAACAGGGATTTAAACACATGAGGATGCCAAAATACAATGTCTTCCCCTGAGAGTGGGCAACAAAAGAGTGCATGCATATGAGCAGTCTCTTGCCCTCATTCAGACTGTGATTTCAAGTCCCAGAAGGAGCTTTGCCTGTGGCTTGAATGCGAATGTGCCCCGCTAGCTTTATCCAGCTGCCTACTGATCTTTTGAGAAGCACTGCTGAACGACTTCCACCCACCCTAAACCACTTTAATTAACTGGATATTAGAGTCTCCTTTTAAAACGTTGAGTTTGCAGAGGATTTGTATTTGTAAACAGGGAGCTCAATAACAGTGATACATACCCACAAAAACGCACGTGCACACTCGTAAGCATGCAATGTGTGAGAGCTATTGAGGGGTGCGTGACACTATAATAGCCAGCAAGTTTGGTTCAAATGAAAAAGAGACTGGCATTATTTCTACAGAAAAGATTTCAAAATCTACTGTAAGGACGTCACCAGATAAACACATGTCCAACAAAAATGAAAGGTGGTGCATCTGCCACAGAGCAGTAAAATGTATTCTCAATTTTTGCAATTTAAGAAAAATCAACTTCCTAGGTAGACCTACCTGGTGATTTCATTTCAACTGTCTCATCCTTGCCCTGGTGCAGGATGCTAAGGTAATCCAGCGCTCGGTGAATAAAAATTATAAAATATGCGAATAAATAATAATTAGCAAGGCTCAACTATCGACACGGTCAATAAATTACGGCAGATTTTGTTTTTATTTTATGCTTTTATATAGCATTGATGTTGCCCGGAGGGCATATCAAAGTGCTGGACTGAGACTAATGATCAGAAGTAGTGGGGGCGAGAGATCGCGTGTGCTGGGGCTGATGCGGAGGTAGCGCCTCCTTGAAGAGGCAGGATGAGGGGGGTGATGCAATCATATCACACAAATGTAGATCATACTATGGCGGGTATTACCCCCCCCGCCCCAACTGCCACCCCCGGCACTACCCTTCATAAAATTTAAGTGAAAAATTGAGTGGAAATCTGCACTCACACATTTAATTCCCTGCCATCTGAAATAGTGGTCAGACTTTGATACCACCGGGTGTGGAGGGAAATTTTCTGCGCCCCATGACTACTTCATTGGGTAGGCTGGGGGGATGGGGGGGGTCACCGTCTCTTGCACGGACAGCTGCATGAGGAAATACGAAGTGCACAGTGGAGTCGCTCTGATTTAGACCGACTCTGATTGACCGACAGACATAATGTAGGTGTGGCCTGCATTAGCTCCACCTCTTTTAAAACTGTCACTCACTACTCCACATAGGGGTAAGCGCTATACAAATACTTTAACACAATACAATACCTTGGATACTCTACTGGCGTGTTGTCTTTGATGTTCCTCTGACTCATGCCATGGGTACATACATGGCCACTCCTTCATGACAGGAGCCTGCAGTTTAGCATGTAAGCCCACTTCACTGCCAAATAAAACAGTATTTTCCTTACATTCTCTTGTTCCATCGCCTCACTGCACGCTGATAATCACTCTATGACACTCTACAAAGCACATCGAAGGATGTCCCATTTTCCCACTGCTTGCAAATCCATGGGTCCTTTGCAGTGCAGCCCCACCTCAACACATGTACTTGAAGTGATTGTGACGGTAGCCTGGGGTGTCCACTACACTTGAGGAAATGATGTCCAGCTGCTGTACAGTCCGAGAAGTCTCGAATTATGGTAATCATGTCAGAGATGCTTAGTGCCTGTGGGGCCCGTAGGACCGACCCATCTGTGGAAGCAATCACCAGCACAGCCCGCTTTTGCAGACGCCAGATAACAATTACTGATACTGCCTGCAGCAAGCACACGGACCCACTTAGTAATGTGCTGCGGTTTAATATGTATGTGGCGCAGCGGGGGAGAGGGGCTCCGGTGCGAATCTGCAAGATAACCAGACCATTCGATGGTCTGTCACTAGCTAGAATCGGGAAAATGCGACATAACTAGGCAAATGTATGCCAAGAGTCCAGCCGGAGACATTTGGCCACCCATCCCGGGAGACTGCCATGAGAAGACAGTTAATTGTACATATGGTGCGTGGTGTCACCGGCGATCTCACTGATGATGGCAACTGTGACGTCATCGGTGACGATCTTCGTTTCGCTGTCAAACACACCGACTCCAGAACACAGTGACTCCAGCCTTTGTGTAATCAAAGAACTATGGGGACAGAGGCATGGCTATCAGTAGTGCCCTACGTGACCCCATGGCCCTGGGATATTAGGACATCAGTAAACCCAAATGATGCATGTATTTTAATGCTCAGCCAGTGGAGGGGCTGGGGGGCGGGGGGAGCTTAATTTGCGCTAGTGTCATTGCTATGCCACTGAATGCGGAAAAAGTCATCAGGTTCCAAAGGCGCTACGAGACCATGCAAATAGTTGATAAGCACTATACAAATGCTGGTGCTATAAATACACACAAGAAGACAGCACATAGAAGCATTTGCTTCTACACAGACAGCATCCAGAGCTTGTGTCCCTGGCTATGGACAGGGACAATGGAATTATACGGCAGGAGAGGGCAACATTATGCAGCATGTGGCAAGAAAAGGTACATTATGCGGCATAATGTGGCACATTTTGTGATAGTATTAGTTCATTTCTTTCATTTATAAACTTGAAAACACTGTCTCGGATCTGGTTGCACTTCATTACTACCAGTTTAACACACAAAAATAGCAATAAGCAACAGCAAGGTGGCCAGCCCAGCTTTGCAAAGGGCCTTCCACTTCGCAGCATTTTTTGTATAACTTTTGAACGTTTGATCTAGAAACATTTTTTTGTTAAACTCTGCAGAATATGTGGTAGCTTTTGTGGCAAATGCGGCAAATCTATAATTATGCGAAAATCGCCGCAGCAGCATAATCGCATTATTCCCGTGGCCCTAGCTATGGGACAGCCGGACACCAAATAAACGCAATCACGGTGCATTAGGCGGCAATACCGCTGAAAGCAGAAGGATGACATTGCAGCTGCCGGAATAATGATTCTGCCATTTATTCTGGCCAACACTAATCTGCTGTGGTGCATGAAAGTCCAGCCTGGCCAGGGAACAGGGGCAACAAAACAAAGGCTAAATGGATTAAAATATTTACATGGTCACAGGTCATGGCCGCGTCACATGTGGCTACCCTGAGCCGCACTAAAATTGTCTTCCATTACTGAGGTAAACCCAGTTTACCATTTGTAAAAGGCTTCCGTTGCATCCTTGGCTGCACAGAATGGAGAAAAAAAAAACAATGGAATTTCAACTATTTAAATAAAAAATAAACTCATCGCACACTAGTAGACGCATTTAATCAGTGTCAATGTGTAACTAAAGCCATTGGAATTGTGTTGCCAGCAGTTCAATCTATGCCCACAAACCTATATGCTACCAAATAGATCTTGTAAAAATGAACCGCAACTGGCTCAACGGAACTTCCACCGGGAAGGAGGGTTTTGCATGTTATCTCTTGAGTAAACCTTTTATTTGCAAATTAATACTCCGAACCCCTGTATGAACTAAAAAAGGGTTGCTATAAACGAATATGCACCGATTGGCATTCCCTAAACGTATACCCGTAGCCTGAAAGGAAAAACGCACAACACAGTGTTTCACCATAGGCAGCTTTGGTGTATAAAAGCACGAGCAAAGCCTGTCACTCACAGCAGAGCAAGCCCATGGAAGGTCAACATGTCAGCAAGCCCCCTTCATGTCACTTAAGAATGCCAGTCATGTCCGACCCACCCCCTGCTACTTTGTGCATTTTACCAGGGCTTGCTCCCCCAGTGCCACAATGCCACTTGGGCAGACCGAGGTTAAGCCATTTCTTACCTTCTCCAGGCGAAGAAGCAACTGCCAGCCCGAGGATTAGCTCCCTGACGCCGTCCTGGGTGTTAGCTCCTGTAGTTTAGTCCCCCAGCATTGACAAACTCCAAGATCACACACAAGGCTGCGGTGCACCCGGGCATTGTCCGCGTTCTGTCGCGTCAGACACCCTTGGCAATCCGTCTGAAGCGGGCTGTCAGTTTCTGTCAAAAACTCCTTCTTAGACCCGGACACATCAAACAGGGGGGCTGGAAGGGCGAGCAGCCGTGAAAGCAGCAGCCGCAGCGGCGCGCCTCCTGCCCTCTCCTCGCACGGGCTTTGCAAGCTCCCAGTGACGCTTCTCACAAGCCCAGCTTGTTTCTCTTCCTCGCTCCTTGCCACATCCTCTTCAAGCCGCTCCAGACCCCCGTTTTTTTTTTTTTTTTTTTTACTTTTTACATGACCTCCAGAGGCAGCGAAAGTAAGTCCAATTTGTTCACCGAGCGCGCGGCTTTAAAGGGACATAGCCGGCCCATTGAGGGTAATTGCCAGCTTGCTCCCGGAGCCAGAGTCGTTTGTGTTGCAGTGCTCGCCTCCTCTGCATGCTAATGAGGCTGTGACGTCAGACACTCGTTCTCCCTGCACCGGGACAGTAGGGGTTTGCTGTGGCCAGCCTGCGTGTTTCATTTCGATGCAAATCAGCGCCCCTCGCTCGCAAATCAATAATCTCCCGGGGTTGTTTAGCAAAAGCCAAATCCCCCTTTTAAGCGGGCGCGCATGTGGCTGTTGGGAATTGCTGGCAACGCAGCAACCATCAGATTTCTTTAGGACGCTAATTATTCAAGAACTCGGATGCTGTTGGTAGTCGACCAAAAAGTTAGCATACTTTCCATCACGGGTTACTGCTTTATATTAAACATGTGTTTCCTGTATTGTCGATGCCGCAGCACAGCTGGGTTACGCAAGGCAAAATGGCCCCAGACATCGAAAGGGGTCTAGGCTGGTAGAAACTGCTTTACATTTAAATGAGTCCCTGCAAAACGCACTTCTCCCGTTAGCGACCAAAGACAGCTCCAGTTAATGTATATTTATTTTGGTTATGTTTTATAGCGCATCCTGAGTCCAGGGTAGGGGCGCGCAGTGCTTAATTTGAGCTGGTGCCTTGGGATGGCGCTAACCTGCACTCCTTTTTTGGGACTTGCACTTTTTCATCATCACTTTGACCCAAAATGAGAGAGAGAAAGGGGTGTACATAGGGGAAAGAGCATTCAGGAAAACAGTTACAAAGGGCGACGGCGGGGATGAGTAGGAAGAGTGAGATATTGGGGCAGGGAGTGTATGTGCTTGGAAAAAAGAAACATGACGTGCAATCAAGACTAGACAGCCTTGGTATTCTGCAACCCCAACATGAGGCAGGCTTCAGAGAAAACCTTGGGGCCCCAGCGCTTATTCTTTTTCAAACTAAGCACTGCCGACGCAAGAGGGAACTGGGCACCGTGCGTGGTTCTGGGATGACTGCATTATGACAGGACGCGGAATAACACAACGTGATTGGGTCCCTATACTAAATTAGGGTAGCCAACTTTCTGTTATCATTTCGCTGGACACTATGCTCAAGTGCAGACACTTTGCATGCACGGAGATACTTTGGGACATATTTACTAAGACAGCTGGTGGAAAGTCACACAAAGTGTTGCAAAAACTTTGAAGAACATTTACTTTCCCGATCAAAACGTAGTTTGCATTGGAAAAGCGCCATTTTTCTCAGCACAAATAGCACTATGCACTGCTTTGCATCAAAAGGGCATTACATGGATGTGAACCGAGCGGATCTCAGCAAACACCCATAGTTTTTAAAGAAAAGCTCGCCAGAACAGGGTTTATGTAAAAAAATAAAAATATGCCTTCTTGTAACAGGTACTAACTTGGAGACAAGTTTTGAGTTTTCCAAACCGTGTCACAGATGTCATGTGTGCTGCACAATACAGCACACACATAGACACATATTTACTAATATTTTGCAATAGGTTTGCATTACTTTTGTATTCCAAACCCTTCAAAAAGCATTGTGAGGGTATTTGCTTTCCAAAGCAAATCAGGATTTGCGTTGGAAAGTTGGCCAAAATAATGCAATCAGTACTACTTTGCATCAAGGGTGTGTTACATGGGTGTTCCCATGCAACCACCCTTGGGTTTTGATTAACATACCTATGTACTAACAATTGTAGATAGTGATTTGTACCTAAACCTCATGCCTCCTCGAGGCAGGCATAAAGCTGGAGAAATGTTTTAAATTCTCCATACTTGTCAAACATACATTTGTGCTGCATTGTACAGCACACATACAAAGTGAGAAAAGTATCCAAGCATACATTCAGTACTGGAACATTCCCCTTGAGTACAAAATATATGCTTGACAGAACACACACGCACACAAGAGTGCGAACATTGGTGCATGGCAACCTAAAGCGCACCAGGAATGTGTTGAAAGTTAAACAGCACCATACCTTGCTGGATGTGGCACTGTTTTTCATTCTCCATTTGACACAACATAGCACAGCAACTTTGGCCGCTTTCTGCAATGTATCACATTTTAGTAAATTTTTCCCCAAATGTATGGAATGTATTATAATTTGTCTAGGCATAGGATTTTGTACTGTAAGAGTGGTCCCAATACAAATCATAAGAGAAACATCATGCACACACCTCTGCACCATGGTGCGCAAGTTGTATGTGACTCTAGGCAGCCTATTTGTCCGCCTGCACAGGGGATGACCCGTAGGCCATTTTTAGGTTTCATCTACTAGACAGTGCTAAAGAGTGGATGTGCTTTCCAGGTTTCTCCCTCGTCTACCCTCTGCCATGCTCTATGTTGCTATCTCTCACCCATGTGCTTCCACCTCCACCATGGTGTACCCTATCAGTCACCACTGTGTTATTTTCTTGCCTGTGTGCTGCTCCCCCAGATCCAAGTTGCTCTCATACCCGTGTGCTTCCCTTCTCCCCCCACACTGTTCCCTGCTATCTCTCCATGTCATGTTGCTTCCTCTCACTTGCACCCTGTGTTGCTGCCTGTTGACCCTCAACCCCTGCCCTTTGTGTTGCTTCCCCCTGCCCTCCATGTTTCTTTAAAAAGTGCTGTTGTTGTTTTGAAGGCACATGCATCAGGACACAGCCAGCCGCACCATAGACTTTTTTTTACTTCTTTAGCTATGCTGCAGGGCATCAGGGATGTTGTACAGCATTGCTGAAAACCATTGTTTGAGGATTTGTGTGTACTATATGATATGACTGGGTAGCCCTACCATGCAGTACACTCTCAAATACCATTGTGGGTCCAGTCAGGTATGTTTGCTTCATCTTAAGCTCAACCCTGGGTAGCTGTGGCTGCAAGCAGTAAGGCTTAGCAATGGAACAATGTGTAAAGCATTTAACAGCCCCAAACAACGAAATAGGAAAGACACACAACACAGAAGAAACAAAAGACCAATTAATATAAATAGAGCTTATTTGAAAGAATTTTTAGAGACCTTAATCATTAAAATCCACCAGAGGGTTCCGGAGATGCAGATTTTAGAAGCAATAAATAAATTAACTAAGGACAAGCACTGGCCAACCAAAAATGTGCAAACTTTTGAAAAGTTTGAAACTGTGAGTTCAGCAACCCCGGGCCAAGTTGGGTGACCAAGTCCAGCAGGACAGAGGTCCAGGGGACCAGAATGGACACCTTGAACAGTAACCTGGCCATACGAGCGTTTTTAAAGCAAGAACCAAACTTTGCAGGTTGACCACCATAGACATCAATGGAGTGGTCCTGATGCTGAAGGATGCAGGCTTAAATATGCTCAGAGATGCTCCTGATGCTATGTGGTCCACCGTGGTGAAGACCGGTTGAGTCCTCTTTCCACCAGTGAGTGGGGGCAACTCTGTTCATGGAACTCGGGATTCCACAAAGTCCTCTTTGCACGGTTCCAAGGGCTGCCAACGCAAACCTTGAGCTTTTGCAACACAGTGGTCAGGGTGAAAATCTTTGGTGGAGGCTGCTGTCCGTCCTGTGTGACGAATTCAGTCACAACCAGAACTCATGAGTTGATCAGACATGGGTGCACCTTTTGGCTATCTCTGGATCGTCTTTTGGGGTTCCCAATGTTCAGCAGTGGCAAAACTTATGTGGTGGCTACCAGAGATGCAACCTGGTTAAAAGCTTTAATGTCCCTAATGCTGCTCTGGGGTGCAAGCCAACTGACCCTTGGAGTCTCTGCTTCAGACTGGGGCTGGGAATCAACTTTTCTCCAAGCCAGGCATGCAGAAGAGGGTCCAAACTCCACTAGCTCAAAATGCAGCAGCTGGAGTTGTTCCGGCATCACAGCCTCTCTTTGTGCACTTCCTGTGGGTGCAAAGTTGGCTTCTACTTGTCCTACTTCCAAGTCCAGAAAGTAATGAAGTTTTGGGTGCCAGGGGAGCCCATTATATTCCATCAAAGTGCCTCAAGGGGACAACACAGGCACTAGCTAATGGGCTAGTTGGTCCCCTCCTCTTTGGTGACAGTTCTGGTAATGTGTGGCATCTGGCGATCCCAGAGTCCACCGTTCTTGCCACACCAACAGGGCAGGATCCTTCCTTGATTGTAAGGACCTTGGTAGCCCACCCCAAGAGGTGTGGCTGCCATAGAGCTACACGTCACTGGAAAACCGATTTGTGAACTGGTTTTCCCTTCTCTGTCCCTGGGTCTACTCTGTCTTGAGGAAACAAAAGACATCCTGCCCGAGAGTGTTGTCACAGCGGGCCTTTCAAAAACAACTTCACCTTTGAAAGCTTTTGGGCTAAAACTCCAGCCAGCCAACCTGTGAGAGGAGGTCACAGCTTCCAGTGCGGCAACAGCCTTTACTCCTGGCCTGGGAGTTATTCACACATCTCCCCCCAGGCGGGCAGAAAGATGTCTGTGCGCTAGGGCCTTTGTGAGGCCACTGGACTAGCTGGGGCACAGACTGGCAAGTTTGCAAAAGTTGCTCACCTTTCAAAGAGACATTAATTGTGACTTGGCCATCAAGCCACATTTAATGCCACAATCAATTTGATACCTTACATGACTCACTTTGGTAGTCCCAGTCAAAAGGTAGCCGGGTTGGGTTGCCACCTGGTAACCTGTATTAGGCAAAGGGGTTACCAACTTTACCCACAGCAAAATAACAATTTGGAAGTGTTGATGCTTAGGCATATCATAAAATATACATCTTAGTTAAAATAAAGCTACCTGCCATAAGACTTTATAGGCCTTCAGTAAGGGAGACTTATAGATAATGTTTAGGGATAGGGTTGCTTTGCCAAAAGTTTAAATGGCAACGTCGAACTGGCAGTGCAAACACTGTCCTTCCAGTCTGCACTGGCAGGCCAGGGGTCATTTGGTATCTTGCCAAATGAAGGGTGGCACAAACAGTGTTGCTGTCCTGTTTGGATACTCTGTCTTACATGCCCTCTGCACCCTGGGCACTATATACAATGTACTTCTATATAAGCCAGGCCTTGCCAATTGGGTGTATCCAATATGACATGCAATTTGCATGGGGTTAAAACACTGGCACGGAGGTCTGGTTAGCAGACCTCAGTGCACTCTCAGAGTGAAAAACCAGCAGCTAATAGTCCAAGTGGGGGTAAAAAGTGGGGGGAAACCTGCAAAAAGCCTGTTTCCTTACACATTGGCAAAGCCAATAAGTGCTAAAGACAAGTCTAATTCTCTTCAAGGCTTATTAATAAATATGGCTCTGCAGTGCTTTCTTACTCCTGAGCAGCTCATCACAGCAACTTTGGTTGCTGTCCTGAGTTGCATGCAAAGTGATGCAAGACAATGCAATCCTTAAGTCAAATTACCAAGGCACGCAAAGCCATCTTCCATGGTACTGCATGGCTTGGTAATTCTAGAGTAAAACACGCAGCACAAGTCACTGTCTTTGCATTACTCAGCACCGGGAAAGTGTTACATGGGTAGAGAGTGTGTGTTCACATGCCTCGACCCATGTATTTTGGCACTTTCTCATGTTTCCCAAGACAAATAAAGCTGGGAATGCATCAGAATTGTACACCTTCCTGATAGAGGCGCAACAAGGAGGCATATCTTTATTTCTCCTCATTGTTCCCTCTTTGTAGGGAACGCGTTCTGCATTCTGCACCACACATAGAAGGAGGAAAACACAACTAAGGATTGTTTTTGTGCAGGAAAGTCTTCCTTCCTGCACAAAAAAAACAATTTTTAGTGTAAAACTGACACATGCTTCATTGTGCAAGGGTGCATACATTGGCAATAGGCAGCACACAGTGCACTAGAACAGACAGAGCAACAATAACAAAGTGATGTCTGGAATGCTTGAATTATTCTCAACCACTGGCAATTTCTTGGGCCACATCCCAATCCATCATTTTTCACCCACCATGCCATCTCAGTTTGTACACAGTCATATTGAAATCAGTCATGATGCTGCTTCTCACGGAAACATTCCAGTCCGAACTGCCAAGCCAGGTCCTCACTGAGCCAGAACATAAGCAACCCCAATTGGGGCTCTACAGCCAGGTATAGCTTGGTTCCAGTGGCAGATAAAATACAGGATTGTGCCATGTTAGCAAATACGGGCCTTCCTGCTCTCTCCATTTGATGCAGTGCAGCAAGTTGTCTTGCTGTATTGCGCTGCATCAAATATTGATAACTCTGGGACCAGGTTTAACAATCTACTTGTGTCCTTTCCCCCAGTATGAGCAACAAATGGAAGGGGGTTGCTTACAAACAGTCAAGATACAGGTAGTGAGTACTAGTAAAAACAACTTGAGGTAAACACTAACAGGATGTACAATTATACAGGTTAGGAAGACAGCACCACCAGAAGTAACATTTAATGATAGCTTTACCTCTTTACCTAAGTATACCGGAAAAACACACTCAATTGTTAATCTGGGCAGGGCCAACATTACAGTGGCATTTCCTGGTAAGTGAGTTAATTGGCTTTTCCTTGAGAATCATTGGCATCCCAGATTTGGTCTGAGGGCTAATTGAAACTGTGGCACCTGGAAATATGGGGCCAGATTTAAAAGGAGTCTCTTTTTGTGGCGCTCGAGTGGTGCTGTGCAGTGTTCCACATTTACAAGGTGGTGCTAAGTCACTTTTTGTGGCTTAACTCCACCTTTTAAATATGGGCTCCTCCAACGCAGTTTTCTGCTTCAGAAAGACGTGCAATGGGTGTTGCTGTGGGCGTTCCACCGCAACACCCATTGCTTTTGACGCTGCCCCAGATTTACCAGAAGGTGTAAATATGGGGCAGCACCAAAAACTAACGCCACCCCAGGGGTGGCATAAGAATGGCAAAATGAGGAGGAATACTTTTATTCCTCCTCGTTTTTGCTTTTCCATTCTGCAGCGCATATAGTAAGAGCAAACAGCCATGAACGAATGTTTATGTGCAGGAAGGTGTCCCTTCCTGCATGTAAACAATAATTAAAAAATTCTGATTTTGTACTTTTATGTGTGCTGCACTATGCAGCACACATAGAAGTGCCAAATGGCCATTGTAGATTCTTTATGTGCAGGAAGGCACACCTTCCTCTACATGAACAATTAATTGCCTCAAAACAGACATCCTTGCAGTATGGTGCAAGGATGCCTTCATTGGCAGCTAAGTTTGGCGCGACACAGGGGGAAACACAGAGGTGCACCATATTTTAGTAAATACGGCACATCCCCACGTTTCTAAAGGGACGCAGCGTGGCACTGAAAATTTTGGTGCAGCACCGCGCTGCACCACTTTTTAGTAAATCTGACCCATGGTTTTTAATCCCAGCTTACCTGAGTGGTTTGGGGCAGTCAACTTTTGAATTTATTCCTCTGTCCCCAATTTATGGTCCAAAATTGTGAGTATTTAGAATAAATCTAGAAGATGTAAGTTAGTCGGTAGAAAAAAACCTTGACTAGATATTACCTCAGAGAGGGTGGGAGGACAGTGCTAACTCTCATGGTCTATTCATCAAAATGTAAAATGGTAGTAAAGTGATAGAGTTTGGGCTAAGCAGTACATCATTACAATTTTGGGCCAATTTACCAAACTTTGATCTTAGGCAAATCATATTCTCCCCATGCCCCTGTCCTCTGAAATGACAATATGTGTACACCTTGAAGGAGGCTTAATGGAAGAAATGAACGCCAAGGCATGCTCCTAGCATGGTATAGATTCATACATTTTGCTGCACATTGCCACATTACCTATCAGGACAACTAAAGGTGACCATGTCCATGAAGCTGCATTGTGCAAGACCTCTGCTGTGCTGCAGCTTCTTCCTCCCAGCCTTAGACAGGCACCCCTTTCACAGCTCATTGATGGCTGAAATAGTGTATGTGGACACCCTGCCAGGCGGCTAGAGATGTCCCTTCAGGCACCCAGGCGTGAACAGCAAAAAGCAAAGCTGTCCCTCACCAGTTGAGTGCAGGCAATGGGACAGACTTAACAAATGCACGACGGCATGCAAAAAGTAGGCTTCGGTATGCTAAATATGTTAAGTAGCCTCTGAGAATTCTGTTGCACATGGAATAGTTGGTCAACTCTAGGTGACCATACTAAAAGCCCTCCATTATAGAGTCAGTGTACTTCTTGCTTGCTGCTATTGTCAGGTGCACTAAGTGGTCTCTAGAATTGTCTACCAAGCTATTGCCAGTGTTTGGCACCCTCGTCAAGGACTGCAGAGTGTGGGCTCTTTAGTGGTGCTGGGCTTTAGACAGCATTAGAGCATTTTGGGGTTAAAATATATTGGGTATATGGTATCAACATGGGGTATTACAGAGGAAATGCTATGCATACATCGAGGTGTGCAATAAGAAGGTATAGAATAGACTAACACATTATCAGTGATTTCGAATACTTATTGAGAAATTTACCAATTACATCACATAACAATAGTTGGAGGATTTTAATTACTTTTAATCTCCTCAAAAGGATGTATAGCTTTTTCTACCCTGACTGGATTAAAAAAATACTTGCACAGGTCTGACGTATGTGCAGTTACTTCTGTAATGCTGTCCGAGGGGTTAAACTTAGGCAACTTAAGACATCCAAATATAAAGCTACTCGTCAAAAGGAGAAGAAGGAGAAAGGGAATGGGAAGGCAAGAACAGCCCAACAAAAGGTCAGATGTTTTCTGGATGTGATCTCACGCAGCCTGATGGCAAATATTATTTTGAGTGGTAAGATTCCACCACTGGAGAAGATGGCCAATTGTGTGTGATTGTGTGTGGGTGTGTGGGGAGTTCCAAACTACCATGAAATGCACACTAGCCCCCGCTTCACAAAAAGGATCGATGCTCCTGTGATACCTGAGTTTAACAAGGCTATTTGAAACTGCATTCAGCTGTGGCAAGTTTACTCCAGAATATGGAAAAGCAAGCAATCATCTGAGGTTAGAAGACAGCTGCATCCTGTTGAAAACTGGATCAAGACAAAACCCCAGGACCAGCAATCGTACACACAGAAACACCCTCGAATTCAAGAAGGGACCACAATTCTTATTAAGAGTAATTAAACACAAGAATCATATATTCTTAAGCAAGGAAGAGACGTTTTGCTCACCTGCCAGCTCTGTGTTTTTTTGAAAGATGCCGTATAGGTTTTGCCTCTACCCCTCTTCATCTACTGAATAACCCAAAAATTGCAGGCCATTCTATAGGGATGTCCGTAAAGTGACCCAGGTTGCCCAGGTATCACAATTCCTGAAGATCAGACACGCATTCCCCTAATCATGTCCCTACTGCTTTAAAGATAAATCAGGGCACACAGATGAATCAGTTTGTGTCCCTTTCTGGTTGCATCAAAAGCCCCTTGAAAATGTGTTGTGTGGGAAAGTTGGAGGCCCTAGAAAAGGTACTGACAGCATCATGCAACTAATTGCATGACTGTGCCACAAAGCCACGTAACTCCTCACTGGCTGTCCATCACGCCCAGCTTTTAGCTATCTACAAAATATTCTACCACCTGCTGTGAGGGGCATTTCAACACGATCTATTTTGGAAATGACAGTGCAGTCACTCATACAACATATTTCCTATTTTTCCAGCAGATGAAAACTGGCATATTTGTCCGCAGTGTAACAATAGAATGTAAAGGAATTGGGACATGCTTGATTCTGAAATAATGAAATCCGGAAAAGGCAAGAAAAAACAGTGCCAGAGGTATAAATATGTAGATCAGAGGCAGAATGAAACTCTAGCTCTAGCTAGCAAATTGACATGGCCAAAGGAAATACAAAACAGTGCGAGAAGTAGCAAAAAAGCACCCTCTCCAAAATAAAGTCAGGACCAGGAAAAAATCAGAAGAATACCAAAGCCAAAGAGTGCGGCATTTATAAGAATGTCAAAAGAATGAAAAACACAACACACAGTCCAGAAGACTGTCCCCTACAGAAGATCCAGAAGCATTTCAGAACCAAAAGAAAGTCAGAAGAATGTCTGAAATATCCAGTGCCAAAACCAGCATTAAGCCAAGGGAATGACAGTACTTAAAAAGCGAGACAATTGTCAGAATCAGTCTCATTTCCAGAAAAAGGCAAAATAATTTCAGAACTAAAAATGAATCAGGGGAGCACCAAAACCAGAAGTAAACTGGAAACGTGCAGGACAGAATAGAGAGGTTTAAGTTCCCAGGACCTTACTCTAGCCAGAAAGGTGACCCTTTTAGGCACTACTGGTTTGCCACACCTATTCACAATGCTAGTTGCTTGTGTGGGAATGCAATAGGTGAAATTTCTATCTCATTTAGAACAAGTGGACTATTTTATAAGTTAGTGTAGACCAGGGTTCTGCAAAGTCAGTCCTGGAGAGCCGGGTCCATGCCAGGTTTTTAGCATATCCACATTTAGAAAAAAGATGCTTCAGAAATCTACATTTTTCTAAATGTGGATATGCTAAAAATATGGCATGGACCCGTCTCTCCAGGACCGACTTTGCAGAACCCTGTTGTAGACCATTCTTCAGCCTATACGTATGTCCTTCTTCCAAGTTTGGCAAGATGATACTGTTTATCCACTTGTTATGATTATGGGTTAGAGCATCTTTTTTTCTCGTATGTTTCTTAGTGAGCATCAGAAAGGATTAGGTCCTAATGAATTCCCGTAGCACATTTTCCCTAGGGCTTCCAAGAGGGCTGAAACATATTTACATCCTTGTAGAGTGAACACCACTCTAATTTTTTCATTCCTGCTCACTGGGGACACAGAATAAAGGTTCATGTAGTCTGCAAATAGGAGGTTTTATCACACTCTCACTCACAACCCCTCTGTTCACAATAGGAAGCACCTCAAGACATTATAGAGCTTCTGTTACCAGTCATAATAGGAAGTGACAATTCTTATTAAGAGTAATTAAACACAAGAATCATATATTCTTAAGCAAGGAAGAGACGTTTTGCTCACCTGCCAGCTCTGTGTTTTTTTGAAAGATGCCGTATAGGTTTTGCCTCTACCCCTCTTCATCTACTGAATAACCCAAAAATTACAGGCCATTCTATAGGGATGTCCGTAAAGTGACCCAGGTTGCCCAGGTATCACAATTCCTGAAGATCAGACACGCATTCCCCTAATCATGTCCCTACTGCTTTAAAGATAAATCAGGGCACACAGATGAATCAGTTTGTGTCCCTTTCTGGTTGCATTAAAAGCCCCTTGAAAATGTGTTGTGTGGGAAAGTTGAAGGCCCTAGAAAAGGCACTGACAGCATCATGCAACTAATTGCATGACTGTGCCACAAAGCCACGTAACTCCTCACTGGCTGTCCATCACGCCCAGCTTTTAGCTATCTACAAAATATTCTACCACCTGCTGTGAGGGGCATTTCAACACGATCTATTTTGGAAATGACAGTGCAGTCACTCATACAATATATTTCCTATTTTTCCAGCAGATGAAAACTGGCATATTTGTCCGCAGTGTAACAATAGAATGTAAAGGAATTGGGACATGCTTGATTCTGAAATAATGAAATCCGGAAAAGGCAAGAAAAAACAGTGCCAGAGGTATAAATATGTAGATCAGAGGCAGGCTGAAACTCTAGCTCTAGCTAGCAAATTGACATGGCCAAAGGAAATACAAAACAGTGCGAGAAGTAGCAAAAAAGCACCCTCTCCAAAATAAAGTCAGGACCAGGAAAAAATCAGAAGAATACCAAAGCCAAAGAGTGCTGCATTTATAAGAGTGTCAAAAGAATGAAAAACACAACACACAGTCCAGAAGACTGTCCCCTACAGAAGATCCAGAAGCATTTCAGAACCAAAAGAAAGTCAGAAGAATGTCTGAAATATCCAGTGCCAAAACCAGCATTAAGCCAAGGGAATGACAGTACTTAAAAAGCGAGACAATTGTCAGAATCAGTCTCATTTCCAGAAAAAGGCAAAATAATTTCAGAACTAAAAATGAATCAGGGGAGCACCAAAACCAGAAGTAAACTGGAAACGTGCAGGACAGAATAGAGAGGTTTAAGTTCCCAGGACCTTACTCTAGCCAGAAAGGTGACCCTTTTAGGCACTACTGGTTTGCCACACCTATTCACAATGCTAGTTTCTTGTGTGGGAATGCAATAGGTGAAATTTCTATCTCATTTAGAACAAGTGGACTATTTTATAAGTTAGTGTAGACCAGGGTTCTGCAAAGTCAGTCCTGGAGAGCCGGGTCCATGCCAGGTTTTTAGCATATCCACATTTAGAAAAAAGATGCTTCAGAAATCTACATTTTTCTAAATGTGGATATGCTAAAAATATGGCATGGACCCGTCTCTCCAGGACCGACTTTGCAGAACCCTGTTGTAGACCATTCTTCAGCCTATACGTATGTCCTTCTTCCAAGTTTGGCAAGATGATACTGTTTATCCACTTGTTATGATTATGGGTTAGAGCATCTTTTTTTCTCGTATGTTTCTTAGTGAGCATCAGAAAGGATTAGGTCCTAATGAATTCCCGTAGCACATTTTCCCTAGGGCTTCCAAGAGGGCTGAAACATATTTACATCCTTGTAGAGTGAACACCACTCTCATTTTTTCATTCCTGCTCACTGGGGACACAGAATAAAGGTTCATGTAGTCTGCAAATAGGAGGTTTTATCACACTCTCACTCACAACCCCTCTGTTCACAATAGGAAGCACCTCAAGACATTATAGAGCTTCTGTTACCAGTCATAATAGGAAGTGACAATTCTTATTAAGAGTAATTAAACACAAGAATCATATATTCTTAAGCAAGGAAGAGACGTTTTGCTCACCTGCCAGCTCTGTGTTTTTTTGAAAGATGCCGTATAGGTTTTGCCTCTACCCCTCTTCATCTACTGAATAACCCAAAAATTACAGGCCATTCTATAGGGATGTCCGTAAAGTGACCCAGGTTGCCCAGGTATCACAATTCCTGAAGATCAGACACGCATTCCCCTAATCATGTCCCTACTGCTTTAAAGATAAATCAGGGCACACAGATGAATCAGTTTGTGTCCCTTTCTGGTTGCATTAAAAGCCCCTTGAAAATGTGTTGTGTGGGAAAGTTGGAGGCCCTAGAAAAGGCACTGACAGCATCATGCAACTAATTGCATGACTGTGCCACAAAGCCACGTAACTCCTCACTGGCTGTCCATCACGCCCAGCTTTTAGCTATCTACAAAATATTCTACCACCTGCTGTGAGGGGCATTTCAACACGATCTATTTTGGAAATGACAGTGCAGTCACTCATACAATATATTTCCTATTTTTCCAGCAGATGAAAACTGGCATATTTGTCCGCAGTGTAACAATAGAATGTAAAGGAATTGGGACATGCTTGATTCTGAAATAATGAAATCCGGAAAAGGCAAGAAAAAACAGTGCCAGAGGTATAAATATGTAGATCAGAGGCAGGCTGAAACTCTAGCTCTAGCTAGCAAATTGACATGGCCAAAGGAAATACAAAACAGTGCGAGAAGTAGCAAAAAAGCACCCTCTCCAAAATAAAGTCAGGACCAGGAAAAAATCAGAAGAATACCAAAGCCAAAGAGTGCTGCATTTATAAGAGTGTCAAAAGAATGAAAAACACAACACACAGTCCAGAAGACTGTCCCCTACAGAAGATCCAGAAGCATTTCAGAACCAAAAGAAAGTCAGAAGAATGTCTGAAATATCCAGTGCCAAAACCAGCATTAAGCCAAGGGAATGACAGTACTTAAAAAGCGAGACAATTGTCAGAATCAGTCTCATTTCCAGAAAAAGGCAAAATAATTTCAGAACTAAAAATGAATCAGGGGAGCACCAAAACCAGAAGTAAACTGGAAACGTGCAGGACAGAATAGAGAGGTTTAAGTTCCCAGGACCTTACTCTAGCCAGAAAGGTGACCCTTTTAGGCACTACTGGTTTGCCACACCTATTCACAATGCTAGTTGCTTGTGTGGGAATGCAATAGGTGAAATTTCTATCTCATTTAGAACAAGTGGACTATTTTATAAGTTAGTGTAGACCAGGGTTCTGCAAAGTCAGTCCTGGAGAGCCGGGTCCATGCCAGGTTTTTAGCATATCCACATTTAGAAAAAAGATGCTTCAGAAATCTACATTTTTCTAAATGTGGATATGCTAAAAATATGGCATGGACCCGTCTCTCCAGGACCGACTTTGCAGAACCCTGTTGTAGACCATTCTTCAGCCTATACGTATGTCCTTCTTCCAAGTTTGGCAAGATGATACTGTTTATCCACTTGTTATGATTATGGGTTAGAGCATCTTTTTTTCTCGTATGTTTCTTAGTGAGCATCAGAAAGGATTAGGTCCTAATGAATTCCCGTAGCACATTTTCCCTAGGGCTTCCAAGAGGGCTGAAACATATTTACATCCTTGTAGAGTGAACACCACTCTCATTTTTTCATTCCTGCTCACTGGGGACACAGAATAAAGGTTCATGTAGTCTGCAAATAGGAGGTTTTATCACACTCTCACTCACAATCCCTCTGTTCACAATAGGAAGCACCTCAAGACATTATAGAGCTTCTGTTACCAGTCATAATAGGAAGAACTTCAGGACATCTTTTGAGTTCCCTCTGTGAGTCATACCTCAAGAGCTCCCCTATACTTGTATATGGTTGTAGCCCACATTTATATAGACCTAATTGTTGTTAAAAAGCTGGCTTCCATCCCTTAACATTTATCTTCCCATCATATTCTGACATTTGATACATATTGGTTTCATTAAAGACCGTTCCTTGGCTTTCTAGTAATGGTATAAATCTCTTGGGGCAGTGATCCCTTTGGTGGTGGTCTCTCTGTTGTTATGGCATGTTATGGTATATGGATTTGTGTTGGACCAGGTCCTTTTTGCCTCCTTTCTCCTATTTTTTTCTGACATGTTTTGTTGGCTTTAGGACTCTGGACACTTTACCACTGCTGACCAGTGCTAAAGTGCAAGTGCTCTCTGTTTAAAATGGCATTAGTGATTGGTACATCCATGATTGGCATATTTATTAGTAAATCCCTATTACAGTGCACCATGTATGCCCAACACCTGTAAATCAAATGCTACTAGTGGGCTTGCAGAACTGATTGTGCCACCCACATGAGGAGTCCAGTAAACATGTCTCAGACCTACCACTGCAGTGTCTGTGTGAGCAGTTTGGAGCTGCCAGGTCTACTTGGCAAGTACACCCACTTGTGAAGCCCAAACCTTCCCTTTTACTACATGTAAGTCACCTCTAAGGTAGGCCCAAGGCAGCCCCAATGAGCAGGGTGCAGTGTATTTAAAAGGTAGGGCATGCACTGGTGTGTTTTACATGTCATGATAGTGAAATACTGCTAAATTTGTTTTTTACTATTGCAAGGCCAATCTCTCCAATAAGTTAACATAGGGATTCCCTTGAAATATCTTTTAAGTGTAATTTCCCATTGGGAGCATAGAGAGATATGGAGTTTGGGGTCTATGAATGCACAATGTAAAAATACATCTGTTGGTGAAGTTATTTTTTTAGATTGTAAGTTTGAAAATGCCACTTTTAGAAAGTAGGTACTTTCTTGCTTAACCATTCTGTGCCTCTGCCTGTATGCTGGAATACATGTCCGGATCAGGATGACTGGTGGGCTGATTGTGAATTCACTCTAGACAGTCTCACAAAGGGAGCTGAGGTGTGCCCTGCATACGCTGATGAGTCTTCCTGGGCTAGAGTGGTGGGGGGAGCTGACACTTGCACCTGCATAGGGATGTGTCTGTCCTTACACAAAGTAGTCTCCAACACCTTGGTGTGTATCTGGGGTCAGTGTAGGATAGGAGGGTCTTGTGCACTACAAAGGTTGCCTACTTCAAGGACAGAAATGAGTATTAGTATTGAGACCACAAGTTCAGAACACTTCTGGACTGAGAACATTCTGCCAGGAAGTAGAGCTAGATGCCGTAGTAGGGACTGCCATTATGCCTGTTGTTTTGCTGTGCGGACCTGCTGTTTGCTGCTTCTGTGCTGGGAGTGAAAGGACTGGACTTTGCTTTCTACATCCTGCTTTCCAAGGTTCTCCAAGTTCTTGAACTGAGCTTGCCCCCTGTTAGAAGTCTGAGGGGCATCAGATACTTCATCTACCAGCACCTGGTCTGTCTTGCTGAGAGTCCTGACTTGCTAAGTGGTGCCAAACCCAATTCCTGTGCCCTTGGAAGTGAGTTCTGATGAAACCAAGAAGAAACCAAGTGCATCAATCCCAGAGCGAATTCAGAACCGGTGGCCCTGCCTGACTCCGCGCTGTTGCCTACACCAGGAGCCGTGGTCCCCACTGAGTGCAACAACCATGACCGAAGTCCTCCCACAGCGGGAATCCTGAGTGCCGTGTCCCCAAAGTCCGGAACACCTGACTTCGACTCCACCGCAGCACCTGTGGCCTCGTGGTGTGATCGCAACACCGCAAAGTCGATGCTACACGTCCTGACATGCTGAATTCATAGACCGCACCGGATCGTAAGGAACCGACACCTCGCCACCGATAATGTATCACCTCTCTTGCAACCATAAGGAACCAACTCCTCACCTTCCCAGTAGCAGTAAGGAACCCGCGCCACACCTCCCTGACTTCATGGGACATCTTTTTTTCATTGTTTACCAAAGGTACTGTGCCTGGGGTCCGTGTGACTCCGTGACAGGCCCGCACTCCCTATGGGTGGCACTGGACTGTTAGGAACAACTCCGTCAAGGACGTTGCAATAGCCCCAGTTGGAGCTATTGTGTTTCTAATCGCTTTTATTGAGATTTAACCTTTAAACATTTGTATCTTGGCTTGTGTATGTTCGACTATTTGTCATTTTGGTCTTGTTTTATTCAGATACATATTGGTTATTTTTCTAAACTGGTGTGGGGTATTTTTGTGGTGGTTTCACTGTGGTACTGTGTGTGTGTACAAATACTTTACACATTGCCTCTGAGCCTGACTGCTTGTGCAAAGCTACCAAGGGGGTTAGCAGGGGTTATCTTAGCTGTGTGGCTCCCTTAGCCTGACTAGAGTGAAGGTCCATACTTGGACAGGGTGAACACCACTGACAACTAGATACCCCATTTCTAGCAATGTGTATAGTGCACTAATCACCCAAGTGGTTATCCAGGTGCTTGAGCAGGTATGCAGTCCCCAGGGTGCTTCTACAAAGAAGCGGGTCTTCATCTTGTTGTGGAGCTCAAAAAGTGAGGAGGAGGCTCTGGTGGGTTGAGGCAGGTACTTTCATGTCTTGGGTGTGATGCAGTAGAAAAGCAACCTCCAGTTTTGCTTCTGAGGCTGCAAGGAATGTGTGTGAGTGAAAGTGAGGCAGAGCGTAGGTATCTGGCGGGTTGGTCAAAGTATATGTGGTTGTTCTGGTATTGTGGCCCTATGTTTTGTAGGGCTTTGGCTGTGCTTGTTCTGCTCTCCTCCTTCTCCCCTTTATGATCCATAGAGACAACCAAAGGGAAGTCAGAGTAGGAGCAAAAGCCAGTAAAATTTCAGAACCATTTAATTAAAGGCAGAAGAGGGCTGGATCCAGAAGTATACCAAACTATTGACAGTATCAGATCAAATCTATAATGTGACTGAAGCTAAAGCAGTGCTAAAATTAGGCTAAAAGTATCCAAAAACGTACTTGAAAAACATAGGACAGCCAGAGCCGAAACAAACAGAAAGTCCAGCCAGCGTTAAAATAGTAAAGAATAGAGAAATTCTACATCATACCTTAAGTAGAATACAGCCAGAACATGTACAGAACCAGGTGAAAGCCAGATTCAAAATAAAAACATCAAGAAACAAAAGAACTCTAAAACAGCACCAGATCAAGGAAAAGGCAGAACAGAGCCAGAGCGTGGACACTGTCAAATGAAATAAAAATATGACATCCACTACAGTCCCGTGGGCCTATGAAGCACAATGTATAAGATGTATTGTTAAGTTACAGGAGCATTAGTAAGATTGAAAAAAGTTTCCATCAGGAGCAAAATTCTTTCTGAAATACTTTCTTGTACTAAAATCTACTGGTTTGCTAAGATACCACTGGGGTGTCAGAGCCCTTTTTCTTTGGAGTTTAGGCCCTCAATTCCATGTCAAGTGAAATCCTTGTCCCAAATCCTGCACCCAGTAAATCATGACAGTTTAATATATGCTTGTTGGGTGATTTTAACCCCATTACAATTTAAGCACCCCAGAATACGGGGTGACATGCTAAAAGTGTGTGTTATTTCCAGTTACAATGTGCACAACTTCTGAGTGTGTGACAGCTGCATGATTTTCAACAGTTTTATCTTGCAAAAGTCTTCCAAGCAAAAACCTCTGTTGTGCACATTTTGCAGTACGTTTACAATCCTGATTTGGGTACAAATTAAAGTTTCTACCTGTATAAGGAGTTGCGCCCAATATAGAATGAGGGCATTAGGCTGTTTCGGTCCTTTTTAGAGTCGAGCCTGCGTCGCATGCGCTTCCGCATGCGTATCGCTTGCGAGACGCTTTAGTAGTTAGAAAAGGGCTCGGAGCCCCGTCCATGTCACGTCAGTGTCTTTCATTGGTCCGTGGGCTTGGCTTTTAAAATCTGCTTGCTTTCATTAGTGGAAGGCATGCATATGTCATGCCTTTTCCAGTGGTTAGCCCTCCTCGAGCGCAGCGACCAAGTACTGAAAACATGCGAGGCTCGCTGTTTTCTGTCCGGTTTCTGGACTACTTTTTATCTTTTTTCACAGCGTGATCTCGCTTGGCAGAAGTCGAGCGCTTTGCATGGCAATGACCCTGTTACATAGTTAATTACACTTTTGCCGGTTACGTAGATAATTGCACTTTTGCCGATAGGTTTCACTACAAGTGAACTGTAGCAGCACGATCGCGCTCTTTTTTTACATTTAGGGTGGCAAGAAAAGTCCGGTTGGGAGTTTACAACTGCTAATAGCTCTAACTCGGAGAAATGCGAGACCCGTTGCATTGCAAATGCTTGTTTGTAAATGCAGCATCTTTTGTTTTTTTTAATCTCCTCGCTTCTGTAGCATGATATGAGAGATTGTTGAAGCAGTTGGAATTCTGGATATTTAAAATATAAGGCATCATTTAGAATTTGGCAAAAGGCCTGCTGTTTATTGGTGTGGCGGTGGTAATAACCGCCACCATGCTGGCTGAGCTACTGTCCAACATATTTAGGGCCGGATTTCCAGTGCAGTGCCACTTTGTTTGTGACCCTTAGCGGCCCCCTAACTCCAGCATGTGTGCGTTGTATCTAAGATACCACACACCATGGCGGCGTTAGGGAACTACCATTAGAATGTTTCACGCTAGTTTAGAGCTTTGCAGGATTATTGTCAAAAATGTTGATGCTAATCCTGCAAAGCCCATTGAGGCCCATTGGAAACAGTGGTGTGACTCCTTTTAAAAGCTGCTCTGACCAGGCGTTAAAAGTGCTGAAAAAAATGACACAAAGAAAGAAAGATTTATTTGCGCCATTTTTTCGTCCCCCCTAAAGGGAGAATGCCCCCTTTGCATACATTATGCCTGATGCAGGGATAATGTAGCGCAAAGGGTTATAAAGTGGCACAATACATACATTGCACCACTTTGTAAATATGGCGCAGCACTTTTTGCATAATTTCGCCACATTAGCATAAAAGAATGAAGCTAATGTGGAGATATTATGACGCAAGGGGTTTTTAAATCTGCCCCTTAGAGGTGTGCACCAGCCCACGGAGATATCTATGCCTTCAGAACAGCCACCTCCACGTCAGACTAACTAAAGACTCTGAAAGTTTGCTGAGCAGCCACCAAAGGGTTTTTGTTTTTGAAAAAAATAAAATAATGACCCTGGCATCCTGAGAAATTTCCCCCAGGATGTGGGAGCCATTTATAATTTCTTTCTGTTTCAAACTGACAGGGTTTGCCAGGTGGTCCCACCCTGAAAAAAATACAAACAATCTGCTCTAAAACAGGTGGACAATGTGATGCACCTCCACCAATCGCCCCAACTCTATGGGTGTAGGGTTGCCATTGACAGAGCAAGCGGGGATACCAGTGGGAAACATGACAGTCTGCCTGACTACAAACAGAGTGGATGAAGCGTGAGTTGTGAATTTAGCCCGATTCACTTTTAAGTGATTGCTTCACCCAACCTCAAATAACTCATAACAAAGATGTTACTAATGTCTCACAAAGAAAATTCATTTTTTTTAGTTTAACCGTCCGTGATCTGACTGATCCACCAATTCCAACTTAGGAAACACTGATTATTCGAATAGTACCATGCAGCCATATATAAGAAAAAGGACATTATAAAAAACACCTTTAGAAATTACTGCATGATGACAGACAAATAATGTCAGTGCTGAAATCACAACATAACCAAAATAAGATTAAGAAAAGGGATTTGAGTAAATTATGACAATGCAGGAGCAAGTGCATGCTGGGTAGAGTCACAGGTCTAAAATTAACTCAGAAGGTACAAGAACCAAGGAATTTAAAACTGTGTCACAACAAAATCAGTAAAATTGAAGCAGTGGTAGGAATAACAGTACAGTACCAAAACCACAACAATAATAGAACAACCTGAGACCCGATTTACACTAACATGAACTATGCCAGAAGCTGAAGAGCTACAGGAGAAAACCATAATTACAGCAGAACCCCACCTTGCTCAAAGTTTCTCTTGCTATCACACACTTGATGAACAGAGAGGTTCTTTTCCTGACTGTTCATCCAGCACTTCTTCAGATTCCTTGTGGTAGACATCAAGGTTAGGATGAGCCAAAAATTACTTAATACTGACAATCAGTTTGTGACACTGGTACTAACCATCAACATGGATCCCTGGAGAGGCTGTGGTGTTACTGCCAAAGCTGCTGACTTTGAAACTGAGGAACCATGTTCGGGTCTTGAAGTCGGCTCAACAGCCTGTGATTCTGGGCAAATCACTTAATCTTCCCAGCCTTGTCCCTTAAAAAATATGAACGTGTTCTCAAGTAATGTAACTGGTGCTCATGTAAAACAATCCAATACTTTCAACTCAAGTTTGCGTAATATAAACTGCACAACAAAAACTATGGCGTGGATGGTCAATACGTAGGCACAAAAAGTCACTGTGGCTGAACTATATACTCACAACATGCTTTTTACAACTCACCAAGCTTCTGAAAATGTAAATAGCCCTTGTTAGACCTGTCAACCTTAGAGTGGTATTCAGCCAAACTTTTTGCCTTCCTTCTCCATTTTTGCTGATCTCATTTTTGCTGGACTTAGGTCACTGCACACTCTACCACTGCTAACACGTGGTAAGGTGCATGTCCCATTCCTTAAACCATGGTAACATTGGCTTATCCCCAGTTGGCATAATTAATTTACTTATAAGTCCCTAGTAAAGTGGTACTATATGTCCCCAGGTCATGTAAATTAAATGCTATCAGTGGGCCTGCACACTTATTGTGCCACTCACTTAAGTAGCCCTTTAGGCATGTCTTAAGCCTGCCATTGCAACCTGTGTATGCAGTTTTTAAACTGCCCAAACCTTCCTTTTTAGTACATATAAGTCACCTCAAGGCTAGGTCCTGGACAGCTCAGGGAGCAGTGTTCACTACATTTAGAAGGTGGTACATATATGTTTAAGTTATGTATGTCCTGGTAGTGAAAAGATCAAAGAAAAAAAAAAAGATCGAAAAGAGCAAGGCCTATCTCTCCCATATGATAACATTGGGGTTACTTTGTTACATTTAATAATCTCTGATTTCCAAATGAGAGCAGGTAATCAGTTCATGTTTGGGGTCTTTGGAACTATAATGAAAAATTCTCTCATATGGTACAATTGGATTTTAAATTACAATTCAGAAAATACACTTTTAGAAAATAGGCTTTCTCCTGCCCTAGCCATTTAGTGCCTGCAGCCTGTCCCTGGGTCATATGACTGAGTAGCTGACAGTTGGGTTTCATAATTGCTTCTAGACAGCCACACACAATAGAGCATGGGTACTCACAAACTTTTTCTTGGGGGCCAAAATTGCAGTATGGTTTGCGGCCATGGGCCGCACTGAAGTGACAGCGGGGGTAGGGGGGCGGGGCTTATAGGGGGCACAACCACCCTGCCCCCTTTTTCAAAACATTGCTAAACAATGCTGCATTTTGAATCCAGGTATAACTACCCCACTATCACACACACAGCGCCATCTGCACACAGCGCCATCTGCTCTCACCCCTACCCCAGTATCACACACAGCGCCATCTGCTCTCACCCCTACCCCGGTAACACACACAGCGCCATACACACACAGCGCCATACACACACAGCGCCAGCTGCACACAGCGCCATCTGCTCTCACCCCTACCCCAGTATCACACACAGCGCCATCTGCTCTCACCCCTACCCCAGTAACACACACAGCGCCATACACACACAGCGCCATCTGCACACAACGCCATCTGCTCTCACCCCTACCCCAGTAACACACACAGCACCATCTGCACACAGCGCCATCTGCTCTCACCCCTACCCCAGTAACACACACAGCGCCATCTGCTCTCACCCCTACCCCAGTATCACACACACAGCGCACACACACAGCGCCATCTGCTCTCACCCCTACCCCAGTAACACACACACACAGCGCAATCTGCTCTCACCCCTACCCCAGTAACACACACACTACATTAAAAACAAATAAATAAATAACCAAAGAGCCTTACCTGCCTCAATAAAGCACTGTAAAGATTCCACAAATGTAGAACGGCAGGCAGGCAGGCGGGCAGCAGACGTGGAGCCGGTGACAGGAAGCAGACGAAAAAGCCCGTAAAAGTTAGCTGCAAGCGCTGACTTTTATGGGGCTTTGGCTTCCAGGATCGTCACGGAAATGCCATAAATAATGGCCGCCGTAGGTAAACATAGAGGAGGGCTGCGGGAGCATGCGCAAAGAAGCCACGATTGCGCATGCTCCCGCGGCCCTCTTCTATGTTTATATACTGCGGCCATTATTATATGGCGTTTCCTGTATGTGTCCGCGGGCCGCCAAGGAAGGTCCTTGGGGCCGCTGGCGGCCCGCGGGATGTACTTTGAGCAACATCGCAATATAGAAACATAGGTGTGCCTAGATAGGTCATCACTGGCAGGATCGGGGTGGAGTTGAGCACAGCTCGACTTAAACCTGAGTAGACTTTGTTTTCCTTCTGCACAAAAAGCTGCATACTCCCTGTAGTTAGTCTAGAGCTAGGACAGGGAAGGCAGGATGCTTAAGAACTTCAAAAGGAACCTCTAGAAGCTTCTCCCACCTTCCAGTGGGAGGGCATTAGGCATAAATATTGGAACTCAGACACCACTGCTTCATCTGCGGATACTCTTTCAGGTAGGAGGACTGCTGTGCTGCTGAAAGGACTGTGACTCTGTTTGACTGCTGCTCTGGAGGAATTGCTGTGCTTACCTGCTGCCTGCTGCCCTATTGCCTGGGCTGGGCAAGAAGGACTGGGCCTGCATCTTTTGAACCCAGGACTCCAACATGACTCCAACGGCTAGTTGGGTGGCCTTCTTGAGTGTCATGGACAAAAGGCTCCAACATCCTTGACCTCAGTATTTGGACTCTGCCATCTATGATTCTACCCTTAGAAGTGGCCCTAAGGTGCCCTGTTAATCTCTGTGGATCCAGCAGAATCGCTGCATCTCCTCCGCAGCACAACACATCTCCAGCATAACTGGTGCATCGCCTTTGCTGTTAGAAGCATCACCTTCCGAACTGATGCATCATTTCTCCTGACGCAAAGAACTCTGCATCAATACTACAGCCACATCAGAATTGTCACCTGTGTGAAACTTTCCTGACACAAACCCTTGCCTCTCTTGTCGACAGCAGCTGCAACAATGACTCAGGTTATCACAATGCAGCCTCTCAGATCCTCAATGCCAGGCTTTGAATCGCAAGCCCTAGTTGATGGGATCCTTGATGATGACACAGGGCCTCACATCGCAGCTCCACATCACCTCAGAACTGACACACCATCTCGGCTGCACAACGCATCCTCGGTGCAGAACCTCACAATGCTCCACAAACCTGGATTTAGGGTACTTGGTTCAGCGGGTTTAACTGGGTCCCAGTAGCCGGCCCCAGTGGCGTAGCGTGGGTTGTCAGCACCCGGGGCAAGGCAAGTAATTTGCGCCCCCTAACCCGGGGCAAGGCAAGTAATTTGCGCCCCCTAACCCGTGGATTTAGTCTCTTCCAAGATGTTGTGCCCGGTGCGGCCGGCCCCCCCTGCACTCCCCACGCTACGCCACTGGCCGGCCCACAATCCATCATGGTCAGCCTGAACTTGTGACTTTGTCCTAGTCCAACATGATTAGATATCCACAGTGGGCACTTTGTGCTTTTTGGAGCTATTTTCACTGAAATCTTTAAACCTACATATCTTCAGTTCTCTGGTTAGGAGTTTTGTTGTTCTGGTCTTGTTTTATTTATTAAACATTACTCTATTTTGCTAAACTGGTGTGGAATCATTTTGTGGTGTGTTTTCACTGTCTTACTGTTTGAACTACTGCACAAATAGTGTATGCATTGCCTCTGAGCTAAACCTGACTGCTTTGTGCCAAGCTACCCTAGGGTTAAGTACAAGTTAATTTAGGGCTTGCTTGTGGCTTCACTCTGACAAGGATTGTGGTTCCTGCTTGAGTAGGGTTTCAATACCCTCAACCAATAACAAATTTCATATAGCCCTGATGCATATTTATCTACTTTGTAGTTTTATGCAGTCCATACAAGGGATATGGGTGTGTCAACAATTTTCAGAGAATAATGACAGTACGCAAAACCATTGGAATATTGTTAAACAAAACAGGGTTACATAGGTTTACATGACATTAAAGGATATAAAGTTTTGTGCTCCTCAGAAATATAAGAACATGTAGAAACACCAACATCTAGTCATGCTGTTATCCAGTGCAATTTAAATATACACGGGGTGGACCGAATAACCCTGAGAATCTGGGTCTATTACATATATAACTCCAGAATGATTATGCCGGGAATAGTAGCATGGTGCAAGCCTGATTCAGTCATCCTAAAATGACGGGGAGCAGTACACACATTCCAGACAACCTATAAAAACAAGGTTGTAAATATACTCAAGGCCAGAATACAGAGAGTCTAAGGTCTTCAAGAGGGTGGCCCCCTCAAATAATATTCTATGAGCCCAATGCAAGGCAGATCTAAATAGCATTACTATGAAACTATTCCAAGGAGGCGAAATAGTACTGGAAATAACACTGATATTATAAAGACTCTCCGTGGTGTTTAATGGAAGGCCTGGAACGTAATCGTTAACACGGCACTCTCAGATATCACTCACCTTTTTTTAAGTCAATCACAGTAACCAACATGAATTTTTAAAGCGTCAAGAATGTGATTGCTGCTGAAAGATGCATACAATTTTCTGGATAACTACCAGACTACAAAATAATACACTATATGCTTTTTATGTAAAAATATTGCAAAGGGTGATTGGGCACAGGTTATAGCTGACAACGATGGGCCGGCTTGCATACAGAATGACTAATGTTTATTTAATGTGTGTGTTCAAGGGGCTACGGTACTTAATGAAAATTCATATTCACCAGATGATGCCATATCTCGGCCTCTGTACTCTTCCTCGGAGCTCACCACTTTCTATTTAATGAAGACTCCCTCTCATTTCTTTTCCCGCCCCACCAGATAGCATGGACTTGAAAAGTGGGTCAGAGGGGGGCGAGCATGCCAAAGATTAACACACCATGCGGTACATTTATTGGACAATAAAATAATTGGCACGCCTCTGGACAATAATGAAAATATAATCGTTTTGAGTCATCCGCGGAATGTAAATCGCTATAATTGATTTGCATGCTATATTATATTGTAAAGCAAATGTAAAAAAGACATCTGGGAGCCAGTTTCCCCTTTTAGATCGGACCATAAAGAATCGAGATAATTTCTTAGCATGCATATCCAGCTCGCTAATTACATCGAAGCTGAGATCCGAGCAGGGCAAGGCTGTGAGAGGAAGGCGAGGGGAGAAGAGGCGGTTGTGGTACAGAGCAGATGTCTGCTGGTACACTGTGGGTGTAGACGTTGAGGGATCATTGCCCAAGGAGGAGGGCACCAGCGACATCAATGTTTAGACTGTAGCCTAGAGGGAAGAGAAGGTATGTTTCCTAACAAAACTGGAATCGTTCATTTCCTTCTGCTCCTATCTGTGCCCCAAACACAATCACGTGGATCACGTTTGATGCGATGGACCTGTTCGGCCCTATCTAGAGTTTTCTCAGTAATCCCTATTGAACCAAGAACGGGTGGTCAGCCCAGTAGGGGTTGCAAATTCTGAGGTAAAACCGCAATTTTGACTTTTTCTACAGACAGGGTTTGCCAGTAAAAAGGTGGCAGAATGTGTCCAGGAGAAAACAATTTGTAGTGTTGGAAAAATCTGCGTCAATCAGTGAACATGGAACGGTTTCCGTGGTAAACTCTCTTCATAAGTGAAAACCTGTAATGGTGAGATAAACCTATATCTAGAAATGACCACATCCTGCCGTTTAGAAACAGTGCAGTATTACTACCTTGTTTTTTTGAAGACATGGTAATGAAGGCCGAAGAAGTGCGCAATAGTACTTATGTATGTGCAAACTCGTGGTAAAAAATGTGCAACCCAGGATAGCGACTCAGAATTTTATTTTTCGGTTGTCAATAAATTGAATACCCTGGTGGTGAAACATACTGACACCTGTTTACAGCTCTGTCAGGCTGAAAAGACTGTAGATAAATGCTGTAAATAACAGCTACTGCCGCAGGTTGCCTGGTAGAAAACATAGAAGTGTTGCTTGGACCTCCCGAAGAGTATGGGAAGCCTTCTGATTAAAGACATCTTTTGGGGAAGTGTCGTTTTCAACAAAAGAGCAGTTGGAGGAAGATTCACGCAGCTCAGTCAGCCAAGACCTTTTGAATAAGATGATTTCCAACAGTCAATCTACCATTCAAAAGACACTTGCACTCACTATCCATTCCTGATACGTTCTTGACTTCAAATGACTTACCCAAACGTTTTGCTTCACTTGTCTCCTCTGGTGGAAAACGAATGGCGTAACTTCTATGAGAAGCGAAATGATGAAACTTGTTAGAGGCAAGCAGATCATCCAAATCTTGGTCTGAGGATTCCCTAAGAAAAGGTGTTTTTCTATAGAATTATGAAGTGATATAGGGTTGTTTCAAAGGCAATGCAATTTTAGGTTGCCATCATCATGGAGGTGCCCGATAACTCCTAAAAGCATCATATAAAGTCTTATGATTGGGGCAAAGGCAAAAAATGGTTACCTTGCCGAATGAAACTAAAATTCCCCACTCCATTCTGGTTCTTCAACAAATTTGCACATGAAAGGGACATGTAGGACTCCTCGGGGATACCTAGCTGTGCCTGGTACAGTCTGACATCCGTGGATGAAAAGGAGATTGGTACAATTTATTTTGGTCCATTCAGGTGCCCCTGTGCTAGTCGAGCCTGCTTTGCTGGAAGTACTGATGCTGTGCCTTGGGGCCTTTGATGGTCGTGAAATTTGTGGAAGCAATGATGATGAGGCCACATGTAGCAACCGGCCTGAATAATTATTTGTGTTGCATGAGTGAGTGCGTGCATGATGAATGACTGAATAGATATATGCATGTATTAACGGACAAGTGACAGTAGATGGATTGACAATGGGGCGGGCTATTGGGTACATGGATGTATGCACTCATTCCATCTAATCTTCTGTCCATTTATCCACTGACTCATTCTCACATTTCTCCATCCACACAAGTACAAACACAACCAGCCAACCAATGAAAGACACTTTCTGATACACAAAAGACAGGCCTGTTGGGTTTTACAAAGCCTGTTTATAATGGAGAGACGTTTTGAAGTCGCTGCCACACCATGATAATTGAACTGCGTTGCAGTTGAAGAGATCCAGTTCACTGTGTGCAAAAGCGATATTGTAAATCCTGAACGTTGTTGTGACTTGTAGAGTCAGCCCAGCAGCTCCCAGGAGTCTCAAGGCATGTAACATGCTAAAGTGGTGTTTTTCTCTTGCTCCTCAAAAGGCAATGTATTAAAAGTGCCACACCCCTCCTGCATTTGCAAATCTTTAAACGCTTAATGCCCCTTTCTTGATAATGTGGTTATTGGAAGGAACATGAACTCCTGATGTCCCTTTCACATCCAGCCATATTTTTTGTATTGCAGCCTCTGAAAGTGGTTGCTGTATCAGAATTTTGTAAATTGGAATGCAGAGGTGGATGTCTGCTGGTCCTTGTTGTCATTTTCAATAAAATGCAAGGGAAAACCTGCCCTTTGATTACAAATAAAGAAGGATTTTGTGCAAATCTTTGTGACTGGCCTCTGGACTGTGATTAATTAGTACACCCGGCTCAGTGAAAAAAATCAAGCCATTGACTCTTACCGGCATTATACATGGAGAAGCTAGGATCATGTATCACAATTATTATGTGATTTTTATGGAGTCAGGATGTCACATTGTTGAAG
Source organism: Pleurodeles waltl (assembly GCF_031143425.1). NCBI lineage: Eukaryota > Metazoa > Chordata > Amphibia > Caudata > Salamandridae > Pleurodeles > Pleurodeles waltl. The sequence goes on along the minus strand of NC_090448.1, from coordinate 168,297,566 downwards.
TAAGCCTCAGCAAGGCCTACTGTGCGAAAGTGGGAGATGCTAAACATAACTTGTCACTAGGCAGATTTTCAACAGTAGTTAACAGAAAGGTAGGACAGAGCACATGGTGAGCACATGGCAGCATGTGGCAGAGAAAATGGCTGCCATGAATACAAAATGGATTACGCGAAATGTTCACAATAGTTACTAAATACAAGATGTCTTCCGCTAATGCTTAATCTAATCGCTATTAAACTACAACAACATGACAAGTGTATTTGAGTGTGTGTACGTTTGTGTATAACAATTAAGACAAAATATTGTGCTTCCTACATCTGCTGCAGAGATATGTCCAACCTGAAGGTTAATGATATCACTTTGGTGGGTCATTTCAGACTATGACCTCCTTGGTCAACTCAATGAGTATTAATATTTTGTGGCACAGTATCACTGACTCTTCTGATTTTTAGATGACTACAGAATATGACTGCGGCATCAAGTGAGGTAGAAAAACCAGCAAGTACTGTACAAAAACAAGTTATTTTTATTAAAGACTGCTGTTTCTGCAGATGGATAGCTGCTATGTCACCCACTACGCAAGCTTGTGATTGATAACAAGTGGGCGTTCGCTGCCAAACAGAACAAGTGGAGCTGCACAGCCAGGAGAAAGATTTCATCCAGCCATGAAGATTCTATCCGGATTATCTAGCTCTTTCTAGTGCTTGCAAATACCGAAAACACGTGAAGATATTATTTATTTATTTCTAATACCTACGTCTTTCCATCACCTGCAAACTCCAGACACCTCAGATTTAATTAAAGGATGCGCAGGCATCCAGTTGCACTGCCCTTGTTTTAAGGTATAAATAACCATTAAATATGTAAATTAAGACAAACGTTATAGTTTGATTACTACGTATTAATCCTGCACAGCGCTATTTAGGTACAAAGATGGTCTTTTGATTTTTAGATTAGTTCAGGAGTTGATGCAGAGATGAGAGAGCCTCTCCTACAGTGTAAGCTATCAGGGTTTGTAGCAAGTTAAAAGAAAAACAAGCATTCTCTTGGGGGCTTGATGGGCTAGCAGTGTTAGAGGACACTGACAGGTTCTCAGGACGGTTTAGGAATATCTGCTCACCGAGATTCTGGTTTGCAGTTACTAAGAAGTCCTGCTAGTTCTCCATACACACGACCAGGACACCACACTAAAAAGTGTAAAATAGAAAAAAACAGATAGTAGTTCTTTTCCATCTGTGTCCCCTGGATGCAGCGGCGGCTCCTTCGCCTTAAGTGGAGGAGCGTCACCCGACTGCTTTATGCAGTGGACAAAAGGGAAAAATAAAATGATAATAACGTATCATTTTATTTTTCCTTGGGGAGCCGGGATAGGGCGGGGCTGGAGGAGGAGGGCTGGAGGACATAAGTGCACATGATGCTTTGGCCGGCTGTGTTCGGCCGGCCAAACAGTCATGCGCACTTTGCATTTCTCCACCCGGCTGTATTGAACAGCCGGGAGGAGACAGTGCAAAGGGCCCTGCTCCATGTCTCAGTGCCGAAGCAGGGTGCTCAGACCAATCACGATGCTGTCATGCTGTTGACAGCAGAGTTGTGATTGGAGGAGAGTCTGGAAGCCTTGTGCTTCCGGGAGTCTGAGGAGGACGGAGGGAGAGACGGAATAGTCTCTCCCAACATAGAGGTACGTATTTTTTTGCCCTTTATCATCACTTGGACGCCCTATATCATAAATGTAAGGGGAACACATTTCTACTGGTGAAGTTAATAATGAAAAATATGCTGCTATATTTTGTGAACAATTATGAACTTGCCAAATAATCCACCACTTTGCTTATTTTGCAGATTTCAACCAGTTAATTGCACCTAGCTCACTCAAATCGATCAAAATGCACAAACAATTTACCTGGATGGCAATACAAGTTACGAACACTACAAAGTTTAGATGGTCTCCTTTTACCAAGGGTTGCTGTATTCAGGCATTAAAAAGGTGTAAATTGTGCCCAGATAGTGTTAATATGTCTAACTAATGACCTGGGTGAAAACCATTTTTTGCGAAAGGACACAAAAACCGTAAATATTTCTCTATTCAAGCTACTTCAGGGTTACATCTCTGCTTTCTCAAAACTACAGGTGTTTCAAGAGGGCACTCATAATAAAAAGGTGATGTATATTGTTGTTTTCCAGGTCGATTTGTCATTGTAAAGAGCCACTTACACAGGCTTTATATTGTGAGCATGGAGTAAACCCAAAGCAAAAGATGTTTTATAACATAGCTGGAATGCGCAGAATGAAAGATAATCTAAAACAAGTTATGCAAAACAATAATCATTGAAATGGGCCAGTTATGGTTAGAAGTCCAACCATAATGCCACTATAAAAACTAAAAAAACTTAACATACTCTTTGGATGATGCAATCATTGATGCCATCAGTGATGCATAAATTATGTCACAGAACATGTCATGAGTGATGTAATATATGAGGTCATAAGCAATGAATAGTGGGGCTCAAGTTATAGTTAGCTCTGCTAACTATAACTGTTGAATTTCTGTGGTTTCTTGAGTTCAAAATGTTAATGTAGTGTCTGACATTTTCACCTATATATAGCATCACTTTAACCTTTGTTTTTTGATGAATTTCTAGGGTTTTTTGTTTTAAAAAATCAAATCTTTTTATCCCACCTAACTATGGGGCTGCTTTAATCTTAGTTTTTTTCAGTTAATTTCAACTTTTTTTAAACATAAAGTAATATTTTATTACCATACGTAAAGCCAACCTCCAGCTGTGCACAGCCGAAGGCCCTGCAGCAAACTCCCCTCAGGCAGCCAACCCCAGGCTGAGCATGGCCTTTGGCTGCGTTCAGCCTGGGGTTAGCCACAGGGCTTGGCCTCCTGCCAGGCCCTATGGTCAAACCCCCAGCAGACTGCCAGCTTCACGCTGCGCAGAGCCTTTGGCTCTGCATCGTGGGAGTTGACACAGAACTTGGACTGCTGCCGAGCCCCGAGTACAAACCCCCAGCAGGCTGCTAACTCCATGCAAAGCCTTTGGCAGGCGCATCATAGGTTTGGCCTTTGGTCCCCGAGGACCCCGTCCCTGGGGCCAAAACATTTTTATGGAGGGGAGAGGGAGTACAGACCCCCTCCCTGAGCATTAATTGGCCCAGGGACCCTATCTGCTGGCGCCAGTTCAAATAAACAGTGGAGGGTGCAGCGTGGCCCCCCTCCCCAATCCTTAAAAGGCCCCAGGACTCAATCCTCTGGGGCCCAATACAATTAAGCAGGGGAGAGGGGCATGCAGCACCCCTCCTTGAGCCTTCTTGGACCCCAGGAACCCCATCCCCGGGCAAAAATCCAGATTCTTTATAGCCCATGGACCCCATGCCCCAGGGCCAAATACAATAAAAAAGGGGAGGAGGACTGCATGCCCCCCCTCCTCAAAGCTTTCTAGGGCCCCAAGGACTGCACCTTCCGAGGCTAAAATCTAAGAGTCAGGGGGCATGCAGCCCCCATCCAGAACCTTCATAGACCTGGGGCCTTTTTTGGTATAAAAGGAAAGTGGGCTGCATGGCACCCCTCCTTGAGTCTTATTAAACTCAGGTGACCCCATCCCAGGGCCAAAGCTAATTAAAAAGGGGAGGTGCACCCAGCCTCCTTACCTGAGTCTTATTAAGCCCCAACACCCCATCGCTGAGTAATTAAAAAAGGGCAGGAAGGTGTGTGCCTCCCCTCCCTGAGCCTAATTAGGCCTCGGGACCCTATTCCCCAGGGTCGTGCCATGTTTTAAAAGCACGAGGGGATGGGGGGGACAGGGGGGACCTATTTTCGACCTGGGGACCCCACTGGGGCCCCCACCACCCAGCACACAATACATTTATTAAGGGGCATGGCCCCCACCTAAGCCTATTTTGGCCCTGGGGTCTCCATCCCCCGTGCCCACTTGGGGCATCCACAAACAACAATGTTGGGGGCAGTGAGGGGAGCCCCAGGGCCCCTGCAGCCCCAGCTCGCTCCCCCATTGGTGCGGGAGCTGGCATTGTTCCAGCCTGGAGGGAGCAGCTATTTATGCTGCTCCCTCTAGCCGGGACCAGTGTGTGTTCTGTTTCTCTGCCCACATCAGTGCAGGCAGGGAAATGGAACATAAGCCTGCTCCCAGCGGAAGGAAACATTTTTAAAGCTTCTGTCGGCTGGGAGTGGGGTGGGGTTCATTCAAAATGGTTGTCTGCCCTGTTTTATTCATCACAGTACCGCGGGACTACCGCAGCACCGAAAATAACACTTATTTTGCACAATTGCCTCTACAAGGCTTACAAGGTGATGGTGCCATTTATCTATTATTTTTGTTTTCTTTTCTGGACACTGTTACTCAGTTCCTGAGTCCTAAAATGGCTGCCAAACATCTTTGTTGATGTGAGCCAGTCAATCAGTTCTTATCTTTTGATCTGCCAGTCCTGCATTACTACCACAGCCTGATGTACCTATACATTTTAAACCGTAATTTCTCAAAAACTACTGAATGCATTCACACCAAATCATAAAAAACGCACTTTTGCTTTTTGGCTAATTTGGTGTAATTCAATTCAGCTGTTTCAGCTGTAGTGGTGATCAATTTTCCTATGGATAATTGCACAGGGAAAACGAGTTTTGCCTCCTCCCTTTTTCTGCACCCCTGCTTGGTCAACGACCATGGCCAGAAGCACTGCGGAAGGACACAGTGGGTGTCAGAACACGGCTGAAGGCCACAGCCTGTGCTTGCCTCCAAGGCCATTTGCAGTGCCCAATCCGCAAAGGGGGGCAGCTATAATGGCACAGTGCATAAATGCTGCATCCACCAAGGACAGAGACCAGAATGCAGGCCATTTGCTGCTCTCAGTGTGTTAGGCCTGGCATCTCTAGGGTGGTCCTTCCCCAGAATGTTTGCCTATGCCCCCTGTTTTGTTGTAGTATCTTTTTATTGGCCTTAGGACTCTGAGCACTTGACCACTGCTGGACAGTGCTAAAGTGCATGTGCTTCTCACCTAAAACATGGTAACATTGGTGTCTCAGCAGCTGGCCTATTTAATTTACCTTTAAGTCCCTTGTAGAGTGGTATACTATAGACCCAGGGCGTGTAAATGAAATGCTACTAGTGGGCCTGCAGCACTGACTGTGCCACCCACTTAAGCAGGCCTGTAAACATGTCTCAGGCCTGCCAGTGCCGGGCCTGTGGGCGCAGTCTAACTGCCACCCTAACTTGGTACTTAAAATTATTTGCCTAGTCCAGAACTCGCCTTTTCTCACATATAAGTCACCCCTAAATTAGGTCCTAGGTAACCCGTAGAGCAGTGTGCCATGTCAGCAAAAGGCAGGACATATAATTTTAAGTCTCATGTCCTGGTAATGAAAAATGTTCCAAAGTCGTTTTTCATTACTGTGGGGCCTGTCCCTCTCATAGGCCAGATTTGGGAATTCCTCATAATAACTTTAAGCTGTATTTCCTGATCTGAGAGGAGTAGCTGCATTATGTGTAGTACCATTTGAATGGTGATAATAAATCTTCTTTATTGGTATATTCAGATTTATTATTACTATTTTAGAGGTGCCAGTTTTAGAAAGAAGGCATTTCTCTGCACTCACTGCCTTGTGTGCCCACAATCTATCTCCAATATATGTCTGGCTTGGGCTAAGTGACAGCTGCCCTTGTGCATTCCCTTCAGACACCCGCAACACAGGATCTGCATACTGATGGGTCTTTCTGGGGAGAAGGTTGGGAAGGGCTCACACCTAGACCCCAAAGGGTAGTGTCTAGAGTCCACACAAAGGGGTTGATTATCTCCCACTGATAGTCTGGAGCCGAGGCTGACCTGAAAGGGGGACCTGTGTACTTCACAAGAACTCTTTGTAGTTACCCCCACATCAAAGCCTCTTTCTAGTATAAGTACTGTGTCCTTGACCCTCCCCCTAAATCAGTACACTTGTGGACTCAAGAAACCTTGCTGGAGTTAAGACTGCTGTGTGCCAGGATTGCCACTCTGCCAGGATCGACTGCTCTCAGTAATTCCTGCTCTGCTTTGCTGTGCCGCTCTGCTGCCTGATGATCTCTGCCCAGTAACCCAAGACTCATCCTCCAAATCCAGATTGACTCTGAGCAACCCTGTTTTCTTTTACCGCTCGCCTTCAACTTTAATACGAGGGTCTTTTGACCAGCTTTGCTGCTGGCATCAGTGACCTGCCAGAGTGGCCCTGCTTTCCTTTGCCACTCACATTCAGCTTTAACTTGAGTGGCTTTTGCTGAGCTTCACTGCTTGCATCTGTGACCTGCCAGAGCTACCTGCTTTCCTTTGCCACTCACCTGCAGCTACAACCCGAACAAATTTTGCCCAGCTTTGCCCTCGTACCTGTGACCTGTTGGAGCAACCCTGCTTTCCTTTGCTCCTCACCTTCAGCTTTAACCCGAGCAGCTTTTGCACTGCTTCACGCTCGCATCTGTGACCTGCTGGAGCGCCCCTGCTTTCCTTTGCCACTCACCTTCCGCTTTGACCCTTTGAGCGGCTATTGCACATCTTCGCTACTCGCATCTGTGACCTGCCGGAACTGCCCTGCTTTCCTTTGCTTCCCTCCTTCAGATTAAATCTGAGCGGCTTTTGCCCAGCTTTGCTGCTCACATCTATGACCTGCCTAGAGCGGCCAGGCTTTCCTTCGGCGCTCACCTTCAGCTTCCACCCAGGCTGATTTTGCCCAGCTTACCATTCGCATCTGTGACCTGCTTAGAGCGGCCCAGCTTTCCCTTTGCCGCTCAGCTTCAACATTCAACTGGAGTAGCCCCTCTTTCCCTTGCCTCCCTCCTCCATCTGCAGCTCGAGCCGCTCTGCCCCACGTAGCGGCACCCCTCCCCCCAATAGGAACACCACCAAGGACATTATAAACCCGTGCTGAGGAGTCCCCCGCACTACCCCTTTGATCTATTACTTTTTTGCACATTAATCTTACTGCTTTTGAATCTACAAAGGTAATACTTTGCTATTTGTGAATTGGATCTGTATCATGCTAAACATAAAAGTAACCAGATAAACGAGCTTTATTTTTCCACTTCGTGTGAAGTGTTTTTCTGTGGTGTATCTTGGATGGCTATTGTGTGTGTGTTGAACAAGTACTTTACACATTGCCTTCTAAGTTAGTCCTGCCTGCTCTGCACCAAGCTACCATAGGGTGAGCACAGGCTAATTTACAATGTGTCATAGACCTGCCCTGACTAGGATTGCGGTCCCTACTTGGGTAGGGTGCATATCTCTTCCATTCAGAGACCCAATTTCTAATACAGTGTCTATTATGAAAGCTCAAAAATTGAACACTTCGAAAGTATAATTAATTGATTCATGCACACCACAGGAGATGAAAATTGAATGAAAAAATAGCTATTTATGACTTAATCAAATCCATTCAATAATACACACCAATATAAAATTCAAAGAGAAAAGTGGTCGGTAATGAGAGCAAAAAGTGCTTGTGCAGTGCATCATCAGGTGTATAATACATGAAGGGGAAATAAATAATTATATATACAACTGTACATACAATGTTTTAGCAATAATTTTGGCAAGAAAATCTGTTCCGAAACAGAATTTATTAGAGTCTCTGCTGTTAGAACTTCACACCGCATTCACAACATCCCTATATCCAACCAAATGTCCTTAAGGATCCAGGATGATATAAGGATTCTGCTGACATTTCGGGGCCATCAGGGCGTAGTGTCAGAAATGCATCAAAGAGGGGTCTTTTAGCAGAATGAATAAAAGGAATACCACAGTCGTCATAAAGATAAGCATGCTTTTACCATTACATGGCAAGAAATATTTCCAACAGGCTTTGTGTCATTAACATCCAGGGTAGCTCCACTGAGATGCACAAGCAAATCAATTATTTCTTCTTAAAAAAGTAACTTCTAGATCCAAAACGGTGTCATGCAGGCGGCTTCTGTAACCTTCCTCCAGAGTTTGAAAATGCTGGGCAGGATTGAAGCCCATGTCCAGTGGATGCTGGTGGAGGGATGATGAATACAGAGCGTAGCTGAAGGCCACATACTGTGCACAGTAGGCACTATGGAATGTGCTGCATGCTACATCACGTAAGTATTGATGAGAGGACATAGCCAAAGGTCACAACTTGTCCCCATTGGCCACCCACGTACCACATCGATAGACCATTTCCAATTGGCAGTGGGGACAGACTGGGGAAAGAGTTGAAAGTACAAAGCATGATGAAAGGCTACCTCCAGTACCTAAAAGCTGGTGGGAATGGACGTAGACTATGCCTTGCCTAGCCAAAAGTCACACCATGTCTGCCTAACAGATATGGATGAAACCTGTGCCCTAGGTGTCGTAGGATGGGGGAAATCAGATGCTGAAGCTAGCAGAAGTTCACTGCTTATATTCAGAGCTACTGCGCATGATCAAAAGCAAAGCCCTTCATGCTCTTGAGAGAGAGAGAGGCCACAATCTAGTCCAGGACCAAAAGGCACTGAAGTAACAGTTTAATTAAATTCAAAGTGTTTAAGTATTTTATAATAGAACCCCCAAATAATGATACAATAGCATATGAATAATGACATAATTACACCATTTTTGATACAAACATTCCCCTAGAAGCTCCAATTGAAGACACGTTCTTAGTAGGACTATGATGAAAAACCTAAAAAAGACTGAAATACATGGTTATGATGGACTATACACCTGTATCTACCCCACTGCTCATGACCTCATACATGATGTGACTTATGATCCATTACGTGGATGACTGACTGACATATGGCTACATTTATCCAGCACACAATGCGGGAGATTGAAGCCTCAAAAATTAGCTAATTTCTACAACTGTGTGTGTGGGAAATGTTAATAATTCCTTTTAACTATAATTAATGTCTTTAAGAATCATATAGGCTGTAATGGATGGCCAGCAGTGCCCTGGCCACCACTCCCCTGACATATCTCTCATTATTCGACCTTGTAGTTTGCCAATGTCACCAGAACCCCTCAATGTCAATATAGGTCCATATTGCACAGTTACCTACTATGTATTCTCTCTCTGCATGAATATATTTTACATCAGTAGGGATAGTGGCAGAGTTTTCAGAGGCAAGGGTTTTTTTGTTGTCATAATAAATTTGGCATCATTTAACAAATCTGCCCAACACTTTAAAATTTTTTAGCCACTTTGGATCATTAATGCAAGACTCGTGCGGATCCATCATTTGGTATTTCCGCTGGACAATTTGCTCTTCAATACAAGGACAAATGACTGAATGGAACTACACCACATTTGGCACAAATGTAGAACTTTACTCAAGGAAGTGCCAGGCTTTTCTGGTTTGGTGTAAATATGTTTACCAGTTTTCCAGAAAGTAGAGTTTAAAAAAGGGGTAGTGTTGCCAATAAAGAGCTTACATTTTAGAAATGGTTGGAGGATTAATTCACAGAGGAGCCATAACACAGCACTGTGACCCTTCACAGCTCCAAAATCAAAATTTACAAATTTACTTATTGGCTAAAAAAGCCTTTTCTCCTGCCAGCCACTTTGGTACCACAAATCCTAGGACAGATCCACGGTTCCAGAATGATCCAATTGGCTGGCTGTAACATCAGGAGAAAATGGTGTGCTGCTGTTATAGGAAGGTGGGACTTACCCCCCATATCCGGAAAGTGAAAAATCAAGTTGTATAAGGAGGGGGCCCCATTAAAAAAAATATATATTTATATATATATATATAAGTATCTGGGTGGGTGGAACCATGGACACCCACAAAGCCTCTTATTCTGCAGTTCCAAAATAGGGACCATGGTTCCACGGAAAGCTTTGTGACCTGGTGTGCACACATCTCTAACCCGTCCTGGAATCACAGTACCAGAACTAGAGCTGGGTTTCAGGCAACAGCTGGTAAACCTTAGACAGGACCACAACATCAGATCATGAACTTGTTTTGGGACCCAGGTTCCTATTTTGATAGGAACTGCAGAACCAAAACAATTGACAAAAAAAAGAAAGAAGGACCTAGTTGTACAGCAGACCCTGTGTCAACATCTTCGTGCACACGCTGTGTGAAACGGAGGTTAGGCATCTGCAGCGGGATTGTGGGTAGCCCCTGATGCACAAAGCTAAGGACCATTTGCAGCAGGGGTGGGTTGCCTATGGAGGATTGGGCACCGAACTTCCCAGTAGAGGCCAATCATGGTGTATTTTCTTAAATTTTGGAGCTGCAGCGGTCCACAGACCTGGTCCTGCTGATGTTCAGTGAATTACAGGCCAGGTAATGCTAAAATTTCACCTCTTCATGCCCAACCCAAACACATTTTTAAACGCTAATTTCGCAAAAACTACTGACGGGATTTACACCAAGCAAAGGCACATCCTTGAGTAAAGTTCTACCTTCATGCCTAATTTGTTGTGTAATTCCCTTCAGCTGTTTAAAGTACGTTGAAGACCAAATCTTCCAATAGGAATTAAAAAGGGAAATGGCACTTTTCTGACACACTCCTTTTTCTTGACCCCAGCTTGACGGATCTGCACAAAACTTGCCATTGAGACCCCAAAATGGATGTACTTTTAAAGAAAGTTTTTGGAAAAAATGCCTGTCCTATGAATGACTCAAACATAACAACACTGTCAATATCGCTGTCAGTCTAATGAGTGTATATGAAAATATGAATGAGTAAGGTTATTAATGGGTAAAAAAATACACTTACAAGTATTTAAAATCTCTGTAAAATATTATTAAAAATATATAAAACAATTAAGGCATATTTGGTTGAAAGACACACCATTTCTGGTTAAAATTAAAAAAAAAGCATAATTTAGGATCGAAGGTAATCTGGTGACGTTTGCAGGTACATGTTGTAGCCTCATAAAATTCTTCTGTAGAAGCCGCCTTATTAGTTGTGATGTTGATCCCTGGAGCTCTTACTTTGATGGTTGTCTTTTTGGGTCACCGAGAATCACCCCATCGCCTCCCAAAACTTTCAGACTGTCCCTTGCTTTTGTATTAAATTATTATTGGCTTCTTTTGTCTCTATACCTTGTGCGGACGCTGGTGGACAAAGAAAGTTACTATTGTTGTAACAATAGTTTACGTTTTGTAATTTAGATAAAACATTATTCAAGCTTCTAGGATGTGATCTCCAATAACATGCAGCTGATGCGCTTCATAAAAACTACCTGTTTGTGTTCTGCAAGTCCTTTGATATTTTTTAAATGTCTGTCTCTTTTCATGTCACCGAACTCCACAGTTTATTGGTATAATCAGATTTTAGTCTGCTGCAGGAGTTGCATTCTACATAAAAAGTAATCTGTTTGAAAAGTGTTAACGATACAATGAAGTCGACAAGCTTTGGAGTGAGTGGAGGTACCACATCCCCCTGACATTGGACAGGTTGTTCTCTCTAAAGCTGCACAGTCAATACATTAGGTATTACTGGAACCTAGTTAGTTCCTGCGCAGGTTCAGAGGCTTAAGGCACCAATAATAAGGCCCACTGCCAATGCTTCGCGATTAATTACATAATTAGGGCGAAAGCTGATTTCCAAGAGGGCAGGAGTTCAGGTGTTAGTATCCGGTAATTACAGCAGGCTCCGCGGTTGCAGTGCGTGCTCCTTGAATTGGAACAGGGCAGCGCCAGCTTCACTGCTTCCAGGTTATTATCAGGCTCCTCGTCGCCAGGGTACTAACGCAGATGGATGTCAGATCAAGTTGACTTCCTGAATTATTTAGTGCACACGCTGTAAGTAGATTGGCTCATTTTCTCTCGAGAGCGAACGACGCAGGAATCTTGCGTATTTCCTCTAAGGCCGAGAACCGAACACCCTCCCTAATCAAGCTCCAATGAGTACGATTCGTAAACACTAGCGCTTCCGTTGTAGTGCACTTACAGGCAATTTCAATGAATTTCACTGTTATTGACATATTTTATGGGTATGGATTTCTACTTGTTTCCAAACTCTGATGATCAGAGGTTTTACATATAGTTCATGTTTGTAAATTACTTATTTATGAGGCCACTGTTTGTGACTGAGAGCACAATGGTGTTTCTATTGTGGAAGTGTGGATATAGATGCTTGAGCGCGTACACACACACATTCTCTACAACTTTCACCCACACCTGGGCAGCGTTTGTCCGCATGACAAATTCTGGTAACAATAAAACTATTAAAAAAAAATGAAGGCCTTTAAATGGTAAAATTATTTGTGCTTGCATATACACAGAATAATCGCCATGGCACAAAAGCAGAGGGCACAAAAGCAGAGGACACACATGTTGTCCTGCAAGCATAGAGCGAATAATTCCACCATAACCGCCAGGGCAAGCAAGGACAGCATGGTATACAGGCAACCCGCAGGCTTTCCCACAGTCGCTGAAAGCAGGGATGTGCGGCATACATAAAATGCTAGAAGCGAAGGTTATACTAACAGGTGCCAAGTACAACATATACATTATTAAACATGCTAAGAAATAAAAAGGTTCATTCACAGTAAGAAATATCAACGAAGGGAGGATGTTGGACATTCCGAGGATCGAGGCACATACTCAGTAGGAAACAAATGACATGGGTGCAGATTTCAAAAGGGAAATAGAAAACTCGATCATCCGACCAAATATTCAGGTCACAATTGCACAACAACACAGGGATTCCACAGAGGATTGCTCCATAAAACCAACATGGCCCACCCATCTACCTGCATGCACATGTCTGTAATCATCGCCCTATGGGTACTCTAAGGAGTGCTACCTGGCAGTGCACGAGACAAACCCATCATGCTCAAACTCTTATTTAGAGAACTGTAGGGCACCATGCCATGAGCCAGACAGTGCAGAACGGAAAACATCCTTGAGGCCTACCGCTTTGCAAAGAGCACACACACCAGGATACCACCTGCAGATCCCAATTCACCTGGCAGTACCCTGAGCAAACACCAATACTTTCGTGGACAGCGATGGTGAGGCAGAGGGGTGTCTACAGAGCAGCTTCAAGAATGATTGGTGTAGTTAAATGTGGTGAATGCCAAATAAAGTGTTGAACCCATCTCGAGTGTCTTCGCCAGTGACTCCTGCTGAAATCATTATAAGGACAGAACATGTCCTTTATATGTATAGGAATAAAGGCTGGTGGATTGTCATTCTCAAGTGTCCATCAGGGCCGGCTTTACCATAGTGCGACCGGTACAGCCTCACTGGGTGTTGACCTGGATGGGGGCACTGACCTGGGGGGAGGAGGGGCAGGAGGTGAGGGGCTTGCTGTGTTTAGAATTAATTTATCGTTTAAAAGCACCTGCTGCAGAGTCCCTTGGGTGTCCAGCTTTCAGGCAGCTTGCGATAAAGTAGTGCAAAGGGTTAATTTGCCTCACCAAATAACAGATCTGTATTTTATGTGGAAAGCTGAGTGGATTAGTAAAGCCAGTCTTTACCAGCGCCTTGAAACAAATAAGTTGTATGTGAGAGAGGGGCTATGGAGAGATGAGGGGCACATTTGCTGGGAGATAGTAAGGGAATCCAAGGAGAAGGTCATGGCGTGTGGGGGGTGCCAAAAATATATTGTAGCACCGGGCGCCACCAGGGCTAAAACTGGCCCTGCCCATAACTTCACTTGACTGCACAAATGTGAGATGGCATCCAGCTGCACAGGAATCTGATTTGCATCCTCAAAGGTCGAATGAAAAACAGAAAAATCTACACCATGCCTAATGTATATTTTCCACACTTCACATACAACAAAAAGTCACTCTTAAAAATATTAACACAGAACATACGGATGTCAGCAAAATTAATTTATTCGAAACAGTGGAGACTAACAGCATAAGAGCCAGGTACATTTAGACCAACTCACCTGAAGTACATTCCGCAAACCAGCCCACCTATGCAAGAAGCACTGCATGCACACCAGACACAACACATTGGAAGGATAACACAAAACGGAAAGCACCATTGCACAATGTTAGAGTAACTGTACCACATAGATGCAAAGCTTCCCATAGCACATGTCCTCATGAACTGTGTAAGAAAAAGTTAGGCACACTGTAAAAGGGGAAATCAAACAACCAAAATGAATTAACAACTTCACTGACATAACATTTTTAAAAAGATGTGTACTAACAAATGATTGCTGAACCAGAGATTGTTACGTGCTCTCACTTATTATTCCACGAATTCCTCCCAGAGAGTTACCAGAGAAGCACTTGAGAATACACTAACTTCTATCAGCAGGGGAATCTGGCAAGTCACAAGTGATCTCAAACACCATGGGCCAGATGTACAAAGCTATTTTGCAGTCATAAAATGTAAAAATCGCCTTTTGTGACTGCAAAATTGCCTTGTAGCATGTACCATCCCTATTTTGTGAATCGGTAACCTGTTACCAACTTGCAAAATAGGGATTGTGACCGTCTATTAACCCCTTCCCCGCCATGGACGTAATGGTTACGTCCATGGCAGCGCCCGTGTGGCGCCATGGACGTAACCATTACGTCCTGCCACCGGCCCTCGGGGGAAGCGCTAGCGCTCCACCCGAGGGCCGCCCCCCCACCCCCCAGGCCAGGGCTGAAAGGGGAATCCCTTCCCCTTCCCCCCCACCCCCCTTGTCACGTTGCGCGCTGACAATCACAGAGCCTCCCCCGCTGCGCGATCGAAAGAGAAATGCTTTGTATTTCTCTTTCGATCACGTGGGGGAGGCCCGGAGAGGCTTCAAAGGGAAGGAAAGGTATTTCCTTCCCTTTGAAGTCTCTCCAAGCGTTTCAAAAGCCGGATTGCTTGCAATCCGGCTTTTGAAACGTCCACTAGACACCAGGGATGTTTTCTTCTTTTTGAAATTGGCATAAGGGAGCGACCCCTTGGGCCAGGGTTGCTCCCAGGGGTGGCATTTTTTTTAAGGCCTTTTCTGCCCCCCCCTGGGGACAGATCGGCCTATTATTAGGCCGATTTGCCCCCGGGGGGGGCAGAAACCTCTAGGCACCAGGGATAATTTTTTTTTTTTTTTTTTTTTTAGGTGTGGGGAGCGACCCCTTAGGCAACGGTCTCTCCCATAGGGGGCAAATTATATTTAGGCCATTTCTGCCCCCCCTTGGGGGCAGATTGGCCTATTTATGTGAGGCCAATCTGCCCCCAAGGGGGGCAGAAACCACTAGACACCAGGGAGTTTTTTTTTGTTTTTTTGTTTTTCACACAAGGGGAGCGACCCCTTAGGCAAGGGTCGTTCCCCTGGGGGGGCAAATTTATTTTAGGCCATTTCTGCCCCCATGGGGACAGATCAGACTATTTTAATTAGGCCGATCTGCCTCCAAGGGGGGCAGAAACCACTAGGCACCGGGTATTTTTATTTTTTTTGTTTTACAGATGGGGAGCGTCCCCATAGGCAAGGGTCGCTCCCCTGGAGGGGCAAATTGTATTTAGGCCATTTCTGCCCGCTTTGGGGGCAGATCGGCCGATTATAGGTCAATCTGCCCCCAAGGGGGGCAGAAACCACTAGGCACCAGGGATCTTTTTTTTGCGCTGTCACGCAAGGGGAGCAACCTTGTAGGCAAGTGTCCCTGCCCAGGGGGGGGGGTGGGGGTGGCAAATTTATTTTAGGCCATTTCTGCCCCCTCTGGGGGCAGATCTGCCTATTGTTATTAGGCCGATCTGCCCCCAGGGGGGGGGGGGGCAGAAACCTCTAGGCACCAGGGCAATTTTTTTTTTTTTTAGAGATGAGGAGCGACCCCTTAGGCAAGGGTCGCTCCCCTGGAGGGGAAAATTGTATTTATGCCATTTCTGCCCGCTTTGGGGGCAGATTGGCAGATTTTAGATCAATCTGCCCCCAAGGGCGGCAGAAACCACTAGGCACCAGGGATCTTTTTTTTTGTGCCGTCACGCAAGGGGAACAACCTTGTAGGCAAGGGTCGCTCCCCGGGGGGGGGGATAAAATTTATTTTAGGCCATTTCTGCCCCCCCGGGGGCAGATCGGCCTATTGTTATTAGGCCGATCTGCCACCAGGGGAGGCAGAAACCTCTAGGCGCCATGGCAATTTTTTTGTTGTTTTTTTTTGTTTGTTTTTTAGAGATGGGGAGCGACCCCTTAGGCAAGGGTCGCTCCCCTGGAGGGGTAAATTGTATTTATGCCATTTCTGCCCGCTTTGGGGGCAGATTGGCAGATTTTAGGTCAATCTGCCCCCAAGGGGGGGCAGAAACCACTAGGCACCAGGGATCTTTTTTTTTGCGCCGTCACGCAAGGGGAGCGACCCCGTAGGCAAGGGTTGCTCCCCGAGGGGGGCTGGGGGGCAAATTCATTTTAGGACATTTCTGCCCCCCCTGGGGCCGGCTGAGCTAGAGGCCAAAATCCACAGGTAGGCACTTTGCAAAAAACACCTCTGTTTTCTGTGAAAAAATTTGATGTGTCCACGTTGTGTTTTGGACCCTTTCCTTTCATGGGCGCTAGGCCCACCCACACAAGTGAGGTACCATTTTTATCGGGAGACTTGGGGGAACGCTGGGTGGAAGGACATTTGTGGCTCCTCTCAGATTCCAGAACTTTCTGTCACCGAAATGAGAGGGAAAAGTGTTTTTTGGGCCAAATGTTGAGGTTTGCAAAGGATTCTGGGTAACAGAACCTGGTCAGAGCCCCACAAGGCACCCCATCTTGGATTCCCCTAGGTGTCTAGTTTTCAGAAATGTGCTGGTTTGCTAGGCTTCCCCAGGTGCCGGCTGAGCTAGAGGCCAAAATCCACAGGTAGGCACTGTTTTCTGTGAAAAACTGTGATGTGTCCATGTTGTGTTTTGGGCCATTTCTTTTTGTGGGCGCTAGGCCTATCCGCACAAGTGAGGTACCATTTTTATCGGGAGACTTGGGGGAACGCTGGGTGGAAGGACATTTGTGGCTCCTCTCAGATTCCAGAACTTTCTGTCACCGAAATGTGAGGAAAATTTGTTTTTTTAGCCAAATTTTGAGGTTTGCAAAGGATTCTGGGTAACAGAACCTGGTCAGAGCCTCACAAGTCACCCCATCTTGGATTCCCCTAGGTCTCTAGTTTTCACAAATGCACAGGTTTGGTAGGTTTCCCTAGGTGCTGGCTGAGCTGAAGGACAAAATCTACAGGTATGCACTTTGCAAAAAACACCTCTGTTTTCTTTAAAAAAATGTGATGTGACCATGTTGCGTTTTGTGGCATTTCCTGTCGCGGGCGCTAGGCCTACCCACACAAGTGAGGTATCATTTGTATCGGGAGACTTGGGGGAATGCTGGGTGGAAGGAAATTTGTGGCTCCTCTCAGATTCCAGAACTTTCTGTCACCGAAATGTGAGGAAAATGTGTTTTTTAGCCAAATTTTGAGGTTTGCAAAGGATTCTGGGTAACAGAACCTGGTCAGAGCCCCACAAGTCACCCCATCTTGGATTCCCCTAGGTCTCTAGTTTTAAAAAATGCACAGGTTTGGTAGGTTTCCCTAGGTGCCGGCTGAGCTAGAGGCCAAAATCTACAGGTAGGCACTTTGCAAAAAACACCTGTTTTCTTTAAAAAACTGTGATGTGTCCATGTTGTGTTTTGGGCCATTTCCTTTTGTGGGCGCTAGGCCTATCCGCACAAGTGAGGTACCATTTTTATCGGGAGACTTGGGGGAACGCTGGGTGGAAGGACATTTGTGGCTCCTCTCAGATTCCAGAACTTTCTGTCACCGAAATGTGAGGAAAATGTGTTTTTTTAGCCAAATTTTGAGGTTTGCAAAGGATTCTGGGTAACAGAATCTGGTCAGAGCCCCACAAGTCACCCCATCTTGGATTCCCCTAGGTCTCTAGTTTTCAAAAATGCACACGTTTGGTAGGTTTCCCTAGGTGCCGGCTGAGCTAGAGGCCAAAATCTACAGGTAGGCACTTTGCAAAAAACAGCTCTGTTTTCTTTCTGAAAATGTGATGTGTCCACGTCGTGTTTTGGGGCATATCCTGTCGTGGGCGCTAGGCCTACCGACACAAGTGAGGTACCATTTTTATCGGGAGACTTGGGGGAACGATTGGTGGAAGGAAATTTGTGGCTCCTCTCGGATTATAGAACTTTCTGTCACCGAAATGACAGAAAAAAGTGTTTTTTTTGCCAAATTTTGAGGTTTGCAAAGGATTCTGGGTAACAGAACCTGGTCAGAGCCCCACAAGTCACCCCATCTTGGATTCCCCTAGGTGTCTAGTTTTCAAAAATGCGCAGGTTTGCTAGGTTTCCCCAGGTGCCGGCTGAGCTAGAGGCCAAAATCCACAGCTAGGCACTTTGTGAAAAAACAGCTCTTTTTTCTTTCTGAAAATGTGATGTGTCCACGTTGTGTTTTGGGGCATATCCTGTCGCGGGCGCTAGGCCTACCCACACAAGTGAGGTATCATGTTTATCGGGAGACTCGGGGGAACATAGAATAGCAAAACAAGTGTTATTGCCCCTTGTCTTTCTCTACATTTTTTCCTTCCAAATGTAAGACAGTGTGTAAAAATGACGTCTATTTGAGAAATGCCCTGTAATTCACATGCTAGTATGGGCACCCCGGAATTCAGAGATGTGCAAATAACCACTGCTCCTCAACACCTTATCTTGTGCCCATTTTGGAAATACAAAGGTTTTCTTGATAGCTATTTTTTACTCTTTATATTTCAGCAAATTAATTGCTGTATACCCGGTATAGAATGAAAACCCACTGCAAGGTGCAGGTCATTTATTGGCTCTGGGTACCTACAGTTCTTGATGAACTTACAAGCCCTATATATCCCCGCAACCAGAAGAGTCCAGCAGATGTAACGGTATATTGCATTCAAAAATCTGACATTGCAGGAAAAGGTTACAGAGTAAAACGTAGTGAAAAATTGCAGATTTTTTCACCTCAATTTCAATGTTTTGTTTTTTCAGTTGTTATTTTCTGTAGGAAACCCTTGTAGGATCTACACAAATTACCCCTTGCTGAATTCAGAATTTTGTATACTTTTCAGAAATGTTGTGGCTTCTGGGATCCAGCATTGGTTTCATGCCCATTTCTGTCACTGACTGGAAGGAGGCTGAAAGCACAAAAAATTGTAAAAATGGGGTATGTCCCAGTAAAATGCCAAAATTGTGTTGAAAAATTGGGTTTTCTGATTCAAGTCTGCCTGTTCCTGAAAGCTGGGAAGCTGGTGATTTTAGCACCGCAAACCCTTTGTTGATGCCATTTTCAGGGAAAAAACACAAGCCTTCTTCTGCAGCCCCTTTTTCCCATTTTTTAAAAAAAAACGAAATTTTCACTGTATTTTGGCTAATTTCTTGGCCTCCTTCTGGGGAACCCACAAAGTCTGGGTACCTCTAGAATCCCTATAATGTTGGAAAAAAAGGATGCAAATTTGGCGTGGGTAGCTTATGTGAACAAAAAGTTATGAGGGCCTAAGCATGAACTGCCCCAAATAGCCAAAAAAAGGCTTGGCACCTGAGGGGGAAAAGGCCTGGCAGCGAAGGGGTTAAGCTGACTGGCTTTCAAATGGCGTCCCTTCCTAATAGCGACTTGGAGGCCCATGTGTGAATGTTTTGTGACCATGAATGTGGACACAAAACAATCGCAGTTACCATCAATTTCAAATCGCTGGTAACACATTCGCAAACAGGAATTGGTCCCCAAGGGACCCCTTCACCTTTGTGACTGGGGGCTCCAACACGCTTTCAGAGCAGGGACCACTGCCTGCTCTGAAAAAATAAAACTGAAAGATTACATTTATATTTTTTTACATTCATCCTGTTTTCCTTTAAGGAAAATTAGCTGCTTTTACAAAATAAAACAGCTTTTTCAAAAAAGCAGTTGGAGACATGGTGGTCTGCTGACCCCAGCAGGGCACCATACCTGTGAGCGCAGCCATTCCCAAATGGGTTTCAAATTGCGACCTGCCTCATGAATAATAATAAGGCAGGTCCTTCGCCACCCATTTGAGAATCACTGACAATGTCTCAGACACTGTTGTGCATTTTGTTTTGCAAATCATAATTTGCGATTCGCAAAAAATCACAAATTGCGAGTCACAAAAAAAATGGTCGTACATCTGGCCCCAAATGACATAACGCCATGTATCCATAAACACACTATAAAAACTGGGGAAGCTAAATGAAATTTCAAGGGCATCAGCCTTTTCCCCAACACCGTTAGCTACACACAGCCCATCATCAATACGCTTGTGACTCATCCTTTTTTTGAGCCAACAGCTTGTATGTAATTATCACCTATGCCTCACCTCCTACCAAAACACTACTATGGATTGTGCATTATTGCTGCCATCCTGTAAACAAGTGCGGTGAACAGACACATGAAATGGGTATGTGGTGTATTTCTGGCTGATATCCTTGCAACAAAGCAAATGCAAAAATCATTGAAACTTGCTCCTGGGAAAGTATCTGCTGCACTACTGATCCGTAGTACAATATATGGTCATTATGATCCCTGAGAAGGTGTATGCCTATTCCAGGGGCCATTGGCAGAGGTACTGGCTATCTCTGGACAGTTACTAGAGCCAATTTAGAGTCCCTACCAGACAAAGAAATAGTAGGGATAGGTGGGGCCCCAAGAGAAAAGCACATACCAATGTGGTAACTGCATTGGCTAAGGCGGAGATGGTGGTGGTGGAAAATGCTGGCAGATTGTGAGTATTTTTTAGAGATATACTCACATGCAGTTTCCTGCATAGAACTGCCAGAGACAATAGAGATGGTGGCTCAGCTTATGTGAACATTGACAGACACAGCTCAGCCTTGTCGCATCTAGTGCAATATTTTGCCACACTTACTTGTGAGGACGCTAACCCTACCAGTACAGTGTAATGATGCAAGGCATTTCCCACTACACTATGTTTTTTTTTCTTTCTGTCTCACACACAAATCCAAGGAGTCTTGTTCTGTGACAAACTTAATTTTTTGCCTCACTTCCTCTTGCAGTGCTGCCCACTACCATTGTGTATTTTTACTCTTCGTATTCGGTGTGGTTCTCCAGGTGTTTTTGTCAGTGGCTTTAAGTCTTGAGCGTGCTCACGGCCTGCTATAGCCTAGCAGTGTTCCTCTTTTGTCTCCTTCAGCTTAAAAGACAATGTGTCATTGGTGTCGAGCCTTGATAATTCCACAAGAAACACAAGTTTATCAGGAGGTGGAGAGGAAATGTGTGGGTGCATGCTAAGTGATGGAAAGGTGTACCTGCAAATAGAGTTTACTAGAGGTGAAATGACTCAGAGTTAAAAATCTGTAGTACAGAAAATAAGAGGAAGAAACTTTGTTAAGATTCGTGCTGGTGACAACACTTCTCCTCCCACACTGGCATACTTGAGAAACAGCATGCAAAACTAACAATTAGGGGGTGTCCTACTTTCTGTTTATAAAGTGCGCAAAATGTCTAAAAATATATGTTTATCCACTGTATTTAGCACGCCATACAAGGAAAACGAAAGAAAATACAATCGTTTTATGATTCCTGTGTGTGACCACCTGTGTGTGGTAAAAGAGCATGATTTATAAAATGTAAGTGTACTTTAAACAAGCGGATATTAAAATCTATTTTAAGATCACTGTTAACAATTCATTGACGTTTGACATTCAGTTCTACAGATAAAAGAGAAATGTATGCACATTTTATGTACACCAGTGTTCATATATATTTAGAACAAAGTATTGCAGGAAAGGTAAGCAACGGCATTCTTTTGCTTTTATATTACCAGTTTCCAGCAATCATGATGAAATATAAAGGGGCAGATAATGAGTTATGAACAGGAAGCAAGACTAAAGATGTTAACTTTGAAATTGTGCAATGACCAAGGGATCTCGATAAGAATGAATTTCTGTTAGGGAAACTTTACAATGTGGTTCAACGTGAGATGAACAACAATTATGTGGATTTTCTAACCAAAATCCCCTCACCTCATAATTTCATTTATTATTCTGGCCAGGTGTTAAAGGTATGCGCAGGTTCCACAATCAATCAATTAGGTAAGCAGTTACAAAGGGGGTCCTCTACTGATTAGAAAATGAAATAATATTACCAGGTTAGTAAACTATAACCACATACAAATGCAAAATGTAACATTTAAAGTGTGAGAAAGTGGTTTATTAATATGGGAGTCTTGTGTTGATGCCCATCACAATTAATGAAGTCACTATCTCGTGGGGTCCAGTCAACGGTTTAAGTATTTTAAACCTGAGCTCCACCTCTGGCATTAGTGACACAGCAGACTGATTTAACAGGCTGAACTAAACAAACGCGTGAATCATTTAGAAGTACCACAACAATTAAAAAGGTGAAACCAACACAACAGACATCCCACTCCAATGTTTAAAAAGAAAGTACAATGTAATGAGCAAAATGGGACCGAAACGACAAACATCCAATAGAAGGTACTGGTGAAATGAAAGATTTAAAAGAAAATAGTTTGAAAAAGTGTAATGTGCCAATTGTGTTCAATGATTGCAGGGCTTAGGCACATTTTGAGGTCAACCCCCATGGGGACTGGTTGAGTACAACAAGTAGATTGGTACAAATAGGGCCTAGAAGTAGGAAAGTTGAAAAAGTTTCTAAGTCCCAATCTGAAAAGGGATTTTGTTGTTTTTCTGAGGAAAAACTCTCCTCCACATGGGCCAACCCTAGAAATTCAGTCCAGTGCTGTGGAACTACCAGTTGGATACTTTCCATGGTTGGTCCCTTTGAAGCTGTGGAGGGAAATGTTTTCAAGAAGTTCAAACTTCTTTTGGTGCCCAAACAGAGGAGTACACTCCCAAGCCCTCCAGGACCTCAGAGGGAGCTCTTAAGTCTCTCGGGTAGTGGGCAAAAATAAAGACCTGTCCAGGTCCAGTTGGTAATGGTCAGTGAGGATTTCTTTATAGAAATATCCTCATCATCTTTTTTATGTTGCTGGAGCCACCCTGATTGATCTTTCTGTCCTTGAATATCAAGTGGAATGGGGTCCAACCACGTATGGTCCTTGTCACAGATGCCAAGTGCAGCAGATTAAGTCCACGTGATATCTTTTTACAAGTCCAGCAGAGTTCTGAGGAAGGCTTTGTGAGGGTCCACCCGCCTGTGGGTGGGGAACACCCTAAGCACCAATACCTCCATGACCAATGTAGTGAACGTTCCTAAGCCCTTACCTACCTACATTTTCGTTTTCGTACACTGAAAATGAATGTGGAAACGTGAATCGGACAGGATGAATGGGCATTCTGCTGCTGACAGCCTAAAGATGCACACAGTATTGCAATTGGTGCACTGTTTTATGAATCAACAGTTATAGGCCCTCATTATGACTTCAGCGATCAAAACAGTTGACCGCCGAAGTCACGCCGGTCTTGAGACCACCATAATATGACTCTTGGCCGCTTTCTGCCATAAATTGGGTGGAGAGCCACCAGCAGCCATACTGGCAGTCGGAGGTCTTGTGGAGGTTACTCCGCCGGCACCGCTATGTCATCACAACACCGCCTGCCATATTACAACTTTGTAATCAGCGTGGCGGTGTTGTGGTGATGCGTCGGTGCCAGCAGAGCAGACCCCTTGGATCCTGTTTGCTCCCGGACGAATACCA
The DNA here is from genome assembly GCF_031143425.1 of Pleurodeles waltl. Taxonomy (NCBI): domain Eukaryota; kingdom Metazoa; phylum Chordata; class Amphibia; order Caudata; family Salamandridae; genus Pleurodeles; species Pleurodeles waltl. The sequence continues at coordinate 168,274,050 of NC_090448.1, read as the reverse complement.
TGAGCAGGTAAGGTGATCGTCCATCAAGGGAGGGCGGGAGGGCGGTGTTGAGTGTTGTGTGCGTGAATGAATGTGTGGGTTTGCGTGAATGGAGGGGAAGGTCTTTGCAGCTCATTCACCGCCATGGTCATAATTTGGCAGTCCTGCTCTGCCACGCTGTTGGTGGTGTTACCGCCACCGCTGGCATGGCGGAGCAGGACCACCAAACTCATAATGACCACCGTAGTGTGGAATGTATTCATTATGTTGGGTTTTAGGATTAAGATTACATATCACATCCAAATTCAGCTTCATTACAATAGTTTGAGGGTGGGTGTTATATAATTTTATGGCTATGAACATCAGTGGAGCGCACCCCTTCCTTTATTGCAGGTTTTCATGGTGGGTTGTAACAATTTTTTGTCACCAGTGAATGAGGAAGAATGTAGTAGTCTTTAGCTCAGCAGAACACGTTTATCCGTTTTTGAGGCATGTATTGTTGAGTTTGCTGCGTTCGTTTGCAACCCATTTCTTGATTCTATAGTGAATCTGTGTATAATACACTGTAGTTGTTAAAACATGGCTACATCACTCACTGTACTGACTAAGAAGGCTGTGCTGTTCATGAATATTTGTGCTGAGGCCAAGGTGAACTTTGGAAAGCTTACTAGGACTTGCTTGCAGCATCATACTAACATTGCACCATATAAGTCAGTACCAAAGAATCAACATGCATAAAAATGAATCCTTTGCTCACAGTATCCCCACAGGTATGGGGTTAGGTCCTCAAACTGCTATCGGAGAACATTGAAATATCAACAACTTGATAACTATATGGAATCAATAAAAGTGCAGGCCACTCTGGGGGTTATTCCAACTTTGGAGGAGGTGGTAATCCGTCCCAAATGTGACGGATTTACCACCAGCCGTATTACGAGTTCCATAGGATATAATGGACTCGTAATACGGCTGGTGGTATATCCGTCACTTTACCGTCACTTTTGGGACGGATTACCACTTCCTCCAAAGTTGGAATAACCCCCTCTGTCTTTTGCACCTGGATGAATTATAGAATTGTGTATGAATATTTTTTTCAGCACACCATAGCAGGCTCCACTGACCCACAAACAATATGATGCAGAAACCATATTTATTAAAGAATTCATATGGGAGCTCCTTGGCGACATGGAAATCCCCATTTCATGTTTAATTTTTCCATGTTAAGGTTGTTGGGAAGAACTTGGTGTAGATACACACACTTGTAAAACAAGAACGTCTGCAAGTATACTGTTGCCCCTTTTAGGTCTTAGATTAAGATCCTACCAATGACTTTCTACATCTTTTAAAAATCCAAATATTGCCTAGTAGCATTATAGAATGAGCTTCAAAGAAAGAGGAAGATGTTATTGAATCGTATCTGACTTCTGGAGGGGGATAGGCGACCTGCTCTTCTCTCTCTGCTTGAATCTTCTCCCAAGGACCTGATAAAAGGAGATGGAAGAGCCAGGATTCAGATCCAGTGCACAGAGATATATGGAACTGCATGAACTGGGAAGCCTGTCTGCTCGGGAACATGCTTCTACATACGTGGGTGCTGAGAGGCGGAGACTGATTGGGTTACTGACCAGGATTACTATGCAAAAAGAAGGGACAAACTTGGTGTACACCCCCCCCGAAGATCTGACTACAAATTGTTTTGATTTACCTCCGTTTATCCATGCACATTTCTGAACCTGCAAAAATGTTCACAGGGCATTCAGAACTGCCAAGCACAACTCACCCATATCTAGGTAAAGAGCCATACAGTACTTCATACTTGCCTTTGAATAATGTACCATGAATCAATGCAAGGGTCATAGTTTTTGCTGTGAAATGCTCCTTGTATCATTTTCCTATTGCACTCATGGCTATGTTTTCTCTTCCTGCCATATCCCACGCAGATACAATGCACAAATTAATTCATTCAGTCGCCCACTCCATTACACTTCCACTCACCCACTCATGCTTTAAAATGCTCCAGTGCCACCACCTAATGTGATGCCTGCCATATTGTCCTCCTACAAGGATAGGGCACGCCACATTGCACAGCTCACTACTGCTCTTTCTCTCTCTCCCATTCACTTTCTCCCAAACAATATAAAATCCTGAAACAGTAGAGGCAGACTGGTAGGGGTTTGTTCCATGCTTCTTTCCTCTCACACATGCATGCTACACTCCACGCCACAGCTCTTGATTCAACTTGTTCTCCACTCACTAACCAAATCACTCTCTGCCAGCTGTCCAGATTCCTGAAAACCTAGACCCAAATGAGTGTATTCCCTGTTTCCCTACATGTGTCCCGAACGTGATGCTACACGCTCAAGTGAACAAAGACCCCAGTCATTGATAGCCTTCATCCGGACGATTGAGAGATAAATGCTTTTCATTCTTTAATGACATGCATTCCTCTCTCTGTAATGTGCATTAAGTGTTTTCATTGTTGGAAAGGAAAGAATGTCCACCCTAACATACATTACAGGAGTAAGGGCCTACGGGAAGAGATATCCTCAAGGGTATAGTATAAAGGTTTATTGCACGGAGCACAGTTGTGGAGAACTGTTAAGAACTGATCTGTGCAGTTCCCTTTACAAACCTGTTTGTGGTTCTTAAGACATACCATTTGTGTTCAACCTGCACTGTAACAAATATTACAAAGGCAGGATTACTGTAGTTCTTGTACACAGGAATCTTTTTAAATCATTTAAGAGAAGCAAAACAAAAAGAAGCCAGGTTATCAACACCATAATGATCAAATGTATTTTTTTTCTCCATCCATTCATATATGTGTGAATTATGCATGGATTTTGCTACCCACTGACCAATGCCCTGTCTGAGAACTTCAGAAAGTTACATGTTTTACTAAATTAACTTTTTTTGACCTGTAGGTTTTCTTTTGTCATAAGTATATGCTTGCCAATTCTGGAGGAAGAAATTGTTTTGACCAAAACTACTGGACTCTTTGAAATTGCCACAGTAGACAGAGGCTTACTTTGCAGCATATCATACTATGCATGTATATGAGCTGAGTATCTCTTTGTGTTGTCTCTGTACACTGGCGTGCAGAGATGCATGCATAAGGGCCTATGTGCTTAGAGGCTTCAAAAGTTGTCTTCTGCCTGCATATGTTGATGTATGTTATTGATATTGACGAATTTATAGTGCATTAATGTCAGAGGCATCTTGGCGCTAATATGTACTGCACACAATTGGAGGGAGGCATAGTATGGACTGATTATCATCAAAACAAAACCTTTAATTAAGTGTACATCAAGAAAAAAAAACCAGGATCTAAAGATATTAGTTAATTACAATGAGCAGGAAAATAACCGTGTTTTAAGCTGTTTTCTAAAAGTAAGAAGATTGGGCTGTTGTCTAAGATGTTCTTGAAGATGGTTTCACAATTGAGTTGTAGACAGATAAAGCTCCTGCCTCTTCATTTTGTAGCTAGAATTCTATCTTCAGTGACCTTCCAAGAAATAGTAGAATGTAGCATTCTTCTGGGATAGTACTGCCTGAAAATGTTCTTTAGATATGCTGAACTTTCCCCATACAAGGTTTTATGAGCTAGGCACAGTGCCTTAAACCTAACTTTTCTAATTATAGGAAGCCAGTGAAGTTTATGCAGTGCCTCTGCCTCTGACTTGAGGTTAAAAATGATCATTAGCAGATGGACTGCTGTATTGTGTAGGCTTTGTAGTTTTTTCAAAGAACGTTTGTGAATGGCCAAATAAAGTGCATTACAGTAATCTAGTCTTGACAAGACTAAGACAAGGACTACTGATTTTTGAAATTCAAATCATATGAAAGGAAGCACCTTCTTTAGCATCCACAACAAGAAAAACAGAAGAGGTCAGTGTATTGATCTGTGCCCTGAAAGACAGACTGGAAGTGAAAACTATTCCTAGATTCATAACTGCTGTTACAGGAAAGGGAGGAGGACCAATTTTCCGGGGCCACCAAGATTGGTCCCAGGATACACACTCTTTGCCAAAAAAGAGGATTCCGGTTTTTGCAGAATTCATCATCAGACTATTGATACTCATCCAATCATCAACAGTTCCTTTGCAAACAGTAAAACAGCATGCAGTTCCCCCTCATCATTTGTAATGGAGACCACAATTTGTGTATCATCTGCATATACAAATGGAATGAAACCAAAGGAATGTATCAGTTTGGTTAAGGGTGCCACATAAATATTAAAAAGTGTGGGACTCAAGGAAGAAACTTGAGGAACTCAACACAGCAAAGTGAAGGATTAGGATTCAAATTCCCTAAGGGCAACAGTCTATGTATGTATGCATATTTTCCAAATTTAGTATACCTCTGTGTGCATGTTCAATATAAGAACACAAAAATGTTTGGTTTGCAAATGCTGTTTTATTCTGAAACATATTCTCCCTGTAAAGGTTAGGTTCAGAAAAAATATCAGTCCCATACTTTGCTCTTGTTAGTCTACATACTTTGCTGGGCACATCTATTGCACATTTCTCAAGCACAAACCTAGATAAATTCGATGTGACTAACATAAAGAAAGGCCTTAGATGGCATTCCATAACCCACTTTCAGTGAACTGATTAGTTGGCCATTTCAGAATAATCTTTATATTAATGCCATGCTTGAACAACTTCAAGAAAACATTTGGAAGACCCACTAGCATATGAGTATGATGAACCGACAGCTACCAAACAGTGCAACTAGGATCCGGTAAACTTGGAAAAAGTGGGCAGGAACATGTTACTCTGTGTCTGTGTTCCAACCTCAAGGTGGACAAGACTGCTGTAAGGTCCATAAAAGTGGTTACCAAACACTGTTTATGACAGCAAAGAGGGACACAGCACTGGCAGTATCAATGAAGAAACTAATTAATTGAGGGTCATATTTCACATTTTCTGTAAAATAATGAACCAAAACCCCCAAAAATACCCCAGTCATCACCAACCAATTCTGAGAGGGTCACCTTACCTTGTCTGAGAAAACATCTGGGTGGATATAGCCTCTCATCCCCTACTAATACTCTACCAACCATGATCCAGCACATCTTACCTTCATATCTAGCCACCTTTCAACATGTGATAGTCGAAGATTGCATAAAAAAATCAAAAAAACAAAGCCAGTTATATGCATGCATAACCTTGCTGGGTAGCATTCCCCTTTCGTATTCTGCCAACTCATCAAGGAAACAACCAGGAAGCATCCCACTCCTAGTGAAATCTACAGCCAGTCTCTAGATTGTAGCCAACCTTAGTCTGGCCTGATGCTCTCCTATCTAAGCAGACGAAGTTAAAGAACAATTTTAAGAATATGTGAAGGAACATGACCTTCTTCACAACCTCCAATCTGGTGTCAAGCCTTGGAGAAGTACAGAAACATCAACAGCAAAACATTCAAGAGGATCTTATCACACACTTTATTGCAAGTAAGCAGACAAACTGTCGTGAACACCTGATGACCTATGACAACATTGACCATCGCATATTTATTTAAATGTTAAGAAATGAATAGAACAATGGTTAGCACCTTGGAATTGAAACATTACTTCTTTGACAATCACATTCAAAATTCCTGGATCTGTTTAGCCCAATTATCTAATTGGTAGTCCTACAAAGAGTAGCAATGGTGTCACACTTTCCAGTTGTGGCTATTGATACAACTAATCAATCACTACCAGCTGAGATGTCAGATCTATATAGATGACACGTTCATCAACCTTCGTCTCCAAGAGGAACCAAAATAGCAGATTAGTATCACAGTATTTGAATTACTTGAATGCAATAGAGTATCTCCTTTATAAATGGAGCTTAAACAGAGCAGAGATTCTCTTGTTCAACAGTCCAGTCTGGAGTGAAGTCTCCTTGATAGTCTTTGAGTCAAATGGTAAAATAAACCAGAAGGTTACAAATCAGGTTACAATATTTATATTAGGATTTACCATAATATTCAATACCCCCTCATGTCAAGGCTGTAGCACTAATTCTAAGCTATTCATGCTTCACAAAATCCAATGACTCCTACAACGTGAAATAAGCTGACCAGATATTGAGTCATCAACTGACACCATCATCACAATGTAGAACATAGGGTTTTATAAAACCTATGACAGTGACTGCAAAAACATTCTTCAATTTTCAGCTTCACAACAGAAAAAACACAACTGTGTAAAGACTGCCGTTAAAAGTTTCCACTGGCTCCTCGTGTCATCACTGATTGCATTCAGTCATCCGATCATTTGCAAGAAGTCTAGTACAAGGAATCTGGATAAACATTCTGACCAGGATACTCACTAAATCAGGTATCGGAGTACCTGCAAACAAAAGTGAAAATGAAAACATGGAAGTAGCAGCGGAATGTCATCATCCAACTTTTAGGATTTTATTTGGTTTAATGGTGAAGACTACGGTGGTCATTACAACATTGGCGGTAAAAACCGCTTACCGCCGTGCAGAAGACCGCCAACACACCAACGCGGCCGCGGAATTCCACCACGGCCATTATGACCCAAAGGCCGGAATTTGCCAAAATCTAGACGCCCACACAAGTCCGCCACACCAAAGGTCAGTGATAAACTGGTGATAACAAAACCTCCACCGTCATGCCAACAGGAATACGCCCACACTATCACGACACACGAATCCATGCGGCGGACCTTCAACTGCGGTATTCCATTGGCGGTACACACCGCCACGCTTAAAATACACACACTTTTACAAAACACATCCACATTGGACAATTCGAGTTACACACACCTGATACACATACACACACCACTCCCACACACCCAATACAATATAAAACACACACCCACATCACCCACAAACCCCTAAGACCACAATTGCGACTGTAGGCCAGAGAGAGACACCACCATCTACAAACGAGCATCCACAGGCACTCAACACCATCACCCACATAACATCCACGCACCTCACACAACACACCACTAAATATCACCCCACACATCACAACATACACCACCTCACACATCACCCACACCACCCCATGGCACCGCAAAGACACCCCAGGTTCTCTGAGGAGAAGCTCAGGGTCATGGTGGAGGAAATCATCCGGGTAGAGCCACAGCTATTCGGATCACAGGTGCAGCACACCTCCATAGCTAGGAAGATGGAGCTATGGCGAAGAATCGTGGACAGGGTCAACGCAGTGGGGCAGCACCCAAGAACTAGGGATGACATCAGGAAGAGGTGGAACGACCTACGGGGGAATGTGCATTCCGCGGTCTCAAAACACCACATCGCGGTACAGAGGACTGGCGGCAGACCCCCACCTCCTCCCCCACAACTAACAACATGGGAGGAGCAGGTCTTGGCTATTCTGCATCCTGAGGGCCTCGCAGGAGTAGCTGGAGGAATGGACTCTGGTAAGTCAAATCTTTACTACTATATCCCCCACCCTACCTGCATGCCATCACATACCCCCACCCTCGCCCTCACCCCCATCACTCCTACTCCTCACACATGTCCCAATATCACAAACCACCCATCCCAAACCCAAGCCCTGCATGCAACACCAAAGTATGGACACCCATCACCAAAGCATGGCCACTGCACATACCCATACACCCCCCTAAACCATCATCACACAAGGTCCTACACAGGAATGCAAACACTGGGGTACACGGTCACCCACCCATTGCACACCATGGCACATACAGATGCAATAATCATGCTTTTACACCCCTGCAGGACCCCTACCCAACGTCACCGGACAGGAGGGTCCAGACATGTCCACTCCACCCACAGAAGAGGCCCACAGTGATGACAGCAGCTCTGTCCAACTGGATCAAGACGACCAGCCCGGCCCATCTGGTACCTCGGGACAGTCGGTTCCCCTCACACTGGCACAAGCCACTACAGAGCTTCCCCCCTCTGGAAACACCAGCACAGCACCCACCCAGCGGGCCCATACCTCTGTCCCCAGGACACGTCAAGCAGTTTGTCCACCACTACAGGGAACCCAGGCTAACCCCCCACCTCAACAACAACAGGGACCTGGGGGCAGTGGGCACACGGTTCAGGGGACAGAGGCCCAGGAACACAGGGGAACTGGGAGGGCTGCTGTTCTACAGGGGGAGGACAGGCCCAGGGAACCCATTCTCCACGAGGCCATCTCCAACATCATGGGAGCCTACCACCATCCCCAGGAGACGATGGCAACGGTACTGGCCAAGTTTCAGGAGACCCAGCGACTGCAGGAGGACCAGTATTTGGGCTTCAGGGAGGAACTCAAATCCATCAATTCCACCCTGGGCACCATTGTAGGGGTGCTGATGGAACTCGTCAACACCAGGAGGGACACTGTGGCACAACAAGGGGCCCCTGACACTAGCCTGGACGATGAACTGCCCACCACCTCCGCTGGTGCTAGTGGACAGGAGGCACTGCCACAGGACCACCACACCAGCACCCCACCCCCTGCAGAGGGAGAACCACCCCGCAAATGGTCCCTGAGATCCAGGACAAAGACAGAGAACTATGCCAAAACCCCGCCAAGAAATGAGACCACCCTGATTGTCATCCATTTGTCCCACCTTGTCACCCTGTCCATCCTTAAACTGCCCCAGCTCCACTTCCTATGCCCCTTTGGACAATGCACCTGTGAGACTAATATACTGGACTCTGCCATGGACATTCCTCCACCATCACCCCTCACCATTTTACAACCCCCTCCAATATTGAGCACTTAAATAAACACCCTTACAGCACAAAACAATCTATTTCGAAATTGTGTATTAGCAATTACAGTGCCAAAATGCTCTTTCAAATGTAATGTCAACATACCTATGTCACACAGCTCTAGTCCATGAGGAAACAAAGCAGATGTCACACAGTGGGACCCACATCTGTGAAATCGTAAGTGACAACTCAGTGACCATACACTGGGTGAAAATGACAGACAGTAGAGAGGTATTAGACTTAAATTAGATGTAGCAGGCAGGTTGTCTTCTTACCTGTGTCTCACTGGAAGTATTGCAGGATCACCGTGTTCCTGTTGTCGATGTCCTCTTCTTCTGCTTCCTCGTCTTCACTGTCCACAGGCTCCACAGCTGCCACAACACCTCCACCTGGACCATCCTCCTGCAGAAAAGGCACCTGTCGTTGCAAAGCCACGTTGTGAAGCATACAGCAGGCCACGATGATCTGGCATACCTTCTTTGGTGAGTAGAATAGGGAACCACCTGTCATATGGAGGCACCGGAACCTGGCCTTCAGGAGGCCGAAGATCCTCTCTATAATCCTCCTAGTTCGCCCATGGGCCTTATTGTAGCGTTCCTCTGCCCTTGTCCTGGGATTCCTCACTGGGGCAGTAGCCATGATAGGTTGGGGTAACCAGAGTCACCTGCAAATGGCGAGGGACAACTGTTAGACACACACTAACTCATAGGGCCATCCACAGACCCAGACAACTATTCCCACTGATTTGGGTCCATGTGCTCACCTAATAGCCACACCCGCCCGGTGCCTCTGGAATTGCCCCATCACATAAGGGATGCTGCTATTCCGCAGGATGTAAGTGTCATGCACTGAGCCAGGAAATTTAGCATTAACATGGGAGATGTACTGGTCTGCCAAACACACCATCTGCACATTCATGGAATGGTAACTCTTCCGGTTTCTGTACACCTGTTTACTCCTGCGTGGGGGGACCAAGGCCACATGTGTCCCATCAATGGCACCTATGATGTTGGGGATATGTCCCAGGGCATAGAAATCACCTTTCACTGTAGGCAAATCCTCCACCTGAGGGAAAACGATGTAGCTCCGCATGTGTTTCAGCAGGGCAGACAACACTCTGGACAACATGTTGGAAAACATAGGCTGGGACATCCCTGATGCTATGGCCACTGTTGTTTGAAAAGACCCACTTGCTAGGAAATGGAGTACTGACAGCACCTGCACTCGAGGGGGGATTCCTGTGGGATGGCGGATTGCTGACATCAGGTCTGGCTCCAACTGGGCACACAGTTCCTGGATTGTGGCACGATCAAGCCTGTAGGTGATGATCACATGTCTTTCCTCCATTGTCGACAGGTCCACCAGCGGTCTGTACACCGGAGGATGCCGCCATCTCCTCACATGCCCCAGTGGACGGTGCCTATGGAGGAGAACAGTGAGCAGAGAGTCAAGCAACTCTGAGGTTAGTAAACACAGCTTACTCTGAAAATATTCTTAAATCAAATTTTGCCTGTAATAGTGTTTCGGCAAGGCCTAGGTATGTGTGACGCAGTCAAAAATAAAGCCATGTGGGCCCCTGAAATGGCGGCTGCCTGACCTGTAAGGTGGGACAAGGGGATATGAGGTAACTGCGCTGGCATTGTACACCGTTGCGGTAGGCGGTCGAAGACCGCAGCGCAAGTCTGCTTTGGTTAACATTGGACCCTAGGGTCCCAGGAGCCAATGACGATGTATGCCGGCGGTGACGGTACGCACCGCCGCGGACGTGACTGCCATTTTCTCTCTGTTCAATCACTCGATACCTGATCTTCGAAAGGAGAGGACCTACACTGCAAGTGCTGCTGGGACCTCAGTCTGGAAGAGACAATGGCTCGTGTGTCTGGGGAAAGGGCCCCTGCCTTCAGCACAGAGGAGTTGGAGAAACTCGTGGATGGGGTCCTCCCCCAGTACACGCTACTCTACGGTCCTCCAGACAAACAGGTAAGTCAAACAGGTAAGTACACTGTGAGCATGCTGTATGGGCAATGCCTGTGTGGAGTGGGGTGGATGAAAGATAGGGGGGGTGAGAATGTGGCGTGCATGAAACAACGGTGAGTGCATGTGCGTCATGCCAAGGGTAGGGATGCGGGCCAATGACTGTGACGGTGCAGTTGGTAATTACTACTCTTTTTCCCCTGTACAATTCCTGTAGGTCAGCGCCCACCAGAAGAAGGACATCTGGTGTGCCATCGCCAAGGAAGTCTGGACCCTGGGGGTCTACCACAGACTGAGCACCCACTGCCAGAAAAGATGGGAGGACATTCGCCGCTGGAGCAAGAAGACGGCAGAGGCCCAGCTGGGGATGGCCTCCCAATGTGGGAGGGGTGCCCGTCGCACCATGACCCCCCTGATGTTCAGGATCCTTGCGGTGGCGTACCCGGAGTTGGATGGGCACTTGAGGGCATCACAGCAGCCACAAGGGGGTGAGTACACTCTCATTCTGCTGATTCAGCGCGCATTGTAGGTGTCTGGGTGGGGGAGGTGGGCTGTGGGTTCCCTTAGGCCGGGGCGAGTTTGGTAGTTAAGTTCCCTTCTTCAGGCAGGCCCTGTGGCACCCCGCCCCACCTGTGTACAGTGCCAACTACACCTAGTCAGGCTCCTGTGACATCCATGTGTGCAGAAATCGGCTATAGCCTTGTAAGCCATGTCCCAGGGATTGAATAGTGGACCCCAAGTGCGCGGCGTAGTGCAGGGGGCTTCTGTGTCTGTCGTGTACGCCAACTTTAGCGGTATTGCATGCACTGAACATGTCTTTCTTATATCTCCCCCCCCCCCCATTTTTGTGGTCTCCCTGTTCTTGTGTGCATTAGCATCATCAGGCGGAGGAGCAATGGCACCGGAGCAGGAGGGAGCTGCATCCCACATGGCCCTGGAGGGCGAGCCTACGAACTCCGAATACACCTGTGGGACAGAGGGCGAGGGGAGTTCCACGGCAGGGACAGGAGCTGACACCAATGAGACGGACTCCTCCTCTGATGGGAGCTCTGTTGCGGTGGCGGCCCCATCTGTGCCCCCGCATCTACAGGTACAGCCGCCACCCCCCCTACCAGCACCGCCCTCCCAGTAGCCCCTCAGCTTTTGCCCCGTGCCCGCTCACCCAGGAGGGTGGGCATAGCCTTCGCCCCAGGCACCTCAGGCCCTGCCCCAGTCACCCCTGATGCCCTCAGTGAGGAGGCCATTGACCTCCTCAGGTCCCTCACTGTTGGGCAGTCTACCATTTTGAATGCCATCCAGGGTGTAGAGAGGCAGTTGCAACAAACCAAGCATACCTGAAGGGCATTCACTCTAGTCAGGCAGCCCTTCAGCGAGCTTTTCAGACTCTGGCCTCAGCACTGGCCTCCACATTGTCCCTGTCTCTAGCCTCCCCCCTCCAACTTCCTCCACCCAGACCCACAACCCTGTACCTCAGCCTATCCCAAGCACACCATCAGACCAGCATGCACACACGTCAACACACAAGGGAAGCTCTGGCAAACATAAGCACCACACATCCCACAGGCACTCACGCAAGCATCACACTCATGCCGACACACCAACATCCACTGCTTCCACTGTGTCCCCCTCCTCCTCGTCTCCCTCCTCCCTCCCTGTCTCGTCTCCACTCACACCTGCATGCACTACATACTCAGCCACTATGTCCATCACCAGCACACACACCATCACACCCCGCTCACGTGCAGTCACCACCCCCACTACCATTCACACATCCCCTGTGTCCTCTCCCAGTGTGTCTGTGAGGCCACCTCCCAAGGTACACAAACACAACCACACACCCACCCAACAGCCATCCACCTCACGACAGCCTCTAGCCCATGCACCTTCACCCAAAGTCACCAAACGTACACCTCCTACAACCACTACCTCTTCCTCCACTCCCAAACCCCCTCCATCTACCCGTCCCAGTGTTCCTAAGAAACTTTTCCTGTCCAACCTTGACCTCTTTCCCTCACATCCCCCACCCCTTCAGTCTCCTAGGGCCCGACTCTCCATGTCCCAACCTAGCACCTCAGCCACAACATCGGTGGGACCAGCGGTGCCAGTAGTCATTGGATTATGGAGTGCACCAGGCAGCAGGGCAGCCAGTGTGGCAAGGAGCTACAGCACGGACAGTCCCCCACCTGTCAAGCATCAAAAGTTGGCCAGTGCCCGGCGGGAGAGGGGAAAGAAATCAGCCACCAAAGCCGCTCCCAGGGGTTCAGTTGGGAGTGTGGAGACAGCTGCGACACCATCCAAGGTGGGGAAGGGGCACAGTAAGACCGGCAAGTCTGGGAAGATCAGCACGGCGGACAAGACTGCCAGCAGCCCCACTGCCCAGGGGAAGGCCGCCAGCAGCAGCCCCACTGCCCAGGAGACGACCGCCAGCAGCCCCGCTGCCCAAGACAGGACCGCTAGAAGCAGCCCCGCTGCCAGAGACAGGACCGCCAGCAGCAGCCCCGCTGCCAAAGACAGGACCACCAGCAGCAGCCCCGCTGCCCAGGAGGTGACCGCCAGCAGCAGCCCCGCTGCCCAGAAGGTGACTGCCAGCAGCCCCGCTGCCCAGGAGACGACCGCCAGCAGCCCCGCTGCCAAAGACAGGACCGCCAGCAGCAGCCCGCTGCCAAAGACAGGACCGCTAGCAGCAGCCCCGCTGCCCAGGAGACGACCGCCAGCAGCCCCGCTGCCCAAGACTGGACCGCCAGCAGCAGCCCCGCAGCCCAGGAGGTGTACCGCCAGCAGCCCCGCTGCCCAGGACACCGCCACCAGCAGCTGAACCACTGTCAGGACAAGACCGCCACCAGCTGAACCGCTGCCCAGGACACCGCCGCCAGCAGCACCGCAGGCCAGGACAAGACTGCCACCAGATGAACTGCTGCCCAGGACACCGCCGCAAGCAGCACCGCAGGCCAGTGAGCGCCAATGATTCCGACGCTACTGAGTTCGCCACAGGCAGGATGAAGCACTCTGGGCACAAGGCCCCCTCCAGAACCAGTGGAGAGATACATCCACTACCTCAGTCCTTGGCAGGATGAAGCACTCTGGGCACAAGGCCCCCTCCAGAACCAGTGGAGAGATACATCCACTACCTCAGTCCTTGGCAGGATGAAGTACTCTGGGCACAAGGCCCCCTCCAGAACCAGTGGAGAGATACATCCACTACCTCAGTCCTTGTCAGGATGAAGCACTCTGGGCACAAGGCCCCCTCCAGAAACCAGTGGAGAATGTTATCCACTTGAGAGAGTGTGGCTTTGCACTCCCCAGGATGCAGCAGTGGGCAAACCACCCACTGTAGAGACTTGAGAGACTGTGGCTTTGCACTCCCCAGGATTGAACAGTGGGCAAACCACCCGCTGTAGAGACTTGAGAGACTGCGGCTTTACACTCCCCAGGATTGAACAGTGGGCAAACCACCCACTGTAGAGACTTGAGAGACTGTGGCTTTGCACTCCCCAGGACTGAACAGTGGGCAAATCACCCACTGGAAAAACTTCAGAGACTGTGGCTTTGCACTCCCCAGGATTGAATAGTGGGCAACCCACCCACTGTAGAGACTTGAGAGACTGTGGCTTTGCACTCCCCAGGATTGAACAGTGGGCATGGAGCCCCCTCATGGATCTGGCGTCGTGCACTCATCCGGCTTTGGTGGCCCCCCCTTCTCTTCCCCCTGAGGTGCCTGTTTTATTTCTATCTGATGCCCCTGCAGTGTTCTCTCCATCTTGTTCGGGTATTGGGTGTGGGCCTCGCCCATGCCTTTTGGGCCCAGTGATCCACGGACTATGATGGTGGAATCCCTTGAACTTGTGTTCTTGGTGTATATAATTGTATATAGTATAAATGTATATATTTGTAAATATTTTTGATGTATGTATTCAAATATATCACAGTTATTCGACTCATTTCCTTTTGTCCTTGCATTCTTCCAGGGGGGGTGGGGGGGGGGGTAACTGTTATGTATCAATATGTATTTGTGTGTGTGTTGTAGTGGGTGAGGGTAGGGGTGGGGGTGTTGCGTGTGTGTGTCACTGTTTTTTCCCTCCCCCCCTCCCCTGTGTCGTAGGTGCAGTACTCACTGTTGTCTTCGCTGCCGGTGTTCGTGCTCCTGGTAGAGGAGCAGGAAGATAAAGGCTGGCAGTATCTGGAGCTCCGGTTCCATGGCGTCCTGGTTCCTCGTGGGGTGTGTAGAGGTGAGCGTTTTCCATCCAAGTCCTGTTTCCACTGTGTTTTTGTTCACGGTGAATCCGCCCTGGAAAAGGTGGCGGATTGGTGGGTTATAATAGTGTGGGCAGTACATTGTGTTCTGCCTGTCTGTTGGCGGTTACCGCCGCGGTGTTTGTTTGTACCGCCGTGGCGGTCGGAGTGTTAAAGTGGCTGTCTATGTTGGCGGGTTCCGCCACGGTCGTGATTCTATTTTTTTTACCGCCGGCCTGTTGGCGGTTTTACCACCGCTTTAACACCGACCGCCAGGGTTGTAATGACCCCCTACATCTTTTAAGACTAGATTCTACTGTTCTAAATTGTCTGATGTACTAAATGAAAAAAGTAACAATGACTGACTCTAATCTTTTGTCATGCTGGAAATAATGTCCAGTTCCTGATGCAAACTATTGTGCCCCCTTCCAATGCCCTAATTTCAGGATCCAGACTTCCCATTGTGCCTTGAGAATCCACTTCCTCTAGTTACATTAACACTGATTTATAAACAGAAATTCTGCTGACCAGAATGCATGAGGTAGTGGACGTGAAATGATGGACTTTGTCACTCCTGATGACATAACTGGAGCTTGTATAATATGAGCGTTGGCCATTGTAACACCACAGAAAATGTTATAATGGACATTTAAGAGCCTCAAATGCCCCAAAACAACCGAATAGACATAAACACCCAGACTCGAAAGAGCAAGTGAAGTCTCAGACAAGGGCCACATGTCCAGGCTGAGCTCCAAATACCCTGATGCAGTCGCTTTATACCCAGTAACCATGCCAACTGTCCATTCATGACCATCATAAGGTTATACCAGACAGAGCACAGGTAAAACCTCTCTAGGTACAGATATATTGTGAATTGTTCGATGCAGCGTCTTATTGAACACATACAGCTTAAAGTACTCAGTGAAGCCCCCATCTGTAGGTCTGCATGCAAGTGCCTAGTAGAGTGAGCCTAAAATTTGAGATACCTTATGCACAGATAAAATCACAAATTTCAAATTCAGCCTCTAAATGTGAAAATATTGCTTCAAATGTCTGGCGCAGCCTTGAAATATACAGTAGCACAGCCTAAAAGGCCCAGACCATTCTGTCTTGTGTAGACATGGCCTTAGATAACCATTCTGGCCTTGTCTTCTATGGGAAGAGCATCAAAGGCTCAGGGTTTCACCTCACAGTCCCAGTACAGCCTCGATGTTCAGCTTCAGCATCAGATGCCCAATTCAGCATTCCTATGCAGATGTAGCATCTATGTCCAACACTGACATTCCAAAACTGTAGACCCAGACTATTATTTTGCTGAGTCACTGCATGCCTTCAGTTTTTAAAACCTGATATTAGGATGAGTTTGGATGAAAAATAAGATGATATTCAGCTGTCTACTGCAATGCACTCGAGGGATTATTACAGTTATTTGAGAAAAGAGACCAAGTTTATCAGTTGATTTTTTAGTTCAAATGTGTGGATTATTACGCTTTAAAGAGATATTATGTCGAGGTGAGGTCACCAACATTGTTCTGGATCATCTTAACAGATGGCAACATTGTGGCCCCTGATGCACTGTTGCCGCACCTCCAATCTACCTTTGGAGGGGGCAGGAATTCATATGGGGGTCAGTCTTTTATGATGTCCTTGAGACCTTTGCTGCTTCCTTCCACGTGCAAAAGTGTGAGTAGGTTCACAGTTAGCACTTTGGGCCTGATTTAGAGTTTTGCGGAGGGGTTACTCCGTCACAAATGTGGTGGATACCCCGTCCGCCGTATTATAATCCCTATATGCTATAATGAGATTGCAATGCGACGGACGGGTTATCCGTCACGTTTGTGACAGATAAACCCCCTCCGTCAAAAACTCTAAACTAGTCCCTTAATTAGCACATAGGTAGCATTTCCACCCAGGGCCTCAATACCTCTGCTCATGCATTTGGAATATGGAGTAAGCAAAAACAGCCACTCATTTGCATAGTGCTATGTGCCCATGCCAGTAAGGAAACTACTACTTTACACTGCACAGGGACCAGTATTAGACATACTCACTGGGGGCCCTACAAAAGTTGGTAGCACTTTCTGTAACATCAACCTGTCACATTGCGCTCTCAGTTTCTGTACACTTGCCACAAGTGTCCTACTGTATTTATTGTTCATCTATGATTAAATGGAGATTACTCTAACAGCGAAGATAACCAAATACAAAGCAACACCTGTAACACAGTTATTAATTTAACCAGATTAGAGAAATTTGTATCTGCCAGCTTTATCAGGGAACTTTGTTTAAAAACGTCATACATAAATGCGCATTTAACCTTTTTGATGAATTCTGTGTTCACTTTCTCAGCAAATTTCCCTTTCCAATGCATGTCATTGAGAGTTTAAGGAATGTTCCTAATGCTTTCTCCAACTCTTTCTAGCTATGCTTCTCTCTCCAATCTTGGCAAGCATTGATGCAAAAGCTACTCTGAAAACAAACAAAAAACATAAATTCTGCTGAGTACAGTCCCAGGAGGTTTTCAGATGCTGTAAACTGGCAAACAGGGTGAATGCCAGTTAAAATAATAAACAATGGGTAGGATAAATGTAACTCATTCTGATGTTTGTTGTTTCATTCAGCTAGAAGGGCCAGCATGTAGGATGCTGGTTATTTGATGCTAGTTGTGTATCTAATTGATTCAGTGTGTGCACTTTACCATGTTAAAATGGACTCTTCAAACTGCATTTACACATCAGCTTATCTTCTGACTTTTCCCTAGTCAATATTTCTCTTCATATCATATAGTAGTAGTTAACATAGAGTTTTGGTCGCTGTTCCATTAAGGCTTTTCGAAGCAACGTTTTTAGCGCACCTGAAAGTAACTTTACTACTCTGTGAGGTGGGGTGCGCGAACAGCTAAATGTAATATTCCATAGTGCTTTGAAAATCCTTGCACCAGAGCTGAGTGGAATGAACGAAAAAAGAAAGAAGCATTTGCAATGCAATGGGCCTCACGTTTGCTCAATTTGGAGCTATTAGTGTTGTAAATTCCTAACAGGACTTTTCTTGTCACATAAATTGAAAATGAAAAGTAAAACAGTGGATAAAAGCGAGCCGATTCAAAGCGTCACGGGTGCCATGAGCACAAGAATTATTGCTGCGTGAATGTCTAGAAAGGATCGAGGCTGGGATGAAAGGGAAACAGAAACTGGAGGAGGGGCCATTGCATACTGTAACAGGAGGAAGCGTGACGTAGTGTGATGGCCAACAAAAATGTTCACTTCGCCTGGGAGGGAACTCAGCACACATAGGGGGGACATTTCACAAAATGCACCAATGAAAATGAATCATTTAAGACAAGCACAACAAAGAATGAATAGCAAGAGTGGGCATGGTTAAAAGCCCACAGAGAGATTACAACAGGCCAGAGCGCTTGTGCTCTCAACCATAAAAAACATAAGGTTAGGGGCTCCCAAGGACATGCACTGAGAGGTCAGTTGTCTCATTACCACAATACGTGTACTGGATCTCAGTGACATTGGAGATCATATGACCTACAGACAGGGCCGGCTTTAGGGCGGTGTGAGCAGTGCGGCACCACCGGGTGCTGACCTGGATGGAGGGGGCGCTGACCTCAGGGAGGTACTGTGTTTAACAAGGACTTATGAAACTTGCGATTTAAAAGCAGCTGCTGAAAAGATCCTTGTGCGTTTGGACTTCAGGAAACAATTAAAATGTCAAGATACCTCTTGTGATAAATGTTTCTTCTAGGGAGAGAGATAGGAGTTTTGTCCAGCAGCAGCTTTGACTCACCATAAAGTAGCGTAGAGAGTTACTGTGCCTGCTGCAAAGAACAGAACTATATTTTATGTGGATAGCTGAGTGGATTAGTAAAACCAGCCTTTAAAAGCACTTTAAAACAAATGAATTTATGTGAAAGGGGGCTATGGAGATATGAGGGGCACATTTGCTGGGTGTAGTGAGCGCATCCGAGTAGGTGGTCGTGGGGGGTGCCAAAAATAACTGTCGAACAGGGCACCACCAGCTCTAAAGTCGGCCCTTCCTACAGAAAACCCCCTCAAAAGGTTTCATAGTAGTTTCCTTCTTTCTTGGCTGCAACACGTAAAATAATGGCACTGTATTATTGCATACTTGTAAGCTTCGGCAGGCACAACTACTCCTTATATTACCTTAAAAATCTCTGTAGGGTTTTTAGGCGTTCGCACAAATTTAACTTAACCTGCTAACTGGTTTAAAGCGTCAATTAGTTTTAACTATTTAACAAGCAGTTCTGATTGGTTTGAAATTCTATTTCAATTTATTAATAAGGTTTTTAGTCATCTAAAGAAATACTCTTAACTATTTCAATACAAATTACAATGTAATACAAACCTTTAAAAATGCAAAGCGCCTTACAGAGCATTTTAATTCACAATACAGCGTTTAGAAACCATAGAACATCCCCCTAATTACATTTTAAAATAGTCTCATAGTAATGTAAAGCTTTGATCACACTTGGGCTTGGACTCTTCGAAATCAATTTCCTAAGCTTATAGTATGAACATCCACCATTCTATTAGCCTAGTGAATTACAAGTGACCTTCATGAAAACTCTTAAAATACATTTTGTTTAGTAATCCTTTAATTCACTACTGTCCAGATTGATGACAAATCATGTCAGTTGGAAGGAACATGTTATCTATGTGATTTAGACATTACTCTACATGTACCCTTTCATGTCATATAGTATAAACACACTATTTTCAAGGTAATCATTAAATAAATACACTTCCACCATGTTTTGTATCCAACAATTTAAATAGATTTATCTATATCAAAGGGGTGTTGAAAGGAAATGGAGGAAGAAAGATAATAACTACTACAAGCAATATTTTGGTGAAAGATTCTTCTCACCTCTTTGGTTTCTTCTGAAGCTAACAATGAGGTTATCTTTGAACCTCTTAGCTGGAAATGGTAGTTAATACAAAATAAAAGGATGTCATATTCTTCATCCAATTCTTGTAGTTTCTAAGGCAACTAAGGACTGCCAGAATGTGCAGTGCAATAATTGCATGCCAACCAGGACACTGAGGCTTGAGTAGTGAAGGCCTTCCTAAAGGATGTGGTGTATTGTTGATTTTAAGACATGGTGCAATACATTTTTCAAAATCGCAATAAAAATGTGAAAGTCTAGCTAGGGTTGTTTTGGTAATGACATAATATCTTATAAATATGATATAAATATATTTACTGTAAAAATAAAGGTCAAAATGTATAAAGGTATACGAAAAAATACACAATTAACCCTCTATATAGCACAGTACAGTGATAATCCAAGGCCCCAGATTATTGTTAAACCAGGCTCCCTAATATATATATACTGAGGGGCAGATTTAAGAGCCCCTTGCACCATATATCACCACTTGGAGCCATTTTGTATGCCAATGTGGTGATATTATGGCAACAATGCTGCACCGTATTTACAAAGCGGTGCAAGGCACTAATTTCACCACTTCGTAACCCCTTGCGCCACATTATGCCTGCACCAGGCATAACGTATGCAACGGGGGTGCTCCCCCATTAGATTTCTTTGAGCCATTTTTTTCAGCATTTTTAACACCTTCTCAGAGGTGTTAAAAGGGGGCACACCATTGGTTACAATGGGCCCCTATGTACTTTTCAGGGTTAACACCAACATTTGCGCGCTAACCCTGCACAGTACATCAATAGCGTAAGAAATTCTGACTCTATTGCCCCCTACCCTGCGCCACGGTGTGCTGTATTTCAAATACGGCACACACACATGGAGGAGGTATGGGGGGGCGCTAAGGGGTGCAAGGAAAGTGGTGCTGGCTGCGCTGGATGCAGCACCACTTATTTTTAAATCTGACCCAAAATATCATTCACTAAATGGTCATCAGCACAGATGCACTCCTGAAAATGAGACATACAACATAAAACAAACACAGTTACTGACAATGTTTATCTGCTACATACAGTGTTCACAAACATGTACAGTTTGCTATGATACTCTTACAAGGTCTTCGGCTGTATTGAGTAAGTTGACACTATCCCGATATAAAGGGATACACTGTATGGCTCAGTAGAAGGTTATATCTCCACCGACTTATACCCTAATGCGTAGAGCCAGACTTGAAAAGTACGAAAGTTGAATTAAATCAGTGTCACGCAGTAGAATAAGTAGTGAATACACCAACTTGTCATGACTGAGAAACCAATGTGGCCATTCACAGCATTCCTACTGCATATGTGTACACTTTCTTTTACTTAATTGTGCGATGGACTCTTGCTTGACCCTTGAAAAAGCTCATTGGACTATTGGCCGTAGTAAAACATATCTTGTCATTGATTCTATCATGCAGAATACATGAATATTTTTAATTACTGCAGTCATCTATGGTTTGAGTCATTACATTCAGACCTGAAATTGTATCCCAGACAAAATTATGCAAAATTCCATTCAACATCTATTCTTTGAAAGTTTGCATAGGATACACGATCATAAATACTGTAATTCAAAGTGGAAGAAAGTAATCTTCCCACCAAAACTCGTTTACAGTATGACCAGTTCACAAACATTAAAGTTAGCATCAAATTAATCATAAACTCCAAAAGTGTCCTGAAACAGAGAAAACAATAGCAATCAAAACACAATGTGACAGTAACTCTGAATGAGAAATGAACATTGTCTTGGGTACAATGTCCAGCAAGATAGGCCTCTTTCCCTGGCATGTATCCCTTAAAATATAGAAAGTATAGGTCAGTGGCTTCACACTCAGCGGTGACCAACCTAAATGAAGAAGGGGGGCTGACTACAGTCTGCCCCAGAGGTGCAGGAGTGTGAGCCCAGCATGACACAAGCTGGGACCACACACAAACATCATTACCCTGCTATTGGATAGGGCAATCGGTGGGGGGGGCTTTGGCTTACAAGCAGTGTCAAAACAAACACACAAAAGGCGTAGTACAAAGAGGGAGTTACTGGTCACGTCAAGAATAATGAGGCACAGAAAGTAAATATGCTTCTTGCAAAGCCCCATTTGCCTTATTTTCTTGGTGCTCCCTCTGCAACCAGTTAACTGAAGTTGCGAAGATAGCGCCAGGGGTAACAGACTACCTATGGCTAACCTTAAATACCATCTATGTATCCAAACATTTTACTGCAATTAGTCTCGTATGCTCATTAAGATGTAGCAAAGGTTGGTATTTTTTTTATACAATACATGTTGTACGGATTGTTTTCTGTGAAAGATACCGGCGGTGGCCCACAATTGATAAAAATACATTTTGATATGTGGAAATCAGTCGGTAAATGTCTAATTTTTAATATTATGCCTTAACATTAGGAATAAACTAGGCAGATATTTTTGAGCACTTAGAGTGGTGTCGGAGATCAGTTGTTATCTCATCTTGTATGCTTCCTCGAAACTGACAAGAACAATATTAAAAGGTAAGAAGTGTAGAGAAAATTCTGCAAGATCTGTGCACCTGGAGCCTTACCCAGTCATACCTGTCTGACTATCAGACAAATACAATTTAGCTCTTCTGTTGTCAGGTTTACTAAAAACGTGCAGTTGTCTGATATTTGCAACACATAAGCTTATAAACATGATCCCTAGCCATTTGATTTTTACTGACTAATCAGCATTATTTAGGAGGCATGGAATAAGACTCATATTCATGTTTAAAAAAGAGAGGCCTTTCTGAAATGTCCTTCAGATTGTGATTTCAAGGACAGATTCCTCGCAGGAGTCCTCTCAAAAAAATGGAGTACTTATATTGCAACGCAATTTTAGAGCAGTGTTGGGAAAACATGATTCAGCACTTACTCACCTCTGCGGGTGAATAATTGGGTTGTCTACAGATAGCTGCACTAACTGCAGGCCAGGGCAATTTGTTAGAAGGAACTGTAATATTATTTTTCTTTTTTAGTCTTCACTGACAGGCACATCTTTGGTTGTGTTGTTAAATTACAAGGAGGAAACAATAAAGTAAACATATTTAGTGCTGCGCTGGACTTAAGACCAAGTGATACTGTTTACTACTACAAAGTTTTTGCAGATAATTGGAGGGTTAGCAAAAAAAAACTATGCAAAGGTGTTGTGAATAAGAAAGGGATCAGAAGTTTAGGTACTTTTTATTGGCAATTTTTGCAAAAGACATAGGGGGTCATTCCGACCCCGGCGGGCGGCGGGCGCCGCCCGCCGTGCGGAGACCGCCAGAAGACCGCACCGCGGTCAAATGACCGCGGCGGTCATTCTGACTTTCCCGCTGGGCGGGCGGGCGACCGCCAAAAGGCCGCCCGCCCGCCCAGCGGCAAAGCCCCAGCAACGATGAAGCCGGCTCCGAGTGGAGCCGGCGGAGTTGCTGGTGTGCGACGGGTGCAGTGGCACCCGTCGCGATTTTCAGTGTCTGCTTTGCAGACACTGAAAATCAGAATGGGGCCCTGTTAGGGGGCCCCTGCAGTGCCCATGCCAGGCGCCGCACGACACCCGTTCCCGCCAGCCTCTTCCTGGCGGTGTAAACCGCCAGGAACAGGCTGGCGGGAAGGGGGTCGGAATCCCCATGGCGGCGCTGCTTGCAGCGCCGCCGTGGAGGATTCCCTGGGGCAGGGGAAAACCGGCGGGAAACCGGCGGGAAACCGGCGGGAAACCGCCGGTTCTCCTTTTCTGACCGCGGCTTTACCGCCGCGGTCAGAATTGCCCCAGAAGCACCGCCAGCCTGTTGGCGGTGCTTCCTCCGTCCCCGGCCCTGGCGGTCCATGACCGCCAGGGTCGGAATGAGGCCCATAATCAGTTTCACAGTTTCAAACATCGAAAACATTGACAGATATATACAAAGGATATTCTTGGCTGCATGTTTCAGAATAAAAAGTCAAGCACCGTACCCTGGAAAGTGGTCTCCATCTTGTAATTACTTGCAGTATCAACGCACAGTTATTTGAAAATATTCCAGGCATTCACCCCATAGTTTGCCACTTTTTTGTTAACATCCCCTCTTTTTAAAGATTGTGACTTAATTTCTGTGGCATTTCCCCATTCTCATTAGCCATTCACATGGAGGGGTGCCATTGTCGACCTCCAATCTTTGGCAATACCTCGTTTAGCCAACAGGAGACCCAGCCTATCCAGCGTGCCTTGTGCTCTTGTTTTTCATCTACCCTACATAGTACATAGAAGCAGTAATTAAGGGGTACATTTGAACTACCATCCCAGCGCTTGAGCCAGTATTTCGGGATAATTGTATATCCCCATAAAACATGGAAGAAACCCTGGGCAGTATTCCACATCTATGACATTGAGGGGCTGTACATCTTTTCGTGTTCCAGAACCATTCAAGCTTTGGAGAAATGGCTAATTCACTTGAAGACCAAAAGCCTCTCTCCAACTCATCATCCTCAGCTGACCTATGCCAATTTCTCATTCAGATGTAAGTGCTTGGAATTTGGAAGGTGTATTAATGAAGTGTGTGGAATATACTAATGAGACCTTTTTGTTTTCCATATAGACGACAGTTTGACCTCTAGCGGTCTAAACTATGGAAGTGGGTTCAGATCCAATGTCTGCACCTTATGCAAAGTTGAAGGTATTGGAAGAATTGGGATTGTGTAGATGGAATTCCTCATTTAAGTTCTGGAAAGTTCTGACGTGATGTCTCTTCTATACATCACCTAACTTGGATATGCCAGTATGGTCCCAGTGTTAGCAGCCAAGTAGATGAGCAGTGTCTATCAGCCAGACTCCAAACCACAGAGTTGTTTCCTGGGTGTGCTTCTGATGACATTCCATCCAGCAGAGCGCCATGTGTCAACACTCTAAGACCACTCTTGTAAGCAGAGGATGGGGCATGGTGATCAGGTCGTTGTAAAACATGGACATTATGAGCCTTGAAGTTTCAGTCGATGTGCTGAGTCCTCTAGTTTCCCAATGAGGGATTTGTGAATCACAATGTGGTGAGATGCCCAATAGCACAGTAAGATATTGGTTATAGAAAGTACTCTCTCATAAGAGCATTGAACACATTTCTCAAATGGAACTCATAGGGTTTCCCTGCCCATAGAAAAGTGTAAGAGTACTTGTGAATCTTTTTGAAAAAGGAACTTGTTACAAGATGTTTTGAAGTATATATATCAGGCAAGGATGAGGAATCATTTTGCAAAGCGAGCGCCACTCTTTCAATGATTGATAGGGAAATTGAATTCCATTTAGCTAGGTCATTGCACAATATGTGTTGTAGGCGGTCAAGGTTAAGAGTGTAACACTGCTGGGGGTTGATTGTAATGTACATTTCCAAGTGCTTGAAATTGTCTCTGAGTCAGAATTGTCAGGAGATCATTAAGGGACCACCCACAATGGATCAATAAGAATGATTTTTGATGTGATCTGAATATATTTTGGGCATTGCTACCATCGCATCAGCCGCACCATCATTTTGGTTACCATGTGATGTAAGAAAATCTCCAAATAGGGAAGTTAGTATGTTCCCATTAACACACATTAATGTATGATGTTCATGAGAATTTTATTTTTTTAGCTATGATTATGATGTATTAAAGCATTTTAATGTTTTATGTATTTTGTTGCGATGCTTCTGAATTCATGTATTTGTATATAAAGAAAATTCAGAAGTTTTTATTGTAAAAAAACACGTAATAACAATTGTAATATTGCAACATGAAGCCTATACGTGTTTAATAGGTGGGGAGTATATAATTAGTGGGGGCTGCAGCATGCTTCCAAGCAGGGCCACCTCTTTCCTGCATTACCAGTGAGAGCAAACTCATATTTAAGTCTTCAAAACACATATCACACGACACAGGCAAAATTCTACTGAAAGCTCTGCAAGACATAATCTCACTAAAACACCCCATAAACCTGCATCTCTATTTATTTTACTTTTAATCACATATGAACAGAGGTCTGGCTGTGAGAAAATATGGCATTTTGCATACTATTGTCGATATGAAATTTCTTTCGCTGTCAAGGTGAAAAATAAGTCTATTCCCTTACTGGTATGCAGTAAGGCAATAAAACTCCTTAGTCTTCCCAAAGTCCCTATAAAGTTCTAGTTTAAACAAGACTTGAGCTCTGTACAATCAAAGCCCTTAACGAAGCCCGAATTAGAAACACTAATTTGCCCAGGAGAGTGTCAAATGTTTAAAAAGCTCCATTCAATGCATTTTTTTTTACAAAACCGAGATAAATATAGGTCCGAAAATAATTTTCTTTGGCTTTAAACTTAAAAGCAGGACAAATGGGTTTCTCTACTAATTTTCTAGAAAGAAAGTGTATTTCAGTTGGTGAGAGTAAAGCAACATACTATTTTAGTAGACATATTGGCTGTGGAATGTTTTTTTTCTGCCAGGTGTGATATTAGTCTAATTTTAGTTTTCTTATTCACAAGGTTTGCGGATCTAAATATAAAAATGTGTTATACTCTGCAAGCTATTTTAAGACCTGAAAACAATGCGAGATAGAAGAACAATTGTGAGGGCGAGACCCTGGGTGATAGGAACAGACATTTAATAGAAGGAATGGGTTTTAGGCATTCTGGGCTCAGTTCACGAAGCCGTACTTGGCAAGTGTGAAATTTATGGCTGTCTGGGTTTGTAGGAGACTTCCAGCATTTGGTCGATTTAGAAAGAAACGCAGGAGTAGTAATTGAACTCTACAATAGTCACAGATTGCCTAATCTAATTTCTTTGATGCCCCTTGGCCGTAACACTGGTCGGATCACAAAACACATTTGACTGGTGCTATTAAAGCAGTGCTTGCTCTACGCACCTTCTACTATCCTATAATGAGAATAGGATTCTGGAGATGGGAATGTGTGACAAAAAAAGGTTTTGCACAATTGATGTGCGAGTTCTGTTTGACTTTTTTGTGGTGTGCCATGTTATGTTTTAAGCAGTGGCGGCTGCCGCAAATCTCAAGTGGGGGGTGTGGTGGGGAGGCGGGGGAAATAAATAATTTTTTTAAACTTACTGTTCCAGGCTCCGCCGCCTCGCTCCTCTTCTCTTCTGGTGTCCCTGGGAACACTAGCACAGGCTCCCCAGCAATTCTGGCACTGCTCTTATGCTAAACCTAGCATGAGAGCTGTGACAGGATTGGCCTGAGCGGCTTGGTCTGCCTCTCATACAGCGTACTGGAGCTTGCGCAGTTTCTCCAACCCAGCAACGACGGGCCAAACACACATGCACACTTAGCGCACAGACTCCACTTCCCCTCCCCTTCCCGCCCTCCCATGACCTAGCCCCGTCCCCTCCCTGCACATGCTGCTGGCTGAGCCAGCAGCCGTAAAATAAAAAGATAATGAAATATTGTTTTATTTTACAGCTACTGGCTCTTAGCCAGGGGGGCGACGCTCCTCTGCCATTGCAGAGGAGCCGCACCTGGATTCAAGAGTGATGTTATTTAGCTTTTTGTCTCGTATAGTGTTATGTTTAGTTGTGTAACTTAAATATGACAACAAATCCTGGTATAGTTGGAGCTAAAAGCAGCAGATGACCTAAAACATCCTGTGACAAGCAACCATTTATCACTTTCTCCTGTGGTAAAATAGCACTGCTCCAGTTCTTCAACCACTTAATACACCAGTTAGGCTGAAAAACTGTGGCCCCTGCCAGTGTCACTTTATATAAAAGAGAACAATGAGTCTGTTTTTGGCTTT
This sequence comes from Pleurodeles waltl, assembly GCF_031143425.1. Classification (NCBI taxonomy): domain Eukaryota; kingdom Metazoa; phylum Chordata; class Amphibia; order Caudata; family Salamandridae; genus Pleurodeles; species Pleurodeles waltl. Next base: position 168,246,469 of record NC_090448.1, on the reverse strand, counting down.
ACAGGCTTCATTGAATTGGTGGTTCAAACAGGCTTATTTGATAGGGGAGTAATGTTTGCAAAAAAAAGAGGTGGCAGACATGTTTCTTTCTCTAATACTATAAAAAAACAAGCATTTGCAATGCAACGGGTCTCGCATTTCTCAGAGTTAGAGCTATTAGCAGTTGTAAACTCCCAACTGGACTTTTCTTGCCCCATTCAATGGAAAAAAGAGCGCGATCGCGCTGCTACACTTCACTCGTAGTGAAACCTATCGGCAAAACTACAATTATCTACGTAACCGGCAAAAGTGCAATTAACTGTGTAACAGGGTTGATGTCATGCAAAGTGCTCGAGTTCTGCCAAGCGAGATCCCGCTGCGAAAAAAGAAGTCCGCAAACCAGACGGAAAACAGCGAGCCTTGTATGTTTTCAGTACTTGGTCGCTGCGCTGGAGAAGGGCTAACCACCGGAAAAGGCATGACGTATGCATGTCTTACACTAATGAAAGCAAGCAGATTTTAAAAGGCAAGCCCATGAACCAATGAAAGACACTGACGTGACATGGACGGGGCTCCGAGCCCTTTTCTAACTACTACAGCGTCTCGCAAGCGATACGCATGCACAAGCGCATGCTAGTGCAGGCTCGACCCTAAAAAGAAACAAAAACAGCAAACTGCACCCACTTCATTTTTTCAACAGTCCCTAACATTTAGTAAACTTGCTAGCAGAAAGTGGAAGCACCCGTTTTAAACATGCAAGACCAATATTCCATGAAACACAGAAGACCTCATTACAGGTTTGGCGATCCATGGACCATCATGGCGGCATCAGTGGTCCGACCGCCATCGGCTTGTCGGTCGGACTGCCGTATTACGAGTCATACGGGCCTAAGGAGCAAAGACCGCTGTGTTTCCGCCAACACCACTAGGCAGCAGAGACTGCCACAGTCACAAGGCAGCACAAACAGGCCGGCGGAGACAGTACTTCTTATCACGCCATCAGCCACATCATTTGGGGGGGGTCACCCTTCGGGCAACAAATACACATCCCATTGTATCCCGCATCAGAATCAGACACAAAGAAGGGCACATTCACAGTCAGAATATGCCCCCTTTGGGCAGGTCACTCAGACTGCACTGCAACACTACACAAAAATATGTGACTGACCATCTCACGCACAGGGACACTGAAGTGTACACAACATCGTCTCACACAACAACAACAACACACCAAAATCACATCTACAAATACAACTCACACACTCACATTCCTCACATGCCATGGACTGCCATCACATTCAACACAAATATGTATGGATGTTGCATGGAACACAAACACCACTCCCAGGAATCAACCCTGCAATTGACACACACATCAACCACATTGCAACACAACTGAAGGACAATAGGATTCACAATAGACAGAGAGACAAATATACAAATCTCACTATGCAACCAACACCTGCACAATAGGGATGGGGCCATCAGGAGCACTCAGGGGAGGAGGCTACACTGAGACACATTCCACTCTGCACATATGCCTTAAACAATATTTGTAAAGGAACTGGCCGTTCAGGTATATCTGGGACAAACAATACTAGACCTAAATGTCATGCCTATCTGCAGAATGTGGAAGTGCAAGTCAATAAAGCACATATAGCTCCAACTGCATGGGACATACCTCTACATGAATAAGTGGCAAGGTACATACAGCTAAATGGGCACATGCACAGTCAAATGCACACAAGGATAGCACAATTCAACACACTCCATGTCTGCACAAACAAAACTCAAGCTGACACACATTAGATCAATCCAAAATCCATAGCAGAGGGACAAGTCTAACTCCATACATGCTCACATTGAACAACACAAGATGAAATACTTACCATATCAAACAGTACACAATGCCACAACACCACCATTGTATTTAAACCCACATATCCATACAGTCAACATATACCCCATGTCTTGGAGGACACCAGCACTGCCCACAAAGTCAGATACTGCAAACAACAGCAAATGGATCAGCCAGCATCCTGAAACACACACAACTTTAGGACGACAACACAAGTTACTTAGGAACAACATAAAGGTAGAAAAGGATTTGCAGGACAAATGTGTACCCAACAAAACAACGGTTTGGGTTTAGTATACTATAACTTGAAAAGTCCAAGGCCATTGGCCAGTCTATCTCTAAATGTTCAGGCAGGCACATCACTGTGCTGCACTTGACTCCTAACTGCCAGGGATTCTCCACAGGAAGGGGCATCAAGTGGGCAGGCAGGCACCTCAGGGATCATCTTTGGGGTGTTTTTTGGATTTGGGAGGGGTGGGTTTGGTTGTGAGATTCGGAGGAGTGGACTACTTCTTGGAGGGGAGGGCTATGGGCTGGTGTGACAGGGGAGGACTTGGAGGTGGAAGGGAGAGGTTGGGGAATGGGTTAGTGCCTCTTGGGTTTGGGACGGGATGAAGGGGAAAGGGCAAGGTCAAACAAAAAAACTTTCTTAGGTACCCACGGACGGTCAGCAGAAGGAGTGGGGATTTGGAGGTCAAGGGAGTGGTTGTCTGCTGAGTCAGTGTGGATGTCGTGGATGAGTGTGTGTAGGAGGTATGCTTGTGTTTGGGTGGTGTCTGTTGCATGAGTGTGTGCGTTTGTGTGTCTTTGGGGGCTTGGAGGTGGAGGTGTTGGGGGATGGAGTGGTGGATGTGTGTGTGTCTGTTGGGTTGGTGTCTGCGGGTATGTTGGACGTGGTGGATGTCTGTGTGTCTGGGACATCCCACCATCAACACATGTAGACCATGCATGAAACAGCAGCTTACAAATGTTTTGCCAATGAGAAAGGGATACATGCTGACATGTAGGCACAAGGAATACACCCAAAGTACAGTATGCTCTGTCACATGTATGATGGAGATCTTCACATTAAAGACTGTAGTGAGGCACCAGCACCCGTCATATGCTGAAGACAAGTAGTCTCTGGGTGGCAGATGCCAAAATACTCATTTGACCAGACACATGGCTGAGGGTAGTGATCCATCACTTCCTTACCTTTGGCCTGTAACATTGAGGAGTAGTGGTCTGTTGCATAGAATTTACAGCCGCTACAATAACGATAAGTACTTGATTGATCAAGTACACAGCTAAATGTCATCCCTGGAGAGCAAGTTGTTTGTGGCTTGTACCCAGTTGTGCCATATGTCCCTGGTCAATCGGTAAGGTATATCACTATACAACACATGAGATGTCTACACAAACTATCACTCATCTCCTGTGCTACACATGGCTTACCCATAATCATCGGGAGTAGATGTCAGAGCCCAACACATTCACTTGGCACTGTGACAGGCAGGAATATGCCCTGTACTCGCCCTCTTGTGGCAACTGTGCTGTCCTCAAACGCCCATCAAGGTCTGAGTAGACCACTGCCAGAATGTGGGCCATTAGGGGGGTCATGGTCTGATGGGCATTCCACTCATGTTGGGAGGACATCCCCAACTGGACCTCTGCAATCTTACGGGCCCAGCATCTTAGGTCCTCTTACCTTTTCGTGCAATGGGCGCTATACCGGCTGTAGACCCCCAGGGTCTGCAACTTCTTGGAGATGGCCCTCCATAGTTTTTTTGGTTTTTTTACAGGTGTTGACCTGCATAGAAGCAAAAAACAAATCAAAAGATCATAATCACAAGTATCATCACAAATGGTTGAGTCACATACACATCAGTAACACCAAGCTAGGACTTTTCTATTTGCCAATACTCCCCAAGTGTGAAACACACAAGCCAATAAGTGACATGACTACAGACATATGTATTTACTTCTGAAGATTAACCCACTACCCTGCTCATGACCTACAATGACTAAGCAAGCTTACTGACATCAGGTAGCCCATGATCTAGCAACCTGTAATGTGAAGTGAGCTACTATGAAACACTAAACACCTATGTGGCTTTTGAAGCGTAAACTCCTTAGGCATGAATCGACCGACACATTCACACTCTGTGAGAATGACTCACAGCATGCAGTCCATACAGACAACTGCCAGAGTACAAACTTCAACATTACACATGAGTAACAGCCAAGGGGCTGCCATTGTGGCTAAAGAAAGTGTCTTCCTTGTGCATGTGCGAACATGTGGCCTACCAAATGAAGACTCATGCCACTTTATGGGGTGGGTTCTGTGGTATGTACCTGTACCACAGAACACTCCTTTGGACATATGTGTCTATCCCACAGAGATGACATCCTTCAAAGAAAGGCATGTATTGTACAGTTTCTGCTATGAGACCAAGCTACTGAGTCACATATCATGACCCCACAGGAAACCACACACTGTCTGCATAGTGGGACTTTCACTTATGCAATACATATGTACAGGACAAATATGACCTGTGTGGAGGTGATAACAGAGCTGTGGGAGTAAGGGACGTGTTAAGAGTCTGAGACACACATTGACAATGAAGCTAAATGCACCTATGAACTAGATTAATGATTTACCACGGTACCCATTCCTAATCTAGTCAATGGAATGAGGCATTCAGGGCAGGTTTGCCACCAGAGCATCATATTGAACACATGACAGGATCTGCTGGGGTACAGGGAGTGGACACAGTGCCATAGTTGCATTGCCATAGCAACTCTACCACAGCCTAGACTAGGTCCCATACTGGGAGATACATTTGACAGGCCCTGGTCTCTGCAGGCTGAGCAGACAGAACCTACATGACACTCCATTCTCATCACTTCCATGCATGACAGTACATCATGTAGCAAACAGCAATTTGGCATGTGGTGTGTGTGTGGCAAACTGAGGGGCAGAGTTATTCATGATATGCCTTCCACACAACAGTTTAGCAAGGTTAAATGTGGCTTGAAAGATCTGTGGCACTATAAACATTGTTCACATGACTCTCATATGACTCATACAACATGCATACACAGCTCATGCTGTCATGCACAAATATGTTGTCTGACATTTACAAAAATCATAAGGAAAGAGATGTCAGTGGATGGCAGTAATGTCTGCTTACTTAGGAGCATCACACACACGGAAGATCTAGGACCCCAAAAACCTCACATAACACAATGTGACTGAACTTAACATATGGTACTGCCCACCAATACCTGCACATTGTCCATCCCATTGACACCAGTCACACTGCAACTACAGGCGCACAAGAAATATAATTGACCCACAGGGCACATTCTAGCCTGTTAGGAGGGAAAGGATGGTGAAGTACAGAGAAAATTGTGCACATGAGGGAGTTACCTGCTCCTCCGGTGAGCTACAGAGCTGTCTATACAGGGAAAGGACCACATACTCCAGCCTCTCCAGCTCCTATGGTGAGAAGGCAGGGGCCCTGTCACTGCAGGACGTGGCATGACTGCTTCCAGGTGGTACACAGCAGCTCAGTTTGTGGAGGTGTTGCTGGCAGCCGAGTCAGGAATCAAGTGAGTGATTCTGCAGAACATGGAAGTCATGTCCGCCACATATTTAGTCATCACCACCGGCGGACACAGCCACTGGCCCGTGATCAACACTGGCAACAACATTAGCCTATGGCTGTATCTGCTGCAGTTGCAGCTACCTACTGCCCTGACGACTTCAGCCGGTGCTCACGGGTGGTTTCTAATGTCTAGTTGATTAGGTCAGACATCCACCATTTTGGTGTCCAGAAGTGCTGTATTGTGCTTTCGCAACTGCATCACACCTGCAAAAAAGGATTTTCAATGTCACAAACACCCTTATCCTATCCTGTCAAGTAGGTCCTACTGCTCAAACACCATTGTAGTATGTTACAGGGCACAGATGGCATTTAACAGTGGGGTACAGTCCACCACTCCCGGCGGTGATTTTGGCGGTCAGGATTAACAGTCACATTTCAAGGGGAAAATGTGTTGCACATTTTTGAGTTTGGTCCATATCCATGTTGCGGACACATGTGTGGTAAACAATGGGGGACACATGTGACCCTTGTGTTATTTGCAGCTTTGATGTGTACTGGATGACATGTCTTTCCAGTCTAAAATGCTTTCTCACATGATATCATTCACATGCATCTTGTATGTTGTTATGGACACGCTGACTAATGTTAGAAATGATGTCTTGTCATACTTTGGTAGCCACGGAGAGGGAGGATGTGACAACCTCCTGTCTACCATCCACTGCCAATCCTTGAGACCATAGAAGAACACCACATCATACTGCTCTACCTTTTGCATAGGCAAACAATAGTGGACTTATGTCATCAGTTGGAGCCAGATCGGATGCCAGCTACTAGTAATCCAACCAGCACACCACCCTTTGTACAAGTCATGTCAGTTTTGCACTTCCTAGCCACAGGATCCTTCCAACATACAGTGGCCTTATCTGCTGGTATGTCCCAGCCTACGTTCAGTCTGGTGTTGAAAGATGTCCTCTCAGCAATGTTGAAACACCTTGACTGCTATATCCGGTTTTCCCGATGTGAGTATTTAGCCCATGTGAAAGCTGACTTTTATGGATTTGCACGCATCCCACGTGTGGTGGGGGCCATTGATGGCACACATGTAGGCTTGGTCCCACCACAGGCCAATGAACAAGTATATTGCAACCAAAAGAACTTCCATTCTATCACTGTGCAAGTTGTCTGTTTGGCAGATCTCTACATTTCCCATATCTGTGCCTGTTTTTCAGGTTCAGTCCATGTTTTTTTCGTAATTCAGAACAGCACCATACCCCAGATGATGTCAGAACTATATCCAGAGAGGGCCTGGCTGGTTGGTAATTCACATCTGTCTCGTTTGTGTATGTGCAGTATCCGGTGCTACAATCATGAAGTGAGTGACTCATTGTTGCACATATGTCCCATTCCTTAACAAGAGACTCCACGTATCTAAACTGTCCTTGGTTATTGATGCCAGTGAGGAATCCAATTATGCCAGGGGAAGCCTGCTTCAATGAGCCCCTGGAAGAACAAGACGGGCAATGGAGCAGGCCTTTGGGGTCCTAAAGGACAGATTAGTCTTGATTGGACTGGGGAGCCCTCCTCTACTCACCTGTAAAAGTGTTTCAGATCATGCATGCTCCACACATTGTCCTGCATAGGAACATCCCGTACATCCCAGATGAGGGGGAGCCTGCAGTGCCACTGGGTGAGAATCCTGAAATGCCAGTAGTGAAGAGGAAGGAGCTGACTTATGAGAAGATCTCATCAACAGCTACTTCTCATGAGTGTAAGTATGTCATGTGAAGTAATGACTGTGACTGTACAATGAAATGTAATTGTGAGAACGTGTGGAGCTGAGTGTTTTAGCAACAACTAGGAAGCTGTTACTCTTCAATATTCAGTCAAAAGCTGCCTGAAGAGTTCACCTTTGACATATCCTCATCTTGAAGATGTTGTTTGTTGTGTCAGTTTCATTGCAATGTAAGTACATTTCCAGTAGCTTGCTATGTGATTTGTATAATAGGTATATTTACAAGCCTATCCTCCTTGTTTTGTCTTTGTACAGGTACCTTCACAATGACATCCTCGTGTGGGCATTTCAGAGTTGTGACATTGGCAGGTATCTGATGCTGTTCTGACATGCAAAGTGGACGTGGATTGTTCTAAGTAATGTAGGTCAAAGATTTGGGATGTATGAGACCTGTGCCAAGGCGGCTTGCACAGTGTTTGGGTGGAAGGTCTGAAGTGCATATTGGTCTTGTTTTGTGTGCTGTGTTGGGCCGATTACATCATGTGTTTCATCATGTGGGCATGAAGTATGTATTCATTGATTGCTAGCAAGTCATTCCCCCTTCACATTGGCTAAACACTGTTCTTGTATGATCTGTATGTAGCTGTAGATGTGTTTCATCATTGCAGGCCACAGTGTCTGTGCCACAACACTGACATATGTTTGTGTCATTCCACCAGATGCATGGTCATTTGATTATGATGGGCGTGTGATCAGGGACTGTTGTACTACCATCTGTCTGTATTTTGGATTATGTGATTTTGGATTATTTTGGTGTGGTATGTGATAAGGCTGAAGCTTCTGATGTCTTAATGTCTGCCTATTCTACTGGACAATGTCTGATAAATTCCTCCATTATTTGGTCTGGGGGCTGTACCCTGGAATTTGTATTTTGACTCAGTATGAGTCACACATTCATTTGTCACAAAGGTTCAGACATATAAAATGTTTGATGTGACCAGATACTTGTAGTAATGTGTTTGTGTGTAATGGTTGGAATCCTGAGCAGGACACTGTGACATATCCCTCCTTGCACACATAAGTTATGTCTTCATCATATGGTTCACATGGTCCTACATCTCTACATAGCAAAATGAGGAAATTAAGCAAGCAGACAATTAGTTTGTGATGTGTGAATGTATTACAGTGCTGATGCAGTAAATACAATTGTGACAGAAAAGATTAAAAAAAAATAAAGGTGTCAAACATGGTGAATGAAAACATTGGACTAGATGCCATACCACTGGGAGTACAAAGTCCAGAGTACCACTCCCATGGGACTGTGGGGTAGTTCAGGATCAGTCAACAGAGGGAATGTTTGGCACAGAAAGGTGATCCTTTAGGAAGAGGTCACTTGCTGGCAGTGGTGGGTGTCTTGCCATCCTCCTGGATTCTTCGCCAAACGTCCCCACTTGCGTGGTGGGGAGGGGATCTTCTGCTACAGAGGCAGGGGTGTCTGGGTCTTGTTCCTCTGGGAAGGCTTCCCTTCCAGTTGCTGGTACCGATGAATAAGAGCCTGGTGGTGATGCACCAAAGAATGGGGGTAGAGTGGTGTTGTAGAGCCCTACTCTAGAGGATGAAGCGTTCCTGCACATACGAATATAGCTATGTATTTGATGACTTTGAAGAGAACTAATCCATGCCATGTGTGCAGCAAGTTAGGCCATTGGAAGAGGGAGTGTTCCCTTCATGTGAATAATGTTTAGATGCAGAATAATACATTTGTGAAAATGCAGGGAAATAATCAAGTTCAATTGCAAAGAGTACAGCGACCCTGAATGCAAGATTCAAATGTGTCCCAAAGTCATCAGATGCAGGTTCCACAATCTCAGTTGAAACATTTTAATATTTCCTGACAGAATGTAAACCAGGTCACAAGTGTAAATTCAGACCAAATGGCAATTCAGTTGCCCTTAATTGATTTGAGTGATGAAGAGTTTTCAAACATTTTCAATGAAGGTGTCTGAAAGGAGAAGTGGAATGCATGCTTGGCACATCCTTAGAAGCGGATCAATGTAGTGACATACGTTGATGGTGATGTCCTTTTTAGTTGATACAGGTGCCACTCGCACTACTGTGGAAAACAGCAGAGGTACCAAACTTTCCCCTATAAGGAATGACGATTCAAGCTGTAGGAGTTTAAAATCTGCAACTGACCAACCCTGTAACAGAAGCTCCCCCCGTATATATAGGTTCCTTTACAGATAGGAACCAATTTGTGGTGTTTGATTCGAGTCCTGTGTGTTTGCTTGGGTGCGACTTTCTGTGCAAGCTCAACTGTTCCTTCTGTTGTTCCCCAAGAGGAATAGAAATATATACCAATTATGAGGATTACGCATTTAAAATTGTGAATCAAACTCCAAGTTTCACCCTGTACCCTATTTTGACCTGTAATGATTTACCTGCAGATTTGAGAGATATTGTGTCCCCTTCAGTTTGGGACTTTTGAGGAAAAGAGCTAGAACTCATCACAGGTGTTGAGCCTTGAGTAAAGAAAAGATATTGGGTGGCTGAATGTTACATGCATCTGGGGCGAGTCAAAAACTTAGATTGCACTGTGCAAATCTTCCTCACAAGCCCTCTGCCAAACCTGGTTAAAACCAACTGTACCACTGTTGTTTGCTATTGCTTGTTTCTTGATGCAATTAATCAAACATTAAGCAACATTGTTCCATATTCTCTGTCAACATATACTTAGGTGAGTTTGTCAGTGACCACTAAATATATGTTCCTGCTGACTAAATGTAGGTGTGGGTGATTAAATAATACACCAGCTGTTAAAGATGATATTATCCTAACATGGAAACTTACACAACATCATCTTTCAAATGCTCTGCAAAATCAATATTATCTGACTATTATTTATTATTTTATTTATAGTATTTATAGAGCACTTTGTCATTAACTGGTATCCTGGCACTAGCCACTAAACGGAGAAACATGAGAGCTAGAGATTTGAAATTTGTAATAGCCGCAGAACATAGGAATGGAAAATGAACAGGCCAGAAAGACAGAGTCGAGACCAGACTCAAGTTACTTAGGAAAAAGCTGGGTCTTAAGAGCCTTCCTGAACTGCAATAAATCGGGTAAAGACCTCAGCACAGCTGGGAGTTAATTGAAAATCTTAGCAGCCCCAAATCTAACTGTGCCACTGTTGTTTGCTATTGCTTGTTTCTTGATGCAAGCAATCAAACATTTAGTAAAATTGTTCTATATTTATCTCAACATATATTTAGTTTCATTTGTCAGTGACCACTAAATATATGTTCCTCTAGTCTAAATGTAGGTGTGGGTGATTAAATAATACACTGGCTGTTAAAAAGTGTATTATCTTAACATGGAAACTTACACAACATGCTCTTTCAAATGCTCTGCAAAATGAATATTATCTGACTATTATTTATTATTTTATTTATTTTATTTATGGGATTTATAGAGCGTCCTGTCTTCGACTGGTATCCTGGCGCTAGCCACTAAATGGAGAAACATGAGAGCTAGAGATTTGAAATTTGTAATAGCTGCAGAACATAGCAATGGAAAATAAACAGGCCAGAAAGACAGCGTTGAGACCAGACTCAAGTTACTTAGGAGACGGCCAGGTCTTAATGGCCTTCCTGAACTGCAATAAATCGCTTAAGGACCTCAACACAGCTGGGAGTTGATTCCAGAGCTTAGCAGCCCCAAACGTAAAGGTCTGGTCACCTTGACTGGATTTCCTAAACTTAGTCATGTACACCAGGTTGGCTGAAGAAGAGCGGAGAGATCTATTGGGGATGCACCTTCTTAGCCTCTTTTGAAAAGGAACTGGACCCAGTCCCTGATGAAATTTGAAAACAATAAAAAGCAATTTAAACATAATTCTTTGTTTTAGTGGCAGCCAGTGGAGATCCTTCAGTGCTAAGGAGGACGAGGCTCTTCTACATCTGTTCAAGACAATTAAGAGAAGCTTTTAAGTCCAAGGCAATTTTCGAAAAGCTCAGTTTATATGCAGTACCTAATGACAGTGAACATAAGGAAACACACCCAGTGAAAAGGACTATTGTTACAGTCGTATTCACAACTTAATTAGCAAGAGAGTATATCACATGTATAGTGTTCGCTGTTAACCTCTGTCATGACCTGTAGATAACAAGTACTTCCTAGGAAGGCAACCTCAGGGGTATATTTACTCATATTTTACCCAAGGCAGCAAGACAACTTGCTGTGCTGCATTGTGTGAAAGGGTGACAGAAGAAATTTAACTTATCTACTAAGTTATGGCAAAATTCTTCTGCACTTCTGGCACCCAACGCAGGCACCCTTGTGCCATTCTGCAAGGGTGCCTGCGTTACAAGCAGGATTGTTTTTGTGCAGGAAGGACCACCTCCCTGCACAAAAACAATACCTTGAGGTGTGTGCTGCAGAATGTAGCACACATAGAAAGAGGAAGTAACAAGGAGGAAAAAGATAATTCTCCTCGTTTCACCTCAGTAAGGGAAGAACTGCATTTTGGCGCTATCCCTGGTTAACTGACTTTAGTAAATCTGGAATTGTGTCAAAAGCCCTTGGCGGATACATGGGGACACCCACACTCTACCCATGGAATGCCTCCCTGCTGCAAGGTAACACAAGGCAGTGACCTTGCATTACCTTGGATTTTGCCAAACCATGCACTACCACACAGGTAGCTTTGCTTCGTTTAGGAAATACCATTCATGACTGTCCTTGCCTTACGATGACTTGTGTCACTCAAGAGCAATCCAAGCTCACAGTAAATATGCCCGTAAGTCTTTAATGCTCTTAAGGTTGACACTATTGGAATACCCTAAAACCTGCTATTTACACTGCATATAAACGGCAAACCTGATACTTAAAGCTGTGTTATTGCCGTTGGTATATGCATCGACTAAAAGCTGATCAACAACAGCTAACAAACTGTTAGCAAACTGTAGAAGAGTGCATCTTTAAATTACAGCACAGTTAAACAATGTGCACCATAGTCTTACTGCACAGTTTTCAAAAGTCATCTGCCGGCAACCTTGAGTATTACTCTTTATTTGAAATGCTGCAAGAACTTTAAACTGGGACAAGAAACGAATCGAACTGTGAGAAATGATTCTGTTACACAGGAGACAAGGAAATAGATTTCATAGTAAGAAGGGAACTGTTTTTGAAACATGGACAGTGAGTTAACTAATTAACTGAGTCACGATGTCAAAAATACAACATACTCAACGCCACTGAAATTATGCGGCAGGAGAGGGCGTAATTATTTGGCAGAATTGACTAAATTATGGGCAAGAAAGGGCAAATTATGTGTCATAATGCAGCACATTTTATGATAGTATTATTTCATTATTTTTACACATTGTAACACTATCTGGGTAAAGATTTCACCTTGTTAATGCCAGTCCAGTTTATGTCCGAAACACTAGTATAATGAACTCAATCATGACCAGTCAGCCTTTGCGAAGTGTCTTCCTCTGCTTGTGAGCGAGTTTTGCCAAGTTCTGGTGATCTGTTTCAGCTAGAAACAATTGTATGTTAAAAAAATGCAGCACATGCAGTATATGATGGATTATGTTGCAAATGTGGGAAGTCCATAATTATGTGGAAAAACGCAGCAGCTGCGGAATCAGATAATTCTAGTGGCCCCATGTTCCAGAATTTGCACTGTTATGTATGTATGTAATGAAGGAAGTAAAAAGCCATCTCAGAAAATGTGGTGCCGAAGGTCAAGTAATAACTCATTCATATTTTACATACACATATATGATCACGGAGCTCAAATCTTTAAGCCTACCTAATGTGGGGTAAAGGAATCAGGATGGGGTTGGTGTTGTCGCTTCCGAGTGGGGGACCTAGAGAATGCTTGGCTCCCCCGTCCATCAGCAAACGTGTCTGGTGTCTGCAGACTCTAAGGTGTTACCTCTCTTTACCTGTCCCCACGGGGTCTTGGGTACCTACTGTGGCCACAGTCACAACGCTGTCTTTTGGGGGAATGGTAGTGGCGATGAAAGCAGCGTTTAATGAATGCAAACTTTGGCACAGACAGCGAGACACTGTTCGCTGCCAGTTTCAACCCAATTTCCGAAACTCGGGACGGGCTCTTTGGCCTCGTTGTTATTTCTAGGAAATGGTCGACTGAACATGTACTGTTACAGGCGCTATGGAACAGGAGGGAATGATGACCGTGAGCGTGCCAGCTCCCTCGCACCTCTCCCCCACCCCCTCGCACCTCTCTTCCCCTCCCTCCCCACTCCTCACCACCACAAAGACCAGTACAAATCTAAGAGTTGGGAATAGATTGCATGGGAAGGCTGAAACAAAGCCCCTTCTTCAAATGTGTCCCCATGAATGTATCCAAACCTTTTAGGGGGGAGCATTACCTAACGCATTCTCATAAAAAACACAACTAAAAGCATGCCATCGTTATTTTGAAAAGTGCGCATGCGTGAGAGCGGGGGGTGCACAGGTGCGCTGCGTGAACGACTTGCACATTTCACCAGCCTCAACAGTGTGCCAGCTTCATTTGAAGTAAGCAGCGACCAGCACCTCTGTGCTTTTCAAACATTCTCATAATTATTGCAATTTTATATGCTTTTCAAAGCATGGCACTTTGGATGTTTTCAAACAGCTCCAGTAACCAAGGCATGGGTCACCCAATCTAAACATTTGAAAAAACTAATTTTTAATGCGTTGATTAAATGAACCACCGTCTTGATTAGGGTGTCTGCAGATTTTTAGCAATCTGTCAGATTGGGCTATTTTTAAAGCTGGAAAAAGAGACGTGAAATTGTAATTTCACAGATAATTAAGCAACTTGGGTTCCCAGTGAAGTGTACAGCAGTGGAATATGATTTCTGGTTTTAAGGTATTTATCGAATTTCATCTGCGAGCCATCTACGGTTCAACCAGAAGCCCAAGAGCATAGGTTGAAAAAACACGAGCTAAACGCAGCATAAAAAAACAAACAAAAAAAACCAATCAGCCGCTCGAGAAACATTAAGGCCTTTGGCTCAAAGAGGAAAGGTCAGCATTTCAGTAGCCTCAAAACCCAAATCAATCAAACTCCACTCCAAAGGGAGCTAAATAGGTGTCAATGGGATCACAGCACCAAGCCTGCCTCTTTCTTGGGCCTTTGGTGCATATCAAATCACCTTTTTCACTTTGCTCTATCAACTGATCACCCCCGTTTGGAGGCTCTAACGGAGCTTTTATCCCGAAGGAGAAAATGAAGAAAACATCAACAGAATGACTCAGTTGAGACCCGCACAGAATATTGATCCTTTCAGAAATACCAGAGGAGGGAGGTGGGGGGATATGGGGGTAGAGGAGGATGAAGAAGACGGACTCTCGGGCAACATAAAAACACTGTTTAGTTCCAAATGGGATTTGCAAGGGGACATTGGTTCTGAGATACACGAGATGGGCTGGCAAGGCCATTTTAATGCGCAATTTATTGCTAGGCCGATAAATCAATGTTTCTCACTTCACCTTTTCTTCAAAGTGAAACAAACACGCTGTGGGAACGCTGGAAGGCTTAGCGAGCCAGACATTCTGACATTAATAATTGTTGGTGCAATTTAACATGTCTTCCTAACCGGTAATTCACATGGCAAGCCCTGTACTGATTTGGATTCTTTCCAAAGCAAGATTCACGATTGCCTGGAGTAGAGCTACATTTTATTTGTTTCTCATGAAAGAAGGGGGCAACATTAAAGGCAATGAAACATGCCCTTCTTTTTGATAGCTTGCTTTGTAGGAAAGGTCCATCATGCATTTTGTTACAAATCAAAGAGTCAAGGAGATTTAGACGCAAGGCCTAGCAGTTATAGCAGTCTTATTGATGATTAAAACATGATCACAATGAATAATTCCATTTAGCTACAAGCTAATTTGAGACTCTGAGCAAGGTGCCAGCAGATGCCCTGAGCCACAGGATAAAGTGCGTCCCCATGATACTCAAAGCTGCGTCTGAATTTAAAACACACAGTTGAAGACACGTCAGCAATCCAATTTTAATTTAAGAAAGTGAATTTTTATTTTACAAGGACGCTTTCGAAAATATTGCGCAGGTGGTGTTCAGTTATGCCATTATTAACATTAAATGTAGTCCACCAGGAGAAACTTGTGGATAGGCTGGCGATGACAGCACACACAGTGCAATCACTACCACAACTGTACAACAAGCATTTGCAATGCAACGGGTCTCGCATTTCTTCGAGTTAGAGCTATTAGCAGTTGTAAACTCCCAACCATATTTTTCTTGCCACATTAAATGGAAAAAAACAGCGCGATCGCACTGCTACAGTTCACTTGTAGTGAAACCTAGCAGCAAAAGTGCAATTATCTACGTAACCGGCAAAAGTACAATTAACTATGTAACAGGGTCGATGTCATGCAAAGCGCTCGACTTCTGCCAAGCGAGATCGCGCTGTAAAAAAGATAAAAAGTAGTCCACAAACTGGACGGAAAACAGCGAGCCTTGTATGTTTTCAATACTTCGTCTCTGCGCTCGAGGAGGGCTAACCACCGGAAAAGGCATGACGTATGCAAGCATTCCACTAATGAAAGCAAGCAGATTTTAAAGGGTAAACCCACACACCAATGAAAGACACTGACGTGACATGCACAGGGCTCCAAGCCCTTTTCTAACTACTAAGGTGTCTTGCAAGTGATACGCATGCGCATGCGACGCAGGCTCGACCCTAAAAATGACTGCCTCTTTGGCCGTCATACCAGTAACGCCAGCCATTGATTGCAACAGTTGACTTCTCATCAGTCACTCGGATGACCTTCCCTGACCCACTCATATTAGTTGGCCTCTAACGGTCACTCAGGTTCTTTGATAGCATCTCTTCCAGCTTCATTGTGGCATCTGACCTATGAACTGATTAGGATCAAATCTTGAGAAGCTTTCTACCTTAACAGGATTAACATGAATATTTAAGGATTTGATCTGCCTTACCACATACTGTACTAGAGACTATTTTCATTAAAATGTCCCTGCTTTCAAATTGTAAACGACAGAGAATAGTCACTAGCTATGGGTACGGTCTGAACAAAGGGCTAACAAAATAAGTTCATTTGGAGAGAACACACTGATACCGTTTGTCAAGGGTTGTAAAAAGTATTGCTCATTAAGTTGACATGCATCATACGTCCATTCCAAAGCTGCAGGAAATCTGCCTTTCTGCGTGCCCTCCCAAAGTATTTTTTGCCTTTTTCTGGCATTAGACCTTTGTGCACGTCACCCCAGCTAACAAACATTGACATGCCTGTGACCCTCTTTCTCCCATAGCCTAATTGCTATCCGCCTGATTAGCATATTTAACTTACCTGTAAGCCCCTAGGATATGGTACAAAGGGTACCTAGGTCCTGTAAGCTAAATGTCACAGGTGGAATGCAGCCTCCATTGTACCGTCTACCACAGTCACAGTGAAAACATGACTGCAGGCTTACCATATGTAGTGTGGCTGTTGCTGCACCATAGTTTCCTTTTTCATTCTGTCTTTGTTTGAGTAAATAAAGTTGTACGGCGTTTACGGGATTCACTAAGGGGGTCATTCTGACCCCCGCGGGCAGCGGAAGCCGCCCGCCTGTCGGGAACCGCCAGAAGACCGTACCGCGGTCAAAAGACCGCGGCGGTCATTCTGACTTTCCTGCTGGGCTGGCGGGTGACCGCCAAAAGGCCGCCCGCCCGCCCAGCGGGAAAGCCCCAGCAACGAGGATGCCGGCTCCGAATGGAGCCGGCAGAGTTGCTGGTGTGCGACGGGTGCAGTTGCACCCGTCGCGATTTTCAGTGTCTGCCAAGCAGACACTGAAAATCTCAATGGGGCCCTGTTAGGGGGCCCCTGCAGTGCCCATGCCAGTGGCATGGGCACTGCAGGGGCCCCCAGGGGCCCCACGACACCCGTTCCCGCCATCCTGTTTCTGGCGGTGAAAACCGCCAGAAACAGGATGGCGGGAAGGGGGTCGGAATCCCCATGGCGGCGCTGCTTGCAGCGCCGCCGTGGAGGATTCCCTGGGGCCGCGGGAAACCGCCGGTTTCCCTTTTCTGACCGCGGCTGTACCGCCGCGGTCAGAATGGCCCCAGAAGCACCGCCAGCCTGTTGGCGGTGCTTCCGCGGTCGTTGGCCCTGGCGGTCCATGACCGCCAGGGTCAGAATGACCCCCTAAGTGTCTTTATCTTTTGTACTGTAAGGTAGATAAGCTTGGATTTATCATGAGAATGGTGACAATGTGAGTTGCTGTATGCAGGATAGAGGTAGAAGGCTATCATAAGCCCTTTCTCAGCATGTCCAGAACCCACCACAGCAACGCAAACCAAACCCCTGACGGGCTCTGCTGCTGTCACCACTGAACTATTTGAAATCCCCCACATTGGTGCTCAGTGACACAAAACGGTAGTTTGGGGAGGAGGTGCTAGGCCGTTCGTGGGTGGCAGAGAAAGTGCAAGAGAAACATACCACACTTGCTTCCGAAATTTTCAACACATTCCAGGTGCAAATGAGCCACAAGGACGGTGGCTCTCGGGCCCCATTCTCTATGGCCCCAGCTCCCTTGTGGCAACAAGGATACTGGTACGAGGAAGGAAGAGCACTATCGCCCATTGATTTTCCATAACTTCCTCCAGGAAATGGCTTGGAGAACAGTAGCCATCCTTTAAGGGGTTGAAATTAGTTTGCCTGCCACGTGATCTCTCACTTCACCCTCTGCTCTAGGTTCAGTCCTGCTGACCACTGCCCAACCCATGCACAGTGGCTTTCATGAACATCTTTGAGGTACCCAAGGGGACACTGCTCCTTTTCACCCCACATTATCAGAACCGAATCGAGAGGGGGTTCCAAAGAGCATCTGGTGTATAAATACCTTGACTTTCCCCGTTGCTTGCCCGGGGAGTGTAGATGGTCCCTGTAGGAGCTGTAAATTGGTGGGGGGGGGGGGGGGGGTTGCTGGTCCTTGAAATGCCTGGGGCAACATCAGTGTACACTGATGGGGCCTGGGTGGGGGTAGTCTTGATACAGGGGCACACTGCTAACATCCTTGCCAGTTGATGTTACCTATGGGGACAGGTGAAGAGCAGGGATGCATACGTAGGGGATAGCAGCGGGGGCGTAGCTATGCAATGCACCAAGACACAAAGTTCAGATGGGGTATGGTCTGCCTTGCACCAACTGATTTTATTTCAGAGGCCTGTTTTGAGTTTTTCTTTTAGGACACAATGCATGTCAGGGGCTTGGCTGTCTTCACTTTTCAGGAGGAGGGGTACAGCTGGAGTAAAGGATAAGGGAACGATACAGAAGAGAGAGGAAAGTAATAAAAAAATAGGAGAGGGTGAAAACGTGGAAGAGGGCATGTAAAGAGAAAGGAGATAGGATGAGCAAAGTGGGCAAAGAAAAAGGAATAGAAGCAACCATAAATAAGAAGAGCTGAAAGGAAGGAAATGAGGATAAGAGAGAGAGCTAGAAGAGTGGGAAGACAGAGACTGAGGAGCTGCAGCGCGAGAACACTAGAGCGGATGACTACAGGAAGGAGAACACTGAAAGTGTCAACAACATCATGAAATGGAGGCAGTGCAAAGGTGTCAAATCGTTTTATGCTCAAACCACAGCCAGCATCTACCTGTTCAAATATCCAATTTGAAACATTGTCTTTAATGAACTACTGTAATATTTATTGCTGTATTTCCTCGTTTCCTAGACTGCTGAAAGTACCACGAGGCAGCCTCAAAAGGGCATTCGATTTGACCTACAATCACATCAATTATGCATCTAAAGCGTTGCACCGCATCAGCAGGTTTCCAGGAGAAATCGTGTGTGGCATTTTGACTGACAGTACCAAAGAAGGAGTGATTTAGTTAATTCAGGAAGAGAGGCCATGCAAACTCTTATAAATGTCAAAGGGCCTTAATGCTTATAAAAGGGCACTGCAGTCAAAGTGCAGTGCGGATAAACAGCTGGAAGAAAAATACAACCGCACCAAGGTTTATATCTGTTTTCTTCTGTTTCACAGGGAGTTGCATAGGCTGACAAGGTGATTAAGAAAAGCATGAAACAACTTAACAAACGCAATTTAATTGAAAAAAAGCATTTGTTCTTTGTATTGTGGCTACAGGTGTGGGTATAAAACCTTTTCTAACTAGAGTTTATGTGCAAGAATTTATAGGACAGCCCTATGAAGCTCTTTTGTCCTCTCAAAGGGTCCGATTTGCAGAATTTGCCAATTTGCGACCACAAATAGGCCTTCTCATATGTATACAACCAAATTGCAGTTCAGTAACATGTTTCCGAATTCCAAGTAAGTTTGCTACTAAATACCAATTCTGTATTTGAGGGGGGCATGTTTAGGGTGTACCCTCCAAATAATGAATTAGAATGAAATGTGTTAAAGTTTTGCGACTGAATTCTGGTTGGAAACCAGAGGTGGTAAGCCATTGACAAAAAAGGAGGGGGCCCCCAAAAGACACCTTCCACGTTGTGAATGTTGACAACAATATCTTGTTACACTGCCTACTCTTAAAAAATGAAACTTACACTTTTTATTTTGTTTAAAAAAATGCATTGTGTTTTCTTTTAAAGCAAATGGGTTATATTTAAAAACAAAACAAATGCTTTATTTAAAAGCAATCAGAGACATGGTGGTCTGTGACCTTAGCAGGTCACCTTCCCTGTGATGGCTGCAATTCCTAATGGTTCCCTAATTTTCATCAGGACAGTCGAATTGTGACCCACTAGGGATCTGTAATTTACAAACCAACCTATTAGTAAATAGATCAGTTTGCAAATTACCAGTATTTTGTGACCAGTTCTTAGTACATCTGGCCATTTGTCTGCATGGTAGGCTGATTTTGCGAATCACTGAAAATCACGGTGCTGTGTCATGAAGAGATGGACTGACTTAGCATATAATCATGCACCTGTTGTTTCATTTGAGGCTTACATTTGAGGGCTCACTATGCCACTGGATTCAAGCTAACCTGGCTGATGAAGGGTGAAACCCTGAAACCGGTCCCAGGATGCTTGTTTACGGTCCAGGAAGGACCTGGCCTGGCAGTTAGGGCTGGACTGTTCCCATGAGGAACAGGGTCAAGACTGATTTGCATATGGCTGGGTCTAAACTGGGGTGGCATGGTGAGCAAAAAAACGACGGATTAAACCCAGATCTGTGACTGGGGGTGAATGTTTGATTGGTTCCGCATTCCGTCCATCATTTGTGTTTTGCTTTGCTTTTGCCGCCACAAGTGCGCCGGGTATGCCCAGACGTGGGTCCCGGGCTCACTATGCCACTGAATTCAAGCTAGCCTGGCTGATGAAGGGTGAAACCCTGAAACCATCCCTGGATGCTTGTTTCCGGTCCAGGAGGACCTGGCCTGGCAGTTCGGGCTGGACTGTTCCCATGAGGAACAGGGTCAAGACTGATTTGCATATGGTTGGGTCTAAACTGGGGTGGCATGGTGAGCAAAAGAACAATGGATTAAACCCAGATCTGTGCCTGGGGGTGAATGTTTGATTGGTTCTGCATTCTGTCCATCATTTGTGTTTTGCTTTGCTTTTGCCGCCATAAGTGAGCCGGGTATGCCCAGACGTGGGTCCCAGGCTCACTATGCCACTGGATTCAAGCTAGCCTGGCTGATGAAGGGTGAAACCCTAAAACTGGGCACAGGATGCTTGTTCCTGTCCTGGCCTGGCAGTTGGGGCTGGACTGTTCCCATGAGGAACAAGGTCAAGAGTGACTTGCATATGGCTGGGACTAAACTGAGGTGGCATGGGGAGCAAAAGAACAATGTATTAAACCCAGATCCATGACTGGGGGTGAATGTTTGATTGGTTCCGCATTCCGTACATCATTTGTGTTTTTCTAAAGTTAATACTACTATTAATACTCCTAACTCCTAATTTCTCCAAATTAATTCATGAAATGCAGACTGGATGTAAGGAAATGCTTCCTTGGCATGGTTACCCCCTGACTTTTTGCCTTTGCTGATGCTAAGTTATGATTTGAAAGTGTGCTGAGGCCTGCTAACCAGGCCCCAGCACCAGTGTTCTTTCCCTAACCTGTACTTTTGTTTCCACAATAGGCACACCCAGGCATCCAGGTAAGTCCCTTGTAACTGGTACCCCTGGTACCAAGGGCCCTGATGCCAGGGAAGGTCTCTAAGGGCTGCAGCATGTCTTATGCCACCCTGGGGACCCCTCACTCAGCACAGACACACTGCTTGCCAGCTTGTGTGTGCTAGTGGGGATAAAAAGACTAAGTCGACATGGCACTCCCCTCAGGGTGCCATGCCAACCTCACACTGCCTACAGGTATAGATAAGTCACCCCTCTAGCAGGCCTTAAAGCCCTAAGGCAGGGTGCACTATACCATAGGTGAGGGCATAAGTGCATGAGCACTATGTCCCTACAGTGTCTAAGCAAAACCTTAGACATTGTAAGTGCAGGGTAGCCATAAGAGTATATGGTCTGGGAGTCTGTCATGCATGAACTCCACAGCACCATAATGGCTACACTGAAAACTGTGAAGTTTGGTATCAAACTTCTCAGCATAATAAATTCACACTGATGCCAGTGTACATTTTATTGTAACATACACCCCAGAGGGCACCTTAGAGGTGCTCCCTGAAACCTTAACCGACTACCCGTGTAGGCTGACAGGTTTTAGCAGCCTGCCACACACCAGACATGTTGCTGGCCACATGGGGAGAGTGCCTTTGTCACTCTGTGGCTAGTAACAAAGCCTGTACTGGGTGGAGGTGCTTCTCACCTCCCCCTGCAGGAACTGTAACACCTGGTGGTGAGCCTCAAAGGCTCACCCCCTTTGTTACAGCACCCCAGAGCACTCCAGCTAGTGGAGTTGCCCGCCCCCTCCGGCCACGGCCCCACTTTTGGCGGCAAGGCCGGAGGAGATAATGAGAAAAAGAAGGAGGAGTCACTGGCCAGTCAGGACAGCCCCTAAGGTGTCCTGAGCTGAGGTGACTCTGACTTTTAGAAATCCTCCATCTTGCAGATGGAGGATTCCCCCAATAGGATTAGGGATGTGCCCCCCTCCCCTCAGGGAGGAGGCACATAGAGGGTGTAGCCACCCTCAGGGCTAGTAGCCATTGGCTACTAACCCCCAGACCTAAACACACCCTTAAATTTAGTATTTAAGGGCTCCCCAGAACCTAGGAAGATAGATTCCTGCAACCTAAGAAGAAGAGGACTGCTGAACTGAAAAACCTGCAGAGAAGACGGAGACACCAACTGCTTTGGCCCCAGCTCTACCGGCCTGTCTCCCCACTTCTAAAGACACTGCTCCAGCGACGCGTTCCCAGGGTCCGGCAACCTCTGAAGCCTCAGAGAACTACCCTGCATCTAGAAGGACCAAGAACTCCAGAGGACAGCGGCTCTGTTCACCAAAGACTGCAACTTTGCAACAAAGAAGCAACTTTGAAACAACACATGTTTCCCGCAGGAAGCGTGAGACTTTGCACTCTGCACCCGACGCCCCCAGACTTGTGGAGAACAAACACCACAGGGAGGACTCCCCAGCGACTACGAGACCATGAGTAGCCAGAGTTGACCCCCCTGAGCCCCCACAGCGACACCTGCAGAGGGAATCCCGAGGCTCCCACTGACCGCGACTGCCTGCTTCAAAGACCCGACGCCTGGTAAAGACACTGCACCCGCAGCCCCCAGGACCTGAAGGATCCGACCTCCAGTGCAGAAGCGACCCCCAGGTGGCCCTCTCCCTTGCCCAGGTGGTGGCTACCCCGAAGAGCCCCCCCCTTGCCTGCCTGCATCGCTGAAGAGACCCCTTGGTCTCCCATTGAATCCTATTGCAAACCCCACGCCTGTTTGCACACTGCACCCGGCCACCCCCGTGCCGCTGAGGGTGTACTTTTTGTGTGGACTTGTGTCCCCCCCCGTGCCCTACAAAACCCCCCTGGTCTGCCCTCTGAAGACGCGGGTACTTACCTGCTGGCAGACTGGAACCGGGGCACCCCCTTCTCCATTGAAGCCTAGGCGTTTTGGGCACCACTTTGACCTCTGCACCTGACCGGCCCTGAGCTGCTGGTGTGGTAACTTTGGGGTTGCCCTGAACCCCCAACAGTTGGCTACCTCGGACCCAAACTTGAACCTTTTAGGTGGTTTACTTACCTGCAAAAACTAACAAACACTTACCTCCCCCAGGAACTGTTAAAAATTGCACTGTGTCTAGTTTTAAAATAGCTATATGTAATTTGTGTGAAAACTGTACATGCTATTTTGCTAATTCAAAGTTCCTAAAGTTCCTAAGTGAAATACCTTTCATTTAAAGTATTACTTGTAAATCTTGAACCTGTGGTTCTTAAAATAAACTAAGAAAATATATTTTTCTATACAAAAACCTATTGGCCTGGAATTGTCTCTGAGTGTGTGTTCCTCATTTATTGCCTGTGTGTGTACAACAAATGCTTAACACTACTCCTTTGATAAGCCTACTGCTCAACCACACTACCACAAAATAGAGCATTAGAATTATCTCTTTTTGCCACTATCTTACCTCTAAGGGGAACCCTTGGACTCTGTGCATACTATTCCTTACTTTGAAATAGTGCATACAAAGCCAACTTCCTACACTGGACTTTAGAAACAGTAAACAGTGATTGACTCTGTCTCTTTCTTGTGCTATCAATACTTTGCAGACTAACTCCAAGAACCTCTGAGTTATGTGTATGATCTTTAGGCACCACCAATGCAAAAAGTACAGCAATGCAGCTATGCTCTGAGCTGGCACAGCTTTTCATGATATGGCACTTGGTATAGGTTCTGGCTGGAGATAGTTTCACTTACTTACCAGAAGAGTCCTGTGAATTTGTTCATTGTGAGTAAATGCATTACCTTATGAATTGTGAAGTACAAACTATAAGTGTAAGACCTGGCATCCTTGGCGTGGTCTCCCCTGTCTTTTTTGCCTCTGCTTCCCATGTTTTGACTCTGTTCTGGACTGTGTTTTTGTTGTTTTTGTAACTCTGGGCACTTTACCACCACTAACCAGTGCTAAAGTGCAAGTGCTTCTGTGTAAAGTGTATTTATAATGAGCTTTTCTTTGACTGGCATATTTGATTTACTAATATGTCCATAGTAAAGTGCTCGAGAGGTGGCCAGGGCCTGTAAAACCGATGCTACTAGTAGCCTGCAGCACTGGTTGTGCCACCCACATGAGTAGCCCTGTAAATATGTCTCAGACCTGCCACTGCAGTGTCTGTGTGTGTAGTTTTGAACTGCCTATTTAACCTGGCAAGCGTACCTACTTTCCAGGTCCAAGACTTCCCTTTTTATACATGTAAGGCACCCCTAAGGTAGGCCATAGGTAGCCTATGGGTAGGGTGCAGTGTATGTTAAAGGTGGGACATGTACTGATGTGTTTACACTGTCCTAGCAGAGAAATACTGCCAAATTCGAGTTTCACTTTGCAAGGCCTATCTCTCTCATAGGTTAACATGGGGACTGCCTTTAAATAGTCTTAAAGTGCAGTTCCCCTTTGAGAACAGATAGAAATATGGAGTTTGGGGTCTCTGAACTCTTGTTTTTTAGATTGTTAGTTTAAAAATTCCACTTTTAGAAAGTAGACATTTTCTTGCTTTAACCATTCTGTGACTCTGCCTGTTTGTGGATTCCCTGTCTGGGTCAGACTGACAGTTAGGCTGTTTGTGAATCTCCTAAAGACAGTGACACAAGGGGAGCTGGGGTGTAGCCTGCATATCCTGATGAGCCATTTGACCTAGAGTAGAGGGAGGAGTGGTCACTTACACCTGAATTGCCTGTGTCTGCCCTCACACAAGGCAGTCTCCAACCCCCTGGTGTGTGTCTGGGGCCTGGCCTGGGCAAGGCAGGATCTTGTGAACAACAGAGACTTTCCTTTGAAGTTTGCCTACTTCAAAGGCAGAAAGGGGTATAAGTAGTGGAACCAAAACCCCAGACTTTAGATCACTTCTGGATTCAAAAGAAACCTCTGCCAAGGAGAAGAGCTGAAGAGCCTAAATGAAGTGCTGCCCCTGCCTGTGACTGTGCTTTGCTGGGCTCTCTTGCAGTTGCTGCTTCTGCCTTTGAAAGGGGACAAAGGCTGGACTTTGTTGTGCATTCCTGCTTGTGAAGAATCTCCAAGGGCTAGAACTGAGCTTGCCTTCTGTTTTGAAGTCTCAGGACAATCAAAGACTTCCTCTGCCAGCACCTGGACTCTCTGCTGAGACTCCTGCCCTGTCAAACGCTAAAACAAAACTCCACCAGGATTGTGGCTGGGAAATCAACGCATTGCAACTGGAGAAACGATGCATAACATCTGCTTACGGCTGCTTATAATGATGCAACCCCCCCACAACACAGTTTTCTAACACCGTGTGACCGGATTTCTCACGCATCGTCCCTGGGCGTCAAAGTAATCGTGAACCTGCACTGATTCGAGGTGCCCTGTCCGGAGATCGACTCATCACTCTCTTGCGAGGGAGAAAAATGACAGATCGCTTACTCGACCGGAGAAGAAACGACTCAGGGCCTCACTTGCGAGTAAAGGAAACAACGCATTGCGGACTTTTCCAGCACACGCCGCCTGTGCGGCTTTATTTGTGATGAAAACCTGGTACTTTGTGTAAAATCAACATTTCCATTGTTTGTTATGGGGTAAGACACTCATTCTTTTGAAAATTCATATCTTGATTTGTGTATGTTGGATTTATGTCATTTTGGTCTTGTTTGATTTAGATAAATATTACCTATTTTCCTAAACTGGTGTGGTGGACATTTTGTAGTGTTTTCACTGTATTACTGTGTGTGTTGGAACAAATATTTAACACATTGCTTCTGAGATAAGCCTGACTGCTTGCACCAAACTACCAGTGGGTTGAGCAGGGGTTATCTAAGTGTGTATCTCCATTACACTGACTAGAGTGAGGGTCCTTGCTTGGACATGGGGTAGCCTGACTGCGAACCAGTGCTATCTATACTTTGCGAACGAACTCCAAGAATTTCTGAGTTATGTGTATGATCTTTAGGCACCACAAATGCAAAAATACAGCAATGTAGCTTTGCGCTGAGCTGGCACAGATTTTCATGATATGGCACTTGGTGGAGGTCCTGGCTGGAGAGTAGTCTCACTTACTGACCAGAAGAGTCTCATGAATTTGTCATAATGAGTAAATACATTACCTTATGAATTGTGAAGTATAAATTATATGCATATATATGATATTTTCATAGAAGTATTTCTAACACTGACTGTTCAGCACTGTATATAGAGCACAAATGTATGTACTAGACAATATGCCAGCAATCCCTTCCAAGGTGTCTTTAATTTTCAATGGAGTATAACCATATGTGATATAACTGAGAGCTAAGGGATTTTCATCTAACACTGGATCACCCCAGCAGTCCTTTCTCACTGTCAGCAAAGAAGACACTAACAATCCCATCTCTACGGTAAAAACATAAATTAATAACCATAATCCTAGCTGGGAATCTGTAGATCATACAGCCATTCCTATTGCCAGTAATCTCACAACACATAAACGTCTTGCTCTCACTAATCCAGTGTTTTTTTGTCATTCACTCATCAGAAAAAACAATTTTTGTGATGGACATTATGACACGTTAGTTGATATACACTCAGATATTCTCTTCTTCATAAAATTGAATGATTTCACTAAACTTTCCACAGAACAGCAATGTCATGCATATGTCTGCCTTCCTTAATAGAAAATGTTCTAAACTTACAATGGAAAAAGAAACATTACATGGTACTCGCAAAAACTCAGCTGAACAAATTGCACAGTGTGTAATATAGAGCAAAGGCTCCTGAATACAACGATACATGATTGTTCTACAGTCTCTATTGAAAGAGCACATTCTACTAATCCTAAGCACATAAGCATCCAACTTTAAGGAGAAGATTAACTTTTCCTGACAGAGCATAATAACCCTTCAGCACTTTTTGAATCTGAGTGGCACTCCAGCTTCCTCTCAATTTAGTAGCAAAAATTTCCTCAGTGACAAAATATTTTGCATATGAGATGATATTATCACTCCTTCAAACATCTCACATCAACACACTGCTCAGTTTAGAGAATCTTTCATCACCCCGGACACATGTGGCCTGTGTGACCTTCTTAACATTACAATTATCATCAAGAGCTAAAAATATTTGGACTATACAATATCTGTGAATCTCAGGAAGTGAATTCAAGTAAAGTTGTGAATTTAAAATTTTAGATCAATCAGAAAGCCACCTTCATCAACTAAATGTTTGCACTCCAAGCCCAAAGCCCTATAAATACTGATCAACACTTTCGCAGCTTTCAAATATTATTATTTCACTAACCGTTAGACCCTGCAGGTAGGAGATATACCACCCCACATTATGATGGTGTCTGATATTTATTTACATTTATGGATCAGCCAATGGCCTTTAATATGGTTGACAATGGAACATTCTTGACTATCATTTCCTCTGGGATGACTTGAGAGGTAATGGTCCTGCACTAATTCCCATCATTCCTTTCAGGAAAATTACAATCTTTTGAAATTGGGTCCTTCAGGACTCTATTCTTTGCCTTTTCTTATATTATGGTAGATACACGAGATCAACTGCCTTACCCAATCTCTTTAACTGATACGCAAAACCACTGAATGTATTGCTGTGGTAGCTGGAACTCAAAATCACCAGTGTGCGAAAGGTACCCAATCCAACCCAGAGTTTCATTAAGTGTAGTTTTAAGGCCCTGAAGGCCTCATCGTCCGAAATCAAACAATGGGTTTATTCAGCCTTCCTAAAACAAATTCCTGAGAATACTGAAATTAACTTTTTTACAAAAAGGAAATTTTGTTAGTGCTCAGATCCAGTTTTGCATTTATTCCACTATGCACTTTTGTGAAAATGTGCTATTTAATCAGAATTTTGGGGGTTTATTTAAGATCCAGCCATCTCTATTCAAAATAATATCACCAACCTTTCCAACAAATCAACCAACCAGTTTCATATCTTCTGCAAATCAACGCCATAATCCTTTTTTGAAGAAAAGTGCAAACCCTCTTCCTATGCTTTTTGGGCGCATTAAGTATACTCTTCTAAGCTGACCCTTCTAAAGAAAACCCTCCACTCTGTAGCTTGTCTGGCCTTGGAGAAGAATTCATCTCTCAAAGATCTTACATTCCAAAAACCTGCATAGCTAGCTGATACATTTTCCTTCCTTTAATGTGCAATGTCTAAATAAAGCAAAGACAAATCCCGGGATGACATATCTGAAAAAAGTAATCACAAATCTCAAACATGTGCACACCTAGGATCCTGGCTCGCCCTAACATGTTACAAATTGCTTGGCTCCAAGCCTCCTCATCTTTAGAAAGAGTCTAAAAACATTTTTTAATTACATCTGTACTCTCTACTTGACAACTATGTCTATCTGTGTCAGTCATATGCCTCACAAAAACCTCTGAAATACCACATGGGATTATGTGTTCTATGAAGAAATGTCCCTGAATATAAAATCATCTAGTAACAAAGCCACATAAATCGAAACCAATGAATTCTGTCTAGCGTGACTATTTCTTCTAGGGTATGCCAAGGAACTCCCTAAATTGCTGTGAACTTTGCACAATAATGAGGTTGCATACTTCTCAGCACTGCATGACATTGATGCACCATGTGACTTGATTAAGACTGCAACACTTATTTATCATAAACTCCTTTTATCAAGTATAAGGCACTCAGACTCCTGTTAAAGGGACTATGCAACTATCAGCTTAAGTGTGAGTAAGTTTATATGCTAGTTTATCTTCTGAAAATTCCCTGAAAGAGCCACAGAACAGTCACAGTGAAGGTCAGTGGAACGCATACATTTGTAAACCGCACATCTATCAAGGCAGTGTTAATATTCTGTATACAAGAACATGAAAAAAACGATAAACATTTTGCAGTGCAGTAGCTGATAATTCCATGCAGTGCACTTAAGAAAAATTACACAGATGAAAGGCTAGCAACATTGGGGTATATTTGGACTGAAAAACCAAGTGGGCATTGTTTTTGGTTGATGTAGAAGAAAAAATAATTAGTATGATATTCAAAGAGGATGAAGTTCTAGGTAAGTGGGAAGTTCATGCAAGTTCTTAGCCAATACAAAATCTTTTTTGCGACCTCTACTATTCCAGTGTATTACATCAAAGTGTGGAATGTAAGAATCAGACAATTGATAACATTGTTGCCATATCAATCCCAATATATAAATCAAAGGGTCATCATAAGAAATTGACTAATTCAATCACAAACATTGCACACTGAAAGTACTGCAGCACACACATTCTGAAGGAGGACACTGCTGTGTAAGAGCTATTTGGAAGCAGACAAGAGCAAACATAATGTAGGTGCATAACTAGGCCAGGATGGTAAATGTTTAGCTGAAGTGAGATCAAGAGGTTGCATCCTTGACAAGGTACCATGTCACACAATAACCAAAACAATCACTTAAACATTATCTTCAAGTTTTGGGTTTTTGGTGACTGAGAGGACCACTGTTGTAATTTGTTTGCCATTTGGGCAATCTCTTTCACTTTTGAAAAGATAATGCTCTCAGATAGTAAACGTCTATTAAGATACAGATGCTTTTCCTTCTTGAAAATGACCTGTTAACTAAAACAATTTTAACATGATTTACATAAATGAATTATTTATTCTATGAAAAGGTGTGAATAAGTGAAGTGGATGTTTGCATGAGCAAGTGGGCTGGATATCAAATTAATCTTCAAACAGTTTCACCAAGAGCACCAGACCACACATCAAGTGAGTAAAGTGAAGGAATTTAGGAGATCCAATTTTTAATGGTGGTGAGTGCTGTCCAAGTTGAATTAAGAGGGTGGTTAATGATTGCAGTAAATATTTTGTGGGAAAAAAGTTGTGACTAGCAAAACCCGAATCACATGTATTTTGCCATTAATCTATGTCACTAAAAAGTAATTCTAAATAAAAGTGTAAATGAAATATGTTTATAACAATTCAATTTAGTGTGCTGAAACGATGAAAAATGGCAGCAACATTACCAATAGCAAGGCAGGCTTCTGTTAATGTTCTGGGATGATAGAGGTGGAATGACAATAGGAGAGAAATGAATAAAGACAAAGTAAGAAATATTATTTGACTTGTATAGATAAGATGGAGGTGACATGTTTTAGGACCATGAAGGGACAAGAAAAATAAAAAATAGAAAACAGAGGCATGAAGGTGTTTGAAGGTCACAGGAGCTTAGCAGACATGGGAGAGCATTTGTATTGGATGATTTCCCCTAAGAAATTAATCAGAAGCCATACTGAGAGGCAGAGTGGAAATAGTGAAGGAGGGTAACCCTACAGGTAAGGGTACAAGTCTTGTCTTCCTTTCACTCACTTCCCTGAAAGGGGCTTGAAGACATGTTGAGGGGCATAATAGAGTATACTAGCTTTACCTTTAATAAAAGGACAACCAAACTACATTTTTCAAAATATATAAAAGGCATACCACTTGCACATATAAATAAAGAACATTAATGACTTTACACATTTGTAAGTGATGTTCGTGATTGAAACGTCCCTATACACAGACCGACTTCCACCAATTAAGCCAGTGCTCCTAAGAGTATATGTCCAAAGGATCCACACATGAATTAGGAAACCCAAGGAGTTGATAATTCTTTCAAAGAACTGCAGCACTTCCGGGACCATGGGCATCACTCCGCTCATCATTTTCTCATGTAGTGTTAGGATTTTGAAAAGTTGTCAGTTGGAGAAAACAAAACAGCAAACTGAATTGTTTTATCTGTTAATTGTGGGTAGTTGGGCATGCTGAATTTGGGCCATTTAAATTTATTTTATTCATAATTTTGCCAGATAGTGTATTTAACCATTGCACACAAATATCATGTGTTAGGCAGTCAGTATATTACAATCACTGGATCTTAGCTCGACATGCAAACGTAGCTGGATGTGGTAATTATTTGGTTTTGACATTTCTTAATCCTATAAATAATATGCTTGAGAACTACCTAATTTAATGATGCTGAATTTATCAACCTCGAAGGATGATGGACTGTGTCTTCTCTGTGCCCACCAAGTGACACACAGATCTCAGCAGCAAACATATGTGTACGTACCACCATTTTGTGTGTGCATATGTGCCTGTGTCTGTAGACATATAGAAAATTACTGTCGTTTTCGTTGCTATCCTATTGAATGACTGCTTCAGAGAAAGGGAGAGAAAATGCACAAAGTGAACTTGAGGGTAAGAGTGTTGGAAAAACAATAGCCCATTAGAAAGAGCAAAGCCATGTAAGGTAATACAGAAGACCCAGTTTAAAAAAAATGGTTAGAGATAATGACGTATGGAAGCAAACTAGCCAGTATGACGGCACAGAAGAAATTTGAAAAATAAATTTAAGAACTTCACTATTAGAAGACCTTGAACCGTACAGATGTCACAGACTCACCCACAGAATTGGCAGGTACTGGAGTAAAGATGGAAGAAAAAGGAATCTTGTATTGTAGGAAAAACAGGAATGCCCAATTT
This sequence comes from Pleurodeles waltl, assembly GCF_031143425.1. Classification (NCBI taxonomy): domain Eukaryota; kingdom Metazoa; phylum Chordata; class Amphibia; order Caudata; family Salamandridae; genus Pleurodeles; species Pleurodeles waltl. The sequence goes on along the minus strand of NC_090448.1, from coordinate 168,214,742 downwards.
TGGCTCAGATATACTGGATCCATTCCAGAGTTTCAAAAACTCACAGAGAATACATTTATTTAAAATAAACCCAAATGGAGTTAATTTTCATATTGAATGTCATCCTTACATTTGTCAAGCTCCTCCCACCTGGTTCAACTTCAGAGTCTGTTACAGTAAATTGGGAAATGATCAGGCTACATGCTCCTGGTAGTCATTATCTTTTTGTCAATGAAAGGAAAATGGAAGACGAAAGGGTAAACGTGATTTAACATGTACTACCCCCGTTTATCTGCAGAAGATGTTGTCTAAATTTGAAATAACCATTTAGATTCAAACCCAGGCAAGGCTATATCAAAAATCAAATATTTTTCTGCATAATTGGAGTGGATGCAGCAGGGATTTAAGATAAATCTGCCATGATTTGTCACTGCCAAAACAAACAAATGACGCATGAAAATAATAATTCGAAACATTTTCAGTCATGTCTCAATGGAATGATATGTGCCTTTTGTGTTCATTAATAATAATGATGGATTAATGAAACTTGCGGGGTATTTGACAAGAACCTCAAAAAGAAATCGACTTGTGTTTAGAAGTATGGATGTAGGAATCCATTTGTTTGCTACCTAACTGTTAATAGACTGGGCATACGATTATTATGCTGTTTTCGTAAGAAGTCAGGTATGTGGACTGAGGGCTTACTTAGCTTGGCAGTCCTTTCCATTGTTATTTAAGTTGTCTCTTTTCAAAGCTAAAGAGCAATAGGGAAGAAAACGGGTGACAGATTCCCTTGACCCAACGCATGTAGTGCATTATTTGTCAAAGTCTCTCTTCCGAACTCCATGCTTTGTGTTCTGGAAGATAATTTCACATTGTATGGCGCATGCAAAACTCCATCAGGAATGTATAAAACATGCATATTTTCGTTCTGTGAAATTCAATCTATGCGCTGATGGAGTACTCTAGGGACGTTCCAACAGCTTTACGCCTACATGTACCTGATGAGAGTATAGTTCCAGCGGAAAACTGCAATCATCTGTTTCCAACCTGACATCCTCTGGAGACCCCGGGGATCTGCCCTCACTGACAATGTCCAAGGCACTGACAAATGTACTTGACCAGAAGGCACATGTCCCAGGCTCAGAGACATATACTCAACATGGAAGCAGACCCATGTTAATTTTGCTCTTTACATTTACAAGGGTGATCATAAAGAATACGTGCACACTCACAAACATACCCGTTTGACTAATTATATTACACAAAAATATGTTTTTCAAAAAAATTAATGAAGATACGCTTACATCCATGAATATTTCTCATATTTTGCCAAAATTACATAATTTCTGTGAATTACGGATTTCAGTCACATAATTTTCTTCTTTTCAGCTGGTTAGTCTTTAAGCATGACAAGCATGACAATGTACTTAAATGATGGAAACATCAAAGCATATCGCTTAATTGGTTAGCTTCATCATTGTCCTTTGTTTAACTAGCAATCTCTCTGTGAAACATAAACAAACAAAAATTAACATTCTATTCAGTGCCTCGTTACAGAGAGAGCGGGTTCTTTACTTACAGACCTGCTTCTGAACACTGTAAAAATGTATTCACAAAACATACCACCATCTGAATAATATAATTGGACAGGTTTCTGTTATATTATATTCAGACAACCAAACAGTGAAGTCCAGTATTGAAATAATTGATTTCAATTGCAAGGTTCACGTTTGACAAATGCATGCTTTTCATGCTAAGGAAATGTGCAATATGATAATTGCACAATGAGTTATTAGGTAATTAGGGCTCCAGGTTTTAGGGTATTTACTTTTGCTGACATTTTCGTTTTCATTTATCCATATTTATTTCGTGTTAAGTGTAAAAAATAAAGCTGCAATGGATATATTCCCACATTTATTTAACCAACAAATGAAAAACTCATGTTTGAATGCCCAATGGGTTATAGCCATTTACAGTACAAAACAGTCCCCTGAAAGCATTTGCTTTATAGAACAGCTTAAACAGCTCTACTAGCTCTGCTGCTGCAGTTATTTAAGTTTTATTAGGACATTTGTCTTTTTAAATCCCCTACCGGAAACAATTGAGAATAGTCCAAAAGAAAACGTATTTTCGATATGTTTCCATAAGATAAATGCAGAGAGGAAAATTGATGGCTTTCTATTTGTGTTCATTTATGAAAATGAAAATCTGGGAGACATTCATGATTTGCCAATGGTATGTTGACGTATATGAATCATTTACAAGGCATCAACTTCATGGATTAATATATGTATATATAACCTAGTGGCATTTGCCACTAGGTAGTTATAGTTAGGTGAACTGTTCAATAGGAAAAGCATTTGTTTGTGTTTCTAATAACTTTGGCACCATTTGACGAATCTCCACAAAACGTTCAAAGAGGTGCTACTTTTAGACTAGTTTGCACATGGAAAGTTTTAGGGTGATCTGTCAGTTGGGGGGCTGAGAAAAAAGAGTTTCCCAAAACACAAAATCCCCATGCATTTTCCATGCACATCTTTTAAGCAGGCTACAGCTAACACAGCTAAATGGAGCTACACCAAATTTAGCAGGAAGTTAGATCTTGATCCACGTATCGTGCTGTTTGCTATTTGGTATACATTTGTTTAGCAGCTTTTCACAAAATTAAAGTTAAAAAATTATTGCATATGTAATATTTACTCTGTAAAATAGAGCGTTCTGATTAGCCCAGGGAGCTTTATTTCCATTAGGCCATCTCACTCCTGTGTGAGTCAGACTCCTGTGGAAGTGAGCACTCCGACTGGGTGCCAGCATCATGAGAAAAATGTTGCTGATAACTATTACAGGACTCTGGGACTTAGTCCCTGTCCTGAACATGTTAAAAAAAATATTAGGGGGCAGGGTAGGGATACCCTTGCCCCAAAGGCCCCATAGGCCCCATAGGAGGGAGCCCAGAGAAGTCCACTTCCATGGACAACATTTTTAGACCGTTCTGGGGCCAAAAATGAAAAAACAACAAACAGAAAAAAGTGCCACGATCCCAGATATTAAAAAATATAAAAACCCCTGTGGCCAACCCCCTGCTGAACACAGCCATAGACTATGTGCGTTGGGCATTGGCTTTACATATGGTAATAAAATATTACTTCACATTTTTAAAAAAACCTAGAAATTTACTGAAAAAAACATGATTAAAATAACATTATAGTTTGATGTGATAATAAAATCTGTTTTTGTTTTTAAAAAACCATTGGAAATTGTGACCTCACATGTTACATCACTCATGACATGTTCTATGACATTTATGACATCATTGATGACATCTCAAATGACATAATTGAGGACATCATTGATGACATAATCCAAGCACCTTTGGCACATATTGCTCTATAAGCACTATACAGTGCTAAGAAAGTACATGCAAAATAGCTCAGAATAATATGAAGCCTAATTATTGCTACCATATATACAACCTACATAGGTAAAGCAAGCTTGTGGTAGGTCACTGATATATACGAATTCTGCAACACATAAGAGCGATAAACAACCAAGACCTGACATATTCAAAAGCGAAATACATATGGGAACAACATCAGGGAGTCCAAAAAGGGTTGAGATATTATGGCATCCAACAAATTAAACAGAATGAGAGGGGAGGGGACCGAGAACAAAATTTGAGGAGAATGTAATCCAAATGGATCATTCTGATTGGAACTGAAATACCATGGGGCCTAAACACAGACGCGGAATTACATAGACACCTATAAGAGACAGGGAATGAGAGGAAAAAAGATATCTGGGGAAGAGACAGGAATTGATTTTTTCATCTATCCCAAACTTGTATATATAAATAAGTGGAACAAATTACGAAGCAAGCAATCCTATAGTTCTTCTAGATTTTCCTGCTATAAGTGTTTAAGATGAGCTCCATTTGTCCTTTTTATTTAAAGGTACTTTACCGTGAATCAAGAATCCCAAAATGAGGGGAGAGAAAAATTTAGCAGTATTCATAGAATAGATGTTCCTTTAAAATGAAAAATAATTCTGTCCTATGCATTCCACAGATGCTGGAATAAGGTTGTGTAGAAATAGGTATATTACTTAAACTCTTGTGCTCTAGCCCTTTTTTTTCCTTTCCCTTTTCTTCTCTTTTTCATCTTCTTCTTTCTGTTGCCTTGAACATGTTCAATATGAGTTTAATTTGTTCTCATGCTCAAAGGAACTTCACCGTGAGTCAAAAATCCCCAAAAAATCCCCAAAAGAGGTGAGATGAAAACTTGATAGAACTCATAGAACAAATGTATTTTTAAAATGAAACATAATACTGTTTTTTGCACTTCATAGATGTGTGCAATGTGAATGTTTAGATATAGGTACTTTACTGAAACAATAATAACTAGAGAGGAAGAAAAATCAATAGAGAAGGAGGAAATAGAAGTGCAATTATATATGGATACATTTGAGAACTAAGGGCCAGATGTATCAAAGCTTTTTGCATTCGCAAACGGTGCGAATGCCCGTTTGCGAATGCAAAAAGCCATTTCAGAATGTATCAAAGGCATTCTGAATGCAATTTTAAGGAATCGCTAAAGTAGCGATTCCTTAAAATTGCGACCCTGTTTAGAGAGCAAATTGCGACTCTCTAAATAAGAAATCGCAAATAAGAAATCCTTATTTGCGATTTCTAAAGCACATGTAACAAGCAATTCCTTAATCCGAATTGGTCATTAAGGAATCGCTATTTACCACCAAGTTGAACTTGGTGGTAACCATGTGCAAATTTTAAAAATGCAATTAAAATGCATTTTTTAAGTTTACAGGTAAAGCACACATGCCCTTTTGGCATGTGTACACCTTACATGTTGTAAAAAAAACTTTTTGGGTGCAGCAGAGGGGGCCTAAGGCCCCCAGCACCCTGGACTTTGCATTTAAAGAAATTGGGAATTCCAGTTAGGAATATGCAATTTAGGAAATGCAAAAAATTTGCAAATATGGGCCAGGTGCGAATGGGGGCCGGTATCGCAATTTGCCATTTGGTAATAGCATTTGCAATTTTTAAGAAATCGTTATTAATGAATCACAAATGTGATACATTGCATTTTGCGAATCAGAAGTAGCGATTTCTTAACAATCGTTATTTCCGGCCTTTTTCATACATCTGGCCTTAAGTATCGAATTTTGAAGTATATCAAGTTATACTTTGATTCAACAAAAAATATCAATTTTTAACACAAATCTCCGCTATAGACAAACAAACTTTATTTTGGGTGAAAAAAGTGATAATGAAATGCCATTTTACTGGTATGTAATGATTATGGATTTTAATTGGTGGATGGTGGGTGATCACATGACTTAAATACACTAACTTCACAACTAACTCTATGGCCAGTCGAAGGCTAAGGCCGAAACGCGTTGCCATTTTTGTTTGAATAGCACTATGCACTTTGTACTCTAAAAGAAATAAGAAAAGAAATTATATTTCGAGTTGATGGATGGTGCCGGCATCATTCCTGCCATGAGAAGCTGGTAAATATTGCCTCTCTAATGCTGTGTAATGATTTTTGTTTTAAATATATATATATAGGATGCAAAAAGAAGGAGGAATAGGGATAGTTAATGATAAATTGGACACTTGATATAAATTGAGAGTATGAGAAAAACTTTCACACAAGGAAATTAACAAATGGAGCGAGTTTCTAACTCTGAAAAAATATATGGACAGTTAAAGAGTACCTCAGGGATTGCGTATTTAAATGATGACCAGCCATCCCAACATGAGTTGCGAGTTCCTCCAGGAATGGGGGGAACACATTTTAAACTCATCACTCATCATTGGGACTAACAGTAATCCTAATCAAACACACATAGATTGCATTAAAAATGATATAAGAACAGTTGAAAGATTTAGAATCAATGGAATTGCCAGAAGATATTAGAAAATTAAAATGGAAATAACTGATAAATTGAGGAACCTGAAGAAGAAGTGAATCAGCAGAAACTAATAACATTTCAAAGGGATAAAGAGGATTACGAAGAAGGGGGAATATTCACATCTGCAAAGAGGTTTAATACACTCAGGCATAAAAAACAGGTGGACATAATAACAACTGAATTGTCAAGCAGTGAATTGACTTAAACAGATACAGATACAAGTGATAATCAAGGAAGCTCCAGGTTACCCTTTTAGACAAAATGTGCCTCGCCCAGCAATAACAGCAATGGGAGAAAGGCAGGCAAACATCAAGAGGAAGAGGTTGTGGCTGAGAAAGAGGCAGAAAACAAGGAGGGGAAAAGAGGCAAGAGAAGCAACAAAACCAAATTTGCAAACAAGAAGAAGCTCGATACAAAGCAAAAAATGAATAATGAAAGTCAATATTTAAATGACATCAACCTATTATCAAGAATGATGTCAAAATCAGAAATGTAATTACTCAAAAAGGGATTACATTTCTGCCCGTATGCACATATTGATATAACTCAAACCAGAATAGATATTTACCAATACATATGTAAACGTACGTTGGCAAAAATATTTGCGGAGGCTGAAAATAAAAGTGATCATCAGACCAAGCACAGCTCTAACAGTAGAAGATAGACTGGGGTTGCTCACTCGTATAAATTTGGGAGTAACTGAAGAGAATTTAAATAAGAAGAATTGGACCCGTGGGATCAGGGCTCAGTGGCAAAAAAAACAAAATCATTCTTCTATCCTACATTACCTCCTTGAAATAAGATTGCTTTGTTTCACAAGGCAATCATACAGGACATTTATAAATTACAAAACAAGAAAATACAAAGACACTCTATCTGTGGAAGAAAGTAAAGCACCAACAGTATTGCAACAAGATGAGACAATTGAAATCAAGCCTTTGGACAAGGGAGGTAATATCGTAATCCTAGACAAAGATGACTACATCAAGGATGCAAATGACCGATTGCCATATACAAAATGCTTTCAAACACTAACCAGCAACCCCACTCCATTATACAAAGAAGAACTACAAACCAAATTACTAAAATAATCTTATAGATCTGGATGAACTGAAATATACAATAAACCCAGTAACCCCAGCAATATATATACATATGTATATACAGGGAGTGCAGAATTATTAGGCAAGATGTATTTTTGAGGATTAATTTTATTATTGAACAACAACCATGTTCTCAATGAACCCAAAAAACTCATTAATATCAAAGCTGAATATTTTTGGAAGTAGTTTTTAGTTTGTTTTTAGTTTTAGCTATGTTAGGGGGATATCTGTGTGTGCAGGTGACTATTACTGTGCATAATTATTAGGCAACTCAACAAAAAAAAATATATACCCATTTCAATTATTTATTATTACCAGTGAAACCAATATAACATCTCAACATTCACAAATATACATTTCTGACATTCAAAAACAAAACAAAAACAAATCAGTGACCAATATAGCCACCTTTCTTTGCAAGGACACTCAAAAGCCTGCCATCCATGGATTCTGTCAGTGTTTTGATCTGTTCACCATCAACATTGCGTGCAGAAGCAACCACAGCCTCCCAGACACTGTTCAGAGAGGTGTACTGTTTTCCCTCCTTGTAAATCTCACATTTGATGATGGACCACAGGTTCTCAATGGGGTTCAGATCAGGTGAACAAGGAGGCCATGTCATTAGATTTCCTTCTTTTATACCCTTTCTTGCCAGCCACGCTGTGCAGTACTTGGACGCGTGTGATGGAGCATTGTCCTGCATGAAAATCATGTTTTTCTTGAAGGATGCAGACTTCTTCCTGTACCACTGCTTGAAGAAGGTGTCTTCCAGGAACTGGCAGTAGGACTGGGAGTTGAGCTTGACTCCATCCTCAACCCGAAAAGGCCCCACAAGCTCATCTTTGATGATACCAGCCCAAACCAGTACTCCACCTCCACCTTGCTGGCGTCTGAGTCGGACTGGAGCTCTCTGCCCTTTACCAATCCAGCCACGGGCCCATCCATCTGGCCCATCAAGACTCACTCTCATTTCATCAGTCCATAAAACCTTAGAAAAATCAGTCTTGAGATATTTCTTGGCCCAGTCTTGACGTTTCAGCTTGTGTGTCTTGTTCAGTGGTGGTCGTCTTTCAGCCTTTCTTACCTTGGCCATGTCTCTGAGTATTGCACACCTTGTGCTTTTGGGCACTCCAGTGATGTTGCAGCTCTGAAATATGGCCAAACTGGTGGCAAGTGGCATCGTGGCAGCTGCACGCTTGACTTTTCTCAGTTCATGGGCAGTTATTTTGCGCCTTGGTTTTTCCACACGCTTCTTGCGACCCTGTTGACTATTTTGAATGAAACGCTTGATTGTTCGATGATCACGCTTCAGAAGCTTTGCAATTTTAAGAGTGCTGCATCCCTCTGCAAGATATCTCACAATTTTTGACTTTTCTGAGCCTGTCAAGTCCTTCTTTTGACCCATTTTGCCAAAGGAAAGGAAGTTGCCTAATAATTATGCACACCTGATATAGGGTGTTGATGTCATTAGACCACACCCCTTCTCATTACAGAGATGCACATCACCTAATATGCTTAATTGGTAGTAGGCTTTCGAGCCTATACAGCTTGGAGTAAGACAACATGCATAAAGAGGATGATGTGGTCAAAATACTCAATTGTCTAATAATTCTGCACTCCCTATATATATATATATATATATATATATATATATATATATATATATATATATATATATATTTTGTGCCAAATAGCCATAAAAAACAAAATCCAATGGGCAAACCCATTATATCACCAAAATGACCACTACTCTAACCAGTGTACAATTATGGGGATTTGTTCTTGGCACCATTCGTCAAAGATTTGAGTTCATACTTAAAAGACACTGGTGATTTGCTGAAAATTTTACACAACATCCCCTGGCAACCAACATACAAACTCTTAACTATGGATGTAGTTTCGCTCTACAAAAGTATAGAGAATGAGATTGGATAAATGGCCTGCAAATATGTCTTAAGAAAGAGGAACATTCATCTCCACAATCACAATTTGATGCTAATGACAATGATTAGAATGTGTCTCACCAGAAAATGTTTTCTGTTCAATAAAGAGATTTTTACACAGATAAGAGGATCCACAAGGGGTTTTTCATGTTCTCCTAACTATACAAATTTAACAATGGGATGGTGGTAGCAACACATTGCCTGGGCCCCAGAAAATGATGAATATGTCAACAAGACAATCATGTGGCTACGTTTTATCAATGATTGTTTATTATCTGGGATTGTGATGCATACGAATTTGATAAATATTTAGAAATCTTGAATAAGAACCCAGCAAATCTAAAATTCACTTATGAATAGTGACTCTCGAGTCATATTCCTCGACATGGAGATCTACATTGAGGACAACATGATAGAAACAACTTTACATTGGAACTGCCACAAACGTGGTCATACATGTGGACAGCTTTCACCAATCCATCTCAAAATGGGGAATTCCTCAGAATCAGATGAACTACACACAAGAAAAAAAGTGGGAGAAACACAGTCAGGAAACTAAGATGAGGTTTCTATCAAGAAACTACCATAAGAGTGTCATAAATACATGATTTGCAAAAGCAGAAATAACTAGCATATTACATCTCTTACAGAGCAGAAAACAAATTTCGGGTGAAGTAAAAAATAAGGCTTATAAGGACATACTCAACTGAATACAACCACATGCACCAAATCCTGAGAAAACATTGGGGGCTGCACAAAATAGACCCAACTGTTAAGTGAGATCATTGGAGACCATACTAACGTGACCTTTAGAAGAGCTAAGAATCTAAAGGATGAGTTAGTACGCAGTCACTTCAAATGTAAACAAGCTAACTGGATGGCACACCCAGGTTTCTCAAAATGCAAGCAATGCAAAGCTTTAGGTCCGCACTCAAGGTGGAGATTCCTCTCCGAGGGAGGACCTAAAGATACTAACCGTAAAAACCCTTTGTGAATTCCAAAAGCCATAAACTTAGACCAAACGTCTAAGATCACCTTTGTGAATCGGGCTGTATTCTTGTAATCCTGTGAGCAATTTCCAGGAGGCACTAAAACTCGTCAGGCATTCGATATCGTTACTCCACTTTGTGCTGATTAAACAAAGAATCTTCCTGATTCCATGAGTGCAGCTCTTCTTGTGTGAATGCCTTCTCAGAAACACACGTGGGTAATAGATAGCCGCATGGTCCTGCCACTTGAGTTTGCACCACCACAAAAGGAGAGCCATAGCACCCGGTCACATGCACCACCTGGAGCTAAAAAATAATATATATATATATATATATATATATATATATATATATATATATATATATATATATATATATATATATATTTGTGTGTGTGTATGAATATATAACCTACTGGCAGTCACCAGTAGGTACTTATAGTTAGGAACATGTTTCCATTGAAAAAATGTTTTTAGACTTGCCTATATCTTTGGTGCCGTTTGAGGGATCTTCACAAAATGTTCCAAAAAAGTGTTCTAGTGAATCTTGTTGTACATGGGAATTTTTGTGGCCATCTATCAAGCGAGGGCCAAGAAAAAGAGGATCAAAGAACACATTTCCCATTATAATTCCCATAGACAAACTATAGCCCAAACTGCTGGACTGAATTACAACAAATTTGGCAGAAAGGTAGCTTTTGGTGTAATTCCATTCAGTTTTTTTAGAATATTAAAAGAAAACTAAATGTAGATATCTAGAGGACCGAATGGTTCGCAAATAATAACAAGCTCATGCAGGGAAATGCAGATCTCTGATTGGCTGCCAGCACTTCAACCAGGAAGTCTTTGGCTTTTTGCTGTGTGCACTGGGGGTTTCTGGCAAGGCCTGTCCTGTAGCAAGACCCTATGGCCAACCCCCAAACCCCCCAACCCCACGCTGAGCATGGCCTTTGGTAATGCATAGTAGGAGTTGGTCACAGCCTGTCTCTCTGGGTGTGAGAGAGTGTATCTGGGTGTGAGAGTGGCTGCAAAATTGTCTGTCTGGGTGTGAGAGTGGGTGCATTAGTGTCTTAGTGGGTGTGTCAGTGTCTGTGTGGGTCTGTGAGTGGGTGCATAAGGGTTTCAGTGCATCTGTGAGTGGGTATGTGAAAGTCTGAGTGGGTCAGTGAGTGTCTGAATGGGTCTGTGAGTGGGTGTGTGAGGGTCTGAGTGGGATGTGAGTGGGTGCACAAGGGTCTGAGTGGGTCTGTGAGTGGGTGTGTGAGTGTCTGTGTGGGTCTGTGAGTGGATGCATAAGGGTCTGAGTGGGTGTGTGACTGGGAGAAAAGAGATGGAAAAAGAAAATTGAGAGAGAGAAAGAAAGGGGGTGAGAGGGAGGGAGAGAGATGGAGATTTGTGTAGGATTTGATGAATGATATACTTAGAATGAGATATTTCTGGGCAAATTGAAAAGAAAAATGTATTTGTTATTTAAAAAGAGTGAGATCACCTTTCAGTATGAACCTTACATTTTTGGAGTTTAAAAGAAATTATGATCATTAGATGGAAAATGACCACGGACACACCTGGAGTATAACCCTCAGCTTTCAGTGTGAGGGTCTGTGACCTTAACCTTTAGGCCATATGTGACTCCTTACTGTGATGATTCCAGACATATCTATGTCAGTCAACACATGCATGTGATTGGAAAGAAAAGTGAATGTTCCATCACTAGGAAGGTTTAACAGTCAAAACACTAGTAAATTACCAAACATCTTACTCTTTGAAGTCATTTATGGAGAGACCATTGCAATGAAAATTTCTGTCTGTCTCTCTCTCTTTCTTCCATCCTAATATGGGATGGAAGAGAGTGTGACAGGACCGCGGAGTGGGAGGCTCAAGGCCCCTGCTGACCTAGCCAGGTCCCTGTGTCCTGCGGGAGCCAGCATTGCTACTAGAAGGGAGCTGCTTTAAATAGCAGCACCCTACTTGTGGGAACAATATTTTCATCTGTTTCCCTGCACAACAAGATGAAAACTCCATTTTCTGCCAGCAGGAGCTGTTTGACAGCTCCCACTGTCAGAAAGGGGATTTTGTTTCCTTTTCCCTGGTGGGAGCTGTCAGAGCTCTCACCAAACAAAAGCAAACAACTATGTCCCGGGGGTGAGCACCCCAGGGTGTAGAAGGAGCCAGCCCTGCGGGGTGGCATTCCCTAGGGCCATTACTGGCTCCATGGGGGGGGGGGGCATGTGGCCCCCCCTCCAAGGAGCACTGCCCGGGGCTCAGGGGTCCAAAACAGACTCCTCCACTCCTTTATTGTAGCCCCGGCAAGGTGTTGGTGAACCCCCCCCATGCTGTGTTCATTGAAAGCCCTGGGGAGGTGGTGGTCCCTGGGGCTGTGGGGGTGTGTGCAACCCCCATCACTGTATTTATTGAAAGCCCTGAGAGGTGGTGGCCCCTGGGGCTGCGGGGGCTGTGTGGCCCCCACATCATATTTGTTTAAGGCCCTGGGAGGTGGTGGTCCTCAGCCGAGTCCCAATGAAAGTCCTAGTTCAACTACGCTGGCAACTTTTATTTTTATTTGGGGCGAAGATTGCTTTCTATTTCATTTACTCTTCAGTCTTCCTGGCTGTTTTAGACATGACTGGGCTCTTAAGTCACCGCCTAGCAGCAGATTACAGCCGGTGTTATACAGCAGCCTGTCCGCAAACCATTGATTAGCTCTGCAAACACTGGTACTTCAAAGAATAAGGAGTGTGAGGAAACACTAAACAGACACTCAACAAATATATACATTAGTTGGCTCACAGTGCTGTTGCAGCCACCTGCAGCCTGCCAGAGTTACATCTTTGGTGAGCATGTGGCTGCTGCAATGTATCAGGCGGGGAGTCGGTTAATGATAGACAGACTGTCACAACCCCTCAGACAGGAATAGATCTCCCAGTGAAATTAAGCAAAGGATCAATGCATAATTCCTGGAATTACGGGCTATGGAAGAGATGGGCTAATTTCTTTGGCAGTGGTTTTACGCTGTTGTGACTTTTATTTCGCCAAAGAGGTACATCACAGTGATGTCAAACACTCTGCAAGGCAAGCGAACCATTTACAAGTTTCGGGACTATGTTAACATTGATAACTGTCACTTGTAAAAAAGGAAACCTGATACACTGGGTAGTATCCCAAAGCACTACTAAATCAACATGTTGTCAGTATTTATACCGCCCATACATATATATATATATATATATATATATATATATATATATATGTATAGCCTGCACATCAAGACATGAAGGTTTTTTTTGGAACTTGACTAGTGATCAGGTGTTTGTTTTTTATGCCCTAAGGTAACTATAACTCGCGCCCTAGCATGCACTGTTAATTACCCCACATAATACATCTCTCATGAAATTTTGTATGACATCAATGATAATATAAGTGCAACATTTGCTGTGAAATTATTGATGAGAAAATTGTACACGGCGGGGGAGCGAGTTATAGTTACCTTAGGGCACGAGTTATAGTTTCTTGAGGTAAGTCTAAATATAAGTGCTGAATTTCTATGGTTTTATGTGTGTAAATTGTGAACCTAATTATAACGTCACGGTAACCTTTGTATTTTTTAGAGGAAAAATATATATATGTGTACATATACATCTATGTATATATATATATATATATATATATATATATATATATATATATATATATATATATTGGCACACACAAACAAACACATAGAGACACACAGTTACATATACATATTTTAAAATATAAGAACCAGAACATAGGACCCTTTTTGTAAGGACGGCTGAATGTAGGTGTCACTTAACAAAAATTTAAGTATCAACTTGTCCACTGCATTGAAGGTAGGACTGGTGCTGAAGATGTATCTACCTGTAACTCTATTTAATTTAATCTGCATTGACATCAGAAGAACAACTTGGTAAGAGCTTCCACTATGTTTGATTCGCAATGGTAATTTAAGTAGTCTGCAAAACACACCCCACCTGCCTGAAAAGTGAATACATGAGCTCAGCTTAGTTATATTTATGTTAGATATAAAATATATCTTAACCATGTATAAAAGCACAACACCACGTTATTTACCTATACCTTTGCTTTTTTTCTCCATTTGGCAGTTAAACGTAGAAGTGTGCATCCCCTTCTGAATATCAGAAATAGATCAATATACGAGTTTCATATTGGGAAAGGAGGGCACGGTATATTTTGGTAGATACAATTTTATTGCTGTTCATGTCGAAAAAGATTACTTCTATTGTTCTATGTTTTCCAAAGCTGTGGGCCACTGGCGTTACAGCTTACCTCTTCACGTGAAGCCAATCTTTTTAATGATATTAAAGTCAGGGTATTTTAAGTTTTAAGAAACACGTGTCTTTTTTCTCATGCTTCTGCGCCCACTGTGTGAATCATTCAACAATCAAACAAGTATTACCACTGATATTTTTCTTGGTGACCCTTCACATAAACAAAACATTTCCAGTAGACAGCTAATTTACAAAGTAGGCATTATGAATATTTTATCATCAAGCTTTCACCAGCCCATAACAATAGAAAATGCGCTCTAGAAGAATCCAATTCATTCAAATAAATAAAATACGTTTTTATTGGCGATGTGCTGATTAAAAAAGCGTCAATACGGATTTCTCAGCTTACTATGAACATGTATTTGTGATGCTGAATGTAAACTAATTGGGCTGCAACAATAGAAAGAAAACACATGTTTGCAACACTTGACCTTTCTGTGTGTAATATCACATACACAATCGCAAGTCAGATAGGTAATGGATATCGTCTAGCCTCCTATCCTCACACTTGCCAGCAAAATACATAAATGGCAAATCTACCTCTCTCCCCACAAAATGCAGAAGAGTAATGTTGCAGATGCTCATGACACTGTGCCTTCCACTATGCAAAAAGAAGAGCCAACTAATGATTTGATTACATGTTTGCAATAGTTATATTTTCTTTATCAAATATGATTGAGCAATTTTACACATATAATTTAACATACCCCATTCACATCCAAAAATTCTACTACAAGTAAGCTTAAGAAACAAATGTTGTGCACTTGGAAAACTGCTGGACAGTTATACAACCTTATCAAGCAGTGGGGTTTATGAAAAGATGTTTCTACCTAGAAGACTGTGGAAATTACAATCTACATGGATTTTGATCTCCGAATAAAACAGAATAAAATTGTAATATTGTAACTTGAATGCACAAAATATACTTCAAAATTATACTTTTTAGTGTTGAAATTAACAGCAAGGAATCGACAATATACTCGATTAAGAAGAGAAATAGATGTAAATAGTTTTAAACACAAAAGTGTAAAGAAACATTAGCACAGTCTCTACAAATTGAACTTTTTAAAGGCAAATGTAAATTAAGAATTTAAAGTCTAGCTTGAATTTTCCCATTAGAATGAGAAATATAGCTTCAATGCTTCCCTTTAAAATGTGGCTAAGAACATGACGGCTACAATTAGAAAGGATGAAGCAAGCCGTTAATTTCAGTTAACAAACTTCAATCCTTAAATCTTTTGACTGATTGGAAATTGCTGAAATAGCAAATTTTCTCAAACTAAACACAACTATCTCTATCACTTCCAAGGCAATAATAAAGCTTTGTATGAATACATCACAAGGACCAGTTAAATATTTTACATATCTCATGAATCCCGGGGGCAAAATTAGGGGGCGTATCCTGAAAGTGATATTTCCCATTTTAATTCCCATAGAATTTGATACAGAAAAACTACTTAACAGAATTACACAACACTTTGCATATAGGCAGTACTGTACTCAAGGAGGTGGCTGTTTGGTTTCTTGTTAATCTATTTGGTCGTTTATGAAAAATTAGGGCTTAAAAAGTGTTCCTGCCTGGGCCCTGAACAGGAAGTGGTTACATTTTAGAGAGTTCTGGACCATTAAGCAGTCAATATTTCACAGATTCACAAATCCATGAAAGAGTAGCTGCTGTGCTATACCTGGCTGGCTGCTGCAGAAAAACATCTGTTGCAGCTGTTATTATAAAACGGTGCACTGTGCACCTTCTTGGGAAAATTAATAACAAAATAGTCAATGGACCAGTGTGAGCCATTACTGACTCAACTAACTGGTTTGGGGGGAGGAGAGTGCCCCAAGGGACCTCACTGGCATTAAAATGAATATAAATAATGATTTATACTGCGGGATTCACTAATTGTTTGTAGATTTGCAAGACCAAGACCCTCCCTGATTCTCACAAACCTTCCTTAGGTCTCGAGATTTATGAATCTAGAAAATATATTTGAATTAATGTGGTGCACTACAGCTCTGCTTTGCTAATCCACATTATGCATGGACTTTGGAAATGTGCAGCAGGGGTTGGACACCCACTGTAGCCTGGGCATGGTAGGTTGGGCACAGGGCCTGGTAGTACTCAAGTTGAACATGGCCAAATGATGTGTTCAGTGGAAGTTGGCCACTCACAGTGAGTTGCCACACCTAGCTGGCCCCATGGCCAGCTCCAGCTGCACTCAACCAAAAGTCTATGAAGTGCAGTTTACTGCCCACAAAGGGTTGGGAGCAGCACTTGGCCATAGGCTGACCCCGGTGTGCAGGACTCAAGGCTGGCAATTCATGAACATTTGATGCGGGACTTGCCAAAAGATCAGGTCCTGCCGCCAACCACTGCTGTAAACAGTTAAAAGATTGTCAGCAGAAGGGACTTGCCTCCCGTGGAGGGTCGGGTGCTTGGCCTGAACATTGGTCCTTTCTTGGGGACAACCCTTGCTATGCATGGCTGAAGGCTATGTGTGTGTTTGGGGGGGGCTTGGTCACCCACAGAGGTTTTGGACACAGGGCCTGGCTGAAGGCAAAGCCCTGCAGCTCACCCTTGTTGTTCTCGGCAGATGCCAAGTGCAGAAGAGGTTGGCCCCCTGTAGATAACTGGAATCAAGGTCAGGAGCTGCAACCCCCCCCCCCCCCCCCCCCCTTGTACACAGCTGAAGGCCATGCCCAACCTACGGAAGGTTGGCAGTGGTCCTGGCAAAAGGCTAGGCCCTGCATCCAACATCTACTGCACACAGCCAAAGGTGTTGTGTGTTAGTGTGGGCTAGTTGCTCACAGAGGGTTGTGCACAGGGTCTAGTTCTGCAGCTAGCAACGCACAGCCAAAGGCAGTATGTTAGTACCTTTGAAGGTTGTCATCAATGGTGTCATAAGGGATGTTATCAATGATATCTATTGGGATGTCATCACTGATATATATATATATATATATATATATATATATATATATATATATGTATATATATATATATATATATATATATATATATGTAGTCACTGAAAAAAATAAAGGGTAGAGGGACGCCAGAATTAGGTTGGCATCTTACCCATGCAAAGCCATAGAAATCCAGCAGTTATAGTTCTACTTATGTTAAAAAACGATAACATGTTGCCCAAAGTTACTTTACGGCATGAGTTCTTCAGATAAGTCTAATTATAACTATAACTGTTGAATGTCTGTGGTTTTGTATGCGTAAAACATCAACCTAACTATAAAGTCCCTCTAACCTTTGTTTTTTCAGTGAATTTCGATTGTTTATATAATGCACACATTATTATTTATGTCAGGTTGCGGCCAGCCAATCAGGGCTTTACTTTTGCAATGGATTCGAGGAGGATTCGAGCAAGGTTTGAGGATTTGCGGATCTCCCCCCAAAAATTGGCACTTTTTTTACCCAGGGGGTGGTCCCTAAGGGGACCCCCCCATGTCTCCTATGGGGTCAGGACACTTGTATCCTGACCCCTTATATGTTTTAACACTGTTTTTTCCCACCCCCCCACACAATGTGAGAAACAAAATGGCAGTCACAACTTTTTTGTCAGGTTGCGGCCAGTCAATCAGGACCATGCTTTTCCTCTGGTTCCACTGAGGATTCAAGGAGGATCCACTTCCCTATATCTATAAAAATGTGGTTTTCGTTTAGTAACTAGAAAACTGCCAAACAGATTTACACCAAATCACAAAAAGGGTGCGCTCTGGACCAAGAGCTAGCTTTGTGCCAAATTTGGTGTAACTCTGTCCAGCGGTTTGCGCTGTAGTAGTGTTCAAAAGCCCCATGGAAATTAACAAGGAGGAAAACTTTTTGGGACCCCCCTTTTTCTCTGCCCCGCTTGACTGATCACCCCAAAACTTCACAGACGCCAGCTGAAGTGAGCGTCACATTGTTTTGTGAAGATTTATCAACCGCTGCCAAAGTTTTAGGTAAGTCAAAAAACACTTTTTCAATGGAAACTAGGTGCTAACTATAACTACTTACCTACCTATGGACCTACTGGCATCCCCCAGATACATACATGCATATATATATCTCTCTCTGTACATAGAGAGATATATATATATATATATATGCATATATGTACGTATATATATATATATATATATATATATATATATATATATATATTGCAGAAAACTTCCCCACTCAAGAAGAGATCGACAGTCATCAGAAAGTGTTTATTGCCGAGAAGCTGAAAACGGGTTTCGCAGTGAGCCTTTATCATGTTAGGAACGCTGTATCTTCAGTTTCATTTTTTTAAAGTATGCTGCACCCCACACTGTGTAAAACACTCCAATCAAAAGTGAATTAACATGGAAAAGGACAAAGTTATCTTTTATAAATAACCCGTCGTTTTTTAATTTCACCTTGCTTATACCAACATATCCAACTTGTTGTCACAATTCATATGAGCATTGCTAAAGCCGTCCAAATATACCATTTCTATTACCAGAATCACTTGAACAGCATACCTATTGCATATTAATTTATTAAACCCCATTTAACTCCTTTTGTCCAAAACATACCTATTTGGAATACAAATTAACCCCCCTAATAGTGTAATGTTCATGATAGCAATATTCGACTTGTCAAAAAACGGCATGAATATGACACTAACTAGCAAGTATTCATCCCCAATAGGGCTTAAAATACCTTCCCTCAAATACTAAATAAACAATTCTTTCCCCAGGGCTCACTCATATCAAACAAATTCAACCTTCTACTTCAAGAAAACTTCATCTTGAAGGTTTGCCACATCCCAAGCGGGTGATATTCCATGTCCTTATTTCATACTCAACCTAGAACAAAAATCAGTCATAGAATTAACAGCTCAAATTTAAAAACAGTGTTTCATAAAAAGGGAACAACGCAATTTCATAGCATTCCCCTACAGCAAGAACAGACCAAGGATTCTACAGAAAAACATATAAGTCCTCATTCCCATTCAACCGACTTGGTACCTTGCTGTCCAAAAATGTTGGTTTGTGGTGTGCCCGATGGCTGCATTGATGCTGGTGGGGTGGCGGTCGGGCGAGGGGGTTGGGGAGGATTGACAGTAATTAGCTGTAGGCAAAGCAAAGGAAATACATAGAGTGGCTGAACTGAAAAATGTGAGACCAGAAAACCTGGGATTAATCCTGGCTTTCTGACTTTGTTTCCTTTCACATTCCCACCTTTTTCTTCATTATCATCATCACATATAAGAGGACCTCGAAATACATGATTGTGCTGAACAAAACCTGCTTCTTTGTTTAATTTAATAAACTATAATGTTGTTCATGTATAATAGGAATCCAGGCCACCCAAAAAGTGCATATAAAAACTGACTTGCTTCTTTAGTTCACTATTTGCAATGCTGTCAGGACAGGGGGAAGAATTATTGTTTCTAAATTCATGTTTGAAAACTATCACCTTTAAACTAATGTGTCTCAGTGTGCTGATGTAATCGAGTATACTAAGGTGAAAAGGTTCTGCATGTTAATTAAATGCACTTTTTGAATTTGAAGAAACTGTCATATGTTTACATTTTTGCTGCAAGATGTCTTTAAAAATTAAGGTGTTTCTAAACTTAGGCACAGCCCTCTCTAGTTACTTTCTTTCTTTGAAAACAATTAACCTTGAAATAAATGACTGGCTGTCTAATTAATATCTTTTTTTTATAGTGCTGAGTCGATTAAACAGTGCTCTTGTTGACGAGGGGGGTGCATGTAAAGGTCAGGGGGGCTGCATTCAGCCACCAAGCATACTTTGAGCATCTATTTTTTATATGCTATATATATGTCTATATATAGACAGATAGATAGATATATCTGGATGTGATTCTTGTGCATTTGTTAATACCTTTACACAAGGGCCCCAAGGCCAGAGAGAGATCTGACCAAAACGGGGACTTGTCAAGCAAGTTCAGTATTGGACGGGAGTTCAGAAGGGTTGCTTGTCCGCACCTCTGTAAGTAATTTTTTATACATAAACAAACTCAGGTCACAGCTCACTAAGTGCACCACTGATGTTCCCAGGGTAAATGGTGCTCCACTCCTTGCACTAGTTTAATCCGATGATGCTGTGCTGATAGCCCACACTCCCAAAACACTGCATTTACTAGTGGATTGCTTTGTTCATATTATGGCGCACCTCGATTTATCAACGAACTTCGCTACATCATTCATAATGTCCTGTGGCCCAAAACGCGCACACTTATCATTGATTACAGTCGGACCAAACTCTATTAAGTACCAGCACTTTTTCTATTTGAGGGTTACATTTAGCTCAACGGGTTCTTGGGCATCTCACATTACACAGAGGAGGGTGAAGTTATCAAGAGCAGTGGGTTTACTTTTGAGCATCCCATCCCCACCAGGTGGCAGGGCACTCACTCCCTGGTTAGAAATATATACTGCTCAATGTGTGCCAATAGCAACTTAATGGGCAGGCATCTGGGGAATTGTAGAACCCACAGCTTTGCAGAAGGACGAAAATTAATTTTGCAGGAAAATCTTAGCAGTTCCCGTATCACACAAGGAATTGGGCTTACATACCTGAGCGATCTTATTCATATTCAACCTTCTCTCCTGTGGCTATCCATTTGGAAAACGAATGAAGCCTCACTCACTGTCAGCCTGGATTGTGATCGAGGCTTTTACAGCCCATGACTAGCATATATAAAAAGTCATTAGAAGGGATTGGTCTAACTGAAGTCTTCTACAATTCAACATTGCAAACTCTCGCTGCTAGAAAGCAAGAGCAAGCATTGTTACTAGCACAGCTGCAAGCAGATAGGGTAAGCGTTGAAACCTTGAAAATAACAGTTGGGAGTTATTTGAATCTTAACCTTTAGGATTTCCTCTCCAGTTCCCTGTGGAACATCATTTGGAGCTGGGACTGCTCGTTGTTATTTTGCTTAGGAACTGACACGATCAAATACGCAAGCTTGAATCTAAAGTATGCCCATGTAATGATGTGGTTGGCCAATCGGTGCTACACTTTATATTTTTCAGTGAGCACAGAGTCTCTTATTAGCTTCATTCACTGTGGGAGCCATGAAGGAAGATTAGGAGACCAATCACAACATAGGTCTGTTTCAGTTTTGCTCCGAAGGGCAGCCAGCTTCTCCTCCTCAAGAGTCTTTTTTCATGCAGGTCCAGGCATTCTCCTTCACTTTCCTGGCAGGCAAGCAGGTTTCTAGATGTTAGTCAGACCTTTAGCTTCTCCAGCAAGTGTTCCCCCACCTCTGGGAACTGACTGTTATGTTGATTCCAGCCTTGGTCACACAGCATTTCTTTCATTTGTTTGTTAAGAAGAACTTGGAACTGAAACAAAATGGGATGGTTTGGATCCCACCTTTATAACATTTCCCAGACAGGGCACATGTATCCACTGACTAGGTTTTAAAATGAGTTTGGGTGGGTTCCTTTTCAAATGGCATTTTCTACCTGCTACTCAGACACAGCCTTCATGGAAGATATTGGCTCTCAGGCAAGTAGCAATTGACTATCTCCAAACAGGAGCATCCAAAACAAGACCAGAATCAAGTGTGAGATCTCTGACCCTTGTATCCATTAGCCTACCTCAAGGAGTAATCAAGGGGAGACAAAAGGACAGCCATAACTTGAAACTTAGCCAACTTGAAGAAACTGCAGTCTCTAACCTCACCCCTACCATCACCCTAATGAGAGTGTTCAAGAAGAAAAAATGTGCTTTTCTTTGCTAAAAGGGTTGTCATTAATGTTCTAAGAGGAGCTCTGTCAGGTGGGGAGTGATGTGGGTTAGTCTGGGGAAGGCCGAGGGTGTGTCTGGCTGAAGTGTTCTGTATGGTCTGAAGTCTCTGTAGGACGTATGCCACGATTCCTATGTTGGCGTAGTCCGGTCAGCTAGTGATGATGGTTTGTGCCATGGCGCATCTCGTGTGTGGGGTAGTCACTTGAAAATCTTACGTAGCATGCACAAAGTGAGGAAGCAGGTGGAGAATATGGCATTGATCTGTGATTTCATGGTGAGCTTGTTGTCAATAATTCCAAGGTTTCTGGTGTGGTCAGAGGGAGTGGGTGCGGGTCCTAGGTCTGATGGCTGGCTAGGAGTCGTTTAATGTGTTGCTGCTGTTGCCAAAGATTAGTACTTCTGTCTTGTCTAGGTTCAGCTGCAGGAAGTTGTTCTTCATCCAGTCAGCGATGCATGCCATGCATCTGTGGAAGTTGGTTCTGGTGGTAGAGGGGTCGTCGGTGATTGAGAGGATGAGTTGGGTGTCGTCTGCATAGGAAATTATGTTGAGACCGTGGGATTTGACAATGTTGGACAGCAGGGTCATATATGTGTTGAAAAGCATGGGGCTGAGGGATGAGCCCTGGGGGGCACTGCAGATGATCTCCTTGAGTTCAGGAGTGAAAGGTGGGAGCTAGATCCTCTGGGTTCTTCCGGTGAGGAAAGAGGTGATCCATCTAAGCGTGTCCCTTTGGATGCCGATGTGGTGGAGTCTTTCGATCATCATGTGGTGGGATACGGTGTCAAAGGCTGCCGAGAGGTCGAGGAGGATCAAAGCTGCTGTTTCTCCTTAGTTGAAAGGGTTCAGATGTCATCGGTGTCTACAATCAGGGCAGTTTTGGTTCTGTGATTGCTGCAGAAGCTGGATTGGGAGGAGTCAAGTAGCTGGTTCCACTCCAGGTATGTCAAGAGTTGCTTGTTGATGATCTTTTCCCGTACCTTCGCTGGGAATGGAAGCAGCAAGATTGGTTGGTAGTTTCTGGGTTCGCTGGGGTTGGTGTTTTTTTTTGGGGAGTAGTGGTCTGACTTCCGCGTGTTTCCGGGTATCGGGTAATGTTGTGGTAGTGATAGAGGTATTGAGCAGGGTGGTGAGTTCCTGGCCGAACCATTGGTTTCCAAGGTTAAAGATGTAGTGTGGGGATGGATCTGTGGGAGCTCCCGAGTGGATGGATTTCATGGTGGAGGTGATGTCCTGGGTGGAGAGGATGTTCCAGGTGGACAGTGTGTAGTTTGTGTCCGTTACGATGGTGGCGTACCTGTCAAGAAAGCCCATAGGTGTGGGTTCAAAGTTTCTGTATATGGTTTTAATCTTGTCATGGAAGAAGTGGGCGAGGTTGTCTCACAGCTCTTGTGAGGGTGTGATGTTGTTTTCGCTGGCAGCCAGGTTGGAGAATTCCTTAACAATGTTGCAAAGTTCCTTGGTGTTGTTGGTACTGGTTTTGATGCGTGCGGCAAGGGATGTCTTCTTTGTTGCCCTCAGCAGGCAGTGGTAGAAGTTGACGGAGGCCTTTCAGGCTGCTCTGTCAGAGGTGTCCTTGCTGGCGTGCCATCTCCTCTCCAGCTGTTTGCTGTCTCATTTTGCTGTTCTGAGTTCTTGGAGTTCAGTTTCTGGATCTCCACTCTTCAATCACCGGAATGTAAGAATTATAGTTCCACTGTCTAGGGAAGATGGCTCCATCCTCCATCTTATGCAATTTGCGGAATGTGTCCTCATTCTCTGTTTTGTGACATACTAACCCAGGGACATGCATAAAAGATCCCACTAGTTCCAGGATTCAACTCATAAGACGCGCAGATAACTATTACTGTGCTACACACTCACTTCACATACACATACTCAACATGCATACACAGAGCCCACTTTACAAAAGGACTTATGACTCGTAAAGTTATGAGTGCAGAGTCTCCGTAATCGTGGTGGAATGTCCTTACTTGGGTCAGAATGTAGTATACATCTACCACACCCCCTGTTAGAAGTCCACCATCTGCCTGCACCTAAAATCCCTTCTGAGTGGTGATCCACCAAACCCATTGAAAGTTCCTCCCACCCCAGCACCCCAAGTATTTCCATTGGCCTTTGGTGCCCAGGTGAGGGTGTCCATGACTTCCGACCAAAGAATGCGGGCCACCAAACAACCCCAGGACATGTGTAAAATGCCCGCTCCAGTTGCATGAGAGCGTGAGCATTCCAATGATGCCTCAGGATAGATTTTGTGAAGTTTGACTGGGGTAAAGTACACCCATGTAGGATGTCGTGCTGTATGTTAGAAGTGGGCAAAGCGAGAGACCTTCTTTGGGTGCAGGGCTATTCTATTCCATTCCTTCTAGGTCAATGTACATCCAATGTCTGCCTTCCAAGTCCACCTAAGTGACTCTAGGGGGTCCTGCAGTGTGTGGAAGAGGACCCTAGTCAACCAGGTAATCAGATGATGACCGGCACCCATTGTGTGCCTCACTTGTATCAACAGATGTGGGTCAGGTTCCGTGTCCACTATACCTCATAATCACTCCAATTCTCCCACCAGCTGCCCATAGGCCAGGAATTGGCTCACTGGAAGTCCCATATTGTTTACCAGTTGGTTGAAGGGGATGAGGGCCCCATCCTGGAGCAGGTCAACCAAGGTGCCCACTCTGCCAATTCTCACATCTCTACTCCATCCCAACCAATCTCCTTCTCGCTAGGGGCATATTGTGACATCTCGGGCATGAGCTGTAGAGCCCTCCTGTAACTGGCTTATGCCATCAGCAGAAGACCACCAATGGAGGTTAGCAGGACCGCCAAGACTTGTGCCAGTTGACCCCCAAAACCACTGATGTTCAGTCCGAGGGTGCAGTCTTTCAGATGCAGTTCCTTGCTCCAGAATGCCCCACCCAGTGACAATCTTGAGCTGTAAAGGGTGAGGACTGATCGCAAATGCGTTATTGGCAAATGAGAACACTTAAGAAGGCACCATTTCAACCAACTTCTCTTGCACAATTATTAATTCGACCATTCATAATTTCTACTCTGTTGTTTTCCTCACAGATCATTCACAGACCTATTTTTGAAATATTTAAAAGATGCTATTAAGCTCTAATGACTATAATTTCAAATAAATAGTGACACCACTGAACAAATACACATTATAAATGTATCAGTAAGTGGATCTACAGGAAGTGAATCCGAGGATGGCTTGATCAGTCTATCATTCCCCCTACCTAAGAGAGTTGTGGGGGTCGTTTAACGGTCAAATGGCTTGCCCACCATGGAGGCCTAATACAGAACCCCTTACTCAGTCCAACTCAAACTTTGTTGAGGAATGAGCACTATCATTGAATAATCTCCGTCTTTCAATTGCATGGTTAAAGACCGGTTGACTAAGGTCTTAATTGTAATTGTTTGTTAAAAAACAAATGCATTAATTAAAGAGACGTAAAAAAAATGACAGAATTTAAAACAAATGTTACTTACTCCTTGTTAGAAAATACAAAATATTGGTTTCTCTGCCTGTATTAAAAATGACAAATGACTAAGCATTTTATTTAGATCAGCGGATGCTTGACTGCATGATAGTTTTAAAGTTACTGCCTCAATAACCCTGTAGAAGAACTTCACTGTCATATTAAAATTACATTGCTTAATCGGCCACGATAGAGGCAGTGAGCCTCCTAGATTGTTCTGATGCCAATCATTATAAATAAGGGTTTTAAAAGAAGTGTCCTTTCTTACAAGAAGTAAGGACATCTAAATAAAATGCACCCAACGATTTCAAATCCACAACTGCAGAACTATAAGACATGGCGTTAAGTACGAGAATCAAAATCTTAAAAATCCATACCACACAGGTTAGCCTTTAATTAGTGGTCAAGTACTGTACCATCTAAACCATAGACACATATTTTAAGGAGGGAAATTACCACATTTTAAGATTGACAGGCCCTTACTGAACTCTTAATTGTATGCTTTCGCAAGAATTATGGTCATCCCAGACGAAGAAACCTACATAAAAGTGACAAGTATTGATGCAATATTTAGCCCGCTAATAACTGAACATGTCAACTCTATCCAATGTGTGTATCCCTTCAGACAACACGTTTACAGTAAGAAATCATAACATGATTGACAGTCGAGGCAGAAAGGACTGCAATTCCCAGTTCACGGAATATCAAAAACCTAGCTATACATCTCCTAACTCTGATTGTATGTCTTAGGATGTGCAATTCAAAACATAAAAGGTTTCGGTGCTATGTATCTCAAACAGCAACATTTTTGCTGTGCTGTGGAATGTGGTATAAACTGAAGACCTGTCCAGTTTTGTATGAATCCACCTTCGAATGGACCAAGAATATAATTGTGAGGTACCTATTCTAACATTGTGAATAGGAATATGTTGATCCTGGGAATAGGTCTGTAAGGTTTCGGGTCATTCTTGGACATTTTAGGTTATATGGCTGATCCACTCATGCCATTACCACACATGGCTTTAAAAGCAGGCTTAACAAAGCATGTCTTTACCAGGCAAAATGTTACCATGCATATACCTTTACGATGCATCCCTTTACAACACAAATCTAAATATTTTGCAGGTAAGTATAAAGTATATATATATATATATATATATATATATATATATATATATATATATAAGGGCAAGGGTGTAAGGGTTAGGGTAGGTAGGGGTTTAGGTGACAAGGATATTTTTAGGGTTTACGGGTTGCAGGGTAATTGGGTGGCAAGGGTATTTTTAGAGTTTAGGGTGGATAGGGTTTAGATATTGTGGGTCGATAAGGTAATATATATATGTGTGTGTTTGTGTGTGTGTGTATGTTCACTGAAAAAAGGCTAAAGTGATGTTTTAGGTAGGTGAAAATTTCAGGTAAAACATTGCATTTTTTACTCCAAAAACCAACAAAATTCACCAGCTATGGTTAACTGAAGTAATTATAGCTTGCATTCTCGTCATGCACTGCCTCTCACCCTACATGTTACATCATTCACCATTTTGGTGTGTGTTTAAAAACTTCAGGGGGGAATCAGAAGCTTTTCCTCTGGTAAGCTTGCAGACTGTTTTATTCACATCCTCTTCGGAGAAGAGTTCCTCGCGTTTCCTTCTCATTCTTGGTCCACCTTTGTATTCACGTTATTTAGGGAGCTCAGTCAGTGACAGTTTTGTAGTTTACTACAGGAAATATTTGCCATGTTAAGATGCCCATGAGGATGCTTATCCGGTGCAATTCTATGATATTTGCTTAGAGCGTGTTTATTTTGTCGCATAGCACCTCCCCTTTTTTTCTCCAGAAAGTTTTGGGGTCCTTTTGCCTTGAATCTTTTTCTAGAGCATTCATTTTTTTCTGCATTGTTTCTTCTTATATTGGTAGTTAAGGGGGTGTAGTTCTTTCTAAGGGCATTAATTTCCTCTGTGAGTGCTCATGTATAAGCTAGTTTCCAAGGGTTCTTCTTTTACTTGCTTAGAGTCTTCTTAAAACCAGACAGTGCGGTCTGTTTTTTTGTGTGCCTTGTTATAATTTTTCTGTATATATGTTTTACATGGGGTAGTAGGTTCTCGTACTTTGGCAGCTAGCTTCCATGGAGAGTGATTTATTTCATGTTAGCTTTTCCTTTCTGGTTGCTCCATTCTTCCTGTTTCAATTTACGTCCTTGTGCAATAGGACCTCGCTTATTAAATCTAGCTCCTGTCAAGGCATCACAAGCTTTGTAGGCAGGGTTTTGCTGGTCGCTGTTTTCATACGAATTCGGGGCTGTGATCAGAAAATCTCTAATGGAAACAAATTTCAGGCACTTTCCTTTTGTGGTTTTTTTCTCAAAGCTGTGGTGCAGAGAGGGCATGCCAAGTGTGGTTTTCAAGGCGATTGTTGATTTCAAGTCGTTTCTCCATTCGTCGATTTTGCAGATTCATTCACCGCAAATACTGTAAGTGTGAAAGGTGTTGACTCGGGTGATTTACTCATTGCGTCGTTGATGGCACCTAGGAGCTTGACATAATTCCCCCTTCTTCCCTGCACGTAATACGCATTTATAATCCTCAGGATGGATTTGTCAAAAAGGGGGATGTCAACATTTGGATGTTGTTGTGTGCATTATCCCAATCTTTTGGCTTGATGCAGTCTTCATCTCGGCACGCTGTGTGTAGGCCTTCGCTGTTTCTTGATCTCTTGTTTTGTGCGGCACATTTTGTGTGATTAATGTTGTCTTGACTCTCCCATGGCAGTGTGGCCCATGTGCCGTTATAATACCAGAATTGTGTACTTCATCAGGAGTCCGATTTATGCAGGACTCTCAGCCTTTTTGGCATACCGGCCGGGTTCCATATCAGGATGGTTGTTTTCTTTCAATGTTGACAAAATTGCACCTGTTGTTTTGTTGCTGGCTGCTAGTCAAATATCCCTTGTGTGTGCACTGACAGTAACTTTCTGCAAGTCTATATTTTGTAGGCATGTAGGTGGTTTGACGCCATCCTTTCTTTCTTTCGTTTTTTGACTACTCTTTGGGTTGTGATGTTTTCCCTTTTGAGAGTTTGCAGATATTTTGGTGCTCATTTCGTTCCCATGTCTGTCTCTGTTGATCTTAGGTTGTGAACACTTTCTGGGTTGCCCCTTTCCCAATAAAATCAGGACTGGAGAGCTGTCCTTGCTCCTTATAAATGTGATTAAGGTTTTAGAGAATAATTGGTTTTTAACATGTAGTTTAAAAGGTAGCAGTGGCTCCTCCGGCCCCACTGCTCAGCGCCAGCAAATGAAAAATAAAATTGTTGGAAAATGGGTTATTGGTAGGGCAGGTAGGTACCTACACCTAGCAACAAGCCACTAACCTCCACATAGGTACAGTTAGGTCTCAGTAAATTAATCCCAGCTCAACCCTTGGTAGCTTGGCAACGAGCGTCAAGGCTTAACTTAGGAGACAAAGTGTAAAGCATTCAAATATCACAAAACAGTAATTAAATAAAACACAGGAAACAGTTTAAAAATCCAAAACCAATTTATAAAAATAGTTTATATTTTTATCTTTAAAATGACACAAAAACGATTAAAATCGGTTCAGGGGAACCGGAGATATGAATTTTTAAAGAATTATTACTTTTCTAGCGCTTAGAAACAAAAAGCGCCAATCGGGTCATCTGGTTGCATCTCGACCGGGGCAAAGTCAAACTTTCAGGCCGACCGCGATGGAGCCCTGCTCGGCTACAGGTCGCGGGAGGCCTCGGTTAAAAAGTTACCTTCTGACTTAGTCTTTATTTTGAAGTTTTTCTTCACCGGGACGAACCTGCCAGTTGAATCCGACCTCCTGGAGCCCTTGTCCGGATACGCGATGTGGGTTTCCTCGGTGGAGACTTTTACCTTCGGACTTAGTCGTTTTTTCGAGATGAAAATCCTTCGACCGGGGTAAACCTGGATCTTGATCCGACGTCCATGGAGCCCTTCTCGGATACGATGGCTGGGAGGTCCCGGTCAACTTTTTACGTTCGGACTTAGTCTCTTTTTTGGATGTTTTTCTTTACCGGGACGAACCACGAAGTCAGGCTGGGTCGCGGTTGAGGCAAGCCGGCTAGAATTTCCGCGGCGGGTCGGTCCCTCTCTGGAGCTTTTTTCCAAAAATTCTCAAATCTTTTCCAAACTTCTGGGGCTTCACCCAGATGTTCTTTTAAGGTTCTTTTGGGGTCCACAGCTCACCCCAAGGGTCCAGAAGTTCTGTGATGGTCCTTGGGGGGTGCGGACTTCAACTCCCAGAATGCACCTGGCGCAAACTCCTTTTTGGCCACTGGACAGTGGTCAGCTGGTCGCTTTCTTCAGGAGTTGGTGCAGGGGACTCTGGTTTAGCAATTTTTCACCTGTAGCAAACAGGGAGTCCCTCCTTGAACCAGTTGAAGCCAGGCAAAGTCCTTCTTGTGGTGAAGCCCAAGTGTGCAGCTGGTGCAGTCCTTCTGAGTGCAGGGTCCAGGTGCAGGCCAGGGGTCCAGCAGGGCAGTCCTTCTTCTTCTTTAGTTCCTTTCTTGTTGAATTCTGGAGGGGATCTGAGGTGTGGGTGCAGGTCTGCCAGTTTTATCCTTGCTCCTGGGGGAAAAGCAGGGGGGCCCTGGTTCTCCAATCAGGGACAGGGTCGTCCCCCTGTGATGACCACTTCCTGGGAAGTGAGGCAAAAATCCATCCCAGAAGGCAACAGTCTCTAAAAATCCAACATGAATGAATCTGATTTTTGGAGGTTACATCTGGCTGAGCCCACCCACTGGTGTGGCTAAAAATCATAAACACACCCCTCTCCTGCCCTCTCCTAATCTAATCAAGGGGGCACCTAATTGTCTGGGGTTGCAGGATGTGGGGGTGTTGCTGGGTGCTTCAAATGTCCTTCTCTGCCTTTGAAGACCAGTTTGGCCGCCCTCCCCCTTCCTGCCTCACCATCTGCTGAGGGGAGATTGTCTCCCCCAAGCACATTCCTTTGTGTGAAGCCTGGCCACTTCACACCTCATCAAGGCAGCCTGGCAGAAGCTGCTGCAGGCTGGCCAATCAGAGCACAGCAGCAAAAACAATGCAGAGCTGAAATTGGCAACTTTTTAGGTAAAGTCTAAACTTTTTATCTGAACAAGTTATATTAAATCCAACAACTGGAAGTTGTAGGATTTATTACAACAATTAATTTGATACCAAATTCTTGGTATGCCACATTTAAGGAGACTTTAAAATTTAAAATAAAGTCTGCCCATTCTAGCCTATGAAGGCCATTTACTTCATTGAGGGAAAAACAAATTTGGCTGTTTTTACCTCACCAGGGCTTATAAATCTATTTTTATAAAGTCCCTGCTTATAGTTACATGGCACCCAGCCCTAGGGGCACATAGGGCACACCTTAGGGGTGACTTATATGTAAAAATAAGGTAGTTTAAGACTTTGGAAGTACCTTTAATTCCAAAGTCGAATTTGCATATAATTTTAATTTAAAAGCAGCCAGCAAGGCAGGCCTGCCTTTAAAATGACACTGTGCACCTCAGCAGTGCACCTAGGTGTGCACCACCTATGCTGTGGTCCCTAAACCTACATGCCCTACCATATACTAGGGACTTATAGGTAGGTTAACTTAGCCAATTATAATTAGCCTAATTTGCATATCCATTTTACACAGAGCACAGGCCCTGGGACTGGTTAGCAGTACCCAGGGCACCATCAAAGTCAGGAAAACACCAGCAAAAAGAGGAAAATGGGGGCAAAAAGTTATGGGGCCTCTGCAATCAGCCCTGTTTTCTCACACAACCCCCCCCAGCCCACACGCCCAGGAGACTCAGCCCAACCCTGGGAGAGTCTTCCTGGCTTGTTAGGCGAGGAAGACAGTGAAGAAAACTGGCTGTCCCTTTGCAGGGCCTACTCTGCCTTATATCCTCCTGTCAGGGTCACTCCCTATGGGTAGTGAAGCCATCCCAACAGTAAAACTGAAACTTTCCTCTAGGGGGTCTTCCTCCTTTTTCTCTGCCAACTTGGGTAGTGAGGTGCCCACCTCCCCTACTCCAAACTTTGCTAGGGCAACACCTAGCTTACCCAAAGAGGTCACCCAACACTTGAGCAACCCCACCATGACCAATAGGGTCAGGGGGCCTACTTTGCTATTGGCCCTGGGGTCTGCCTCCCAGGCCAAGTACAGTGCTGCCAGGAAGGCTAGCACCCAGCAGAGGCTATTGACAGCTGTCAGTACCCAGAACCACACCCTAAGCTCTCCACTGACAGGTGGCTGAGCTGCTTTAGGGGCAATTGTGAGGTCCTGGCACCCCTCTTGCTGTCTAGAGTGGGGGGCTACCACTTCCTGTGGCAGACACCCTCCTTCCACTCTCCCTTCTGTCAGTGCAGGGGCAACACCTTGCATCTGGACAGATGCCTGACTACTCAGGACTTCCTTGGGGTCAGGTGAGGCCTCACCAGTGCCAACTCTGGGCTCCCCCACTACTGGGGCAGAAGGCCTTTGGCTCCCTGGAACTCTCTTTAAGAGTGGCCTACCCTTCCTTTTCTTCTTTCCTTTTCTTGGGGACCCCTGTCTCCTAACTGTAGGGACTGATTCCCCAGGACTTTGGGTTGGGGGGGTGCCCTGGGCGACCACCCCATCTGGGACCAGACTCACCTCTGGGAGGTCATTGCCCAGGATACAATCTAGGGGGAGGTCAGCACTGACTACCACCCTAATCCAGTCAAGGATACCCTCCCTCTCTAGGGGCACTATGGCTACTGGTTTGGAGGTGACCTCCCCTGTGCCTATCCTGACTTTCTTTGTCTTTCCTGGGACATACATGTCTGGCGTCACTAACCGGTCACTCACTATAGTGTGACTGGCACAGGTGTCCCTCAGGCCAGTGGTAGGGATCCCATTCACTTGAATGTGGTGGAAGTGCCTACTCCCACCCTCAGGGATCACCAGCTTACCATCTGGTCCTGTCTCCCAGCACAATGCTAGGAGGACTTCATCATCTGAGGAATCCTCCTCTATGGCTACACTGGACAGCCCAGTGCTAACCACCTTCCTTGGACAGGCTGCATCTCCTCTGAAGTGACCTGTCTGCTGACAGTCAAAGCAAGCCCTACTGTCCAAGAGTTTTTTTTAACCCTGGGTCTCCCTGTCTCTGCTTGTCAGAGTGGGAGTGGGATTTACTCTTCTCCTTCTTAGGGTTCTGGGGTACAGAGGGAGTCTCTGTGGTGGGCTTACCACCTCCCTCCTTAGGTTTTTGGGGACCTGTCCCCCCCTTCTTGGAGTCTCCCCCCTGGGACTTGACAACCACCCTGGTTCTCAACCACTCATCAGCTGCCTCCCCTAGCTCTCTAGGGTTGGTCTGCTTAGAGTCCACTAGATGCTGGCGTAACCTTTCTTGGGTACAATTGGTCAAGATGTGCTCTCTCATGATCAGATTGTATAACCCCTCATAAGTATCTACTTTGTTACCAATAATCCAGCCCTCTAGTGCCTTTAGTGAAATGTCCACAAAGTCAACCCAAGACTGGGTACTGACCTTCTGGGTGTCCCTGAACTTCATTCTATATTGCTCTGGGGTCAGACCAAACTTCTTGGCTAAGCACCTCTTCATACTAGGGTATGAATCTGCCTCCTCCCCCCTTAAGGTCAGAAGCCTATCCCTCCCTGAGTTGGGGACCAACTCCCACAAAAGGGAACCCCAGTATTGAGGCCTAACCCTTCTCATTTGGAGTGCCCTCTCAAAGGCCCCCAGCCACTTATCTATGTCATCCCCCTCTACATAAGCAGGAACTACCCCCTTGGGTAATCTGGGGCAAACTCCCCCACCCATGGACACCTCAGCTTCTTTATCGCTGCTTCCATCTCTTTTCTCTTTGTATGCCCACTTTTTCTTTTCTAGGGCCAGCTTCTCTGCTTCCAAAGCTATGTATGCTAGCTGGGCCTCCAGCTCTCTTTCTCTGATGGATGGGTTCTCTCCTCCTGAAAGGACCCCCTTCCCACCACTAGCTTTGGATCTGCCCCTAGTGACTGTGTTTACTGAGGACCGTTCTTCCTCATCCTCACTTGGGCTCAGATGCCTTCCCTCCCCTGAGTGGTTAGAGCTTGCATCCTCCCTTCTTTCTCCCTCCTCTGGAGCTTCTTCTGACTCTACCTCTTGGGCCTCAGCCCATGCTGTCAGGGATGTGATCAGGATTTGCTTCCTGAGATCAGTGGTTGCAGGCAACCCTCTTTCAATACACAACCCCCTAAGCTGGACTACTGTCAGTGTGGGTAGGCTAGCCAGATCAAGCTCCATGGTTCCCTTGTTTTGTGTCAACAAAAACTTTTTGCAAAAATTGGAAACAAGAATTTAGAAAAATTACAAAAATTCAATAATTGAAATTAATCCAAATTAAAAATTAAAAACAATTTTTGCACTAGGACAATTTAAAGGATTTTTAATTTGTTTTACCTAAAACTGTAACGTGATATTGAACACAAGTACAGGATCCCGTCGCTGCTTCCAATTATGTTGGAAAATGGGTTATTGGTAGGGCAGGTAGGTACCTACACCTAGCAACAAGCCACTAACCTCCACATAGGTACAGTTAGGTCTCAGTAAATTAATCCCAGCTCAACCCTTGGTAGCTTGGCAACGAGCGTCAAGGCTTAACTTAGGAGACAAAGTGTAAAGCATTCAAATATCACAAAACAGTAATTAAATAAAACACAGGAAACAGTTTAAAAATCCAAAACCAATTTATAAAAATAGTTTATATTTTTATCTTTAAAATGACACAAAAACGATTAAAATCGGTTCAGGGGAACCGGAGGTATGAATTTTTTAAGAATTATTACTTTTCTAGCGCTTAGAAACAAAAAGCGCCAATCGGGTGATCTGGTTGCACCTCGACCGGGGCAAAGTCAAACTTTCAGGCCGACCGCGATGGAGCCCTGCTCGGCTACAGGTCGCGGGAGGCCTCGGTTTAAAAGTTACCTTCTGACTTAGTCTTTATTTTGAAGTTTTTCTTCACCGGGACGAACCTGCCAGTTGAATCCGACCTCCTGGAGCCCTTGTCCGGATACGCGATGTGGGTTTCCTCGGTGGAGACTTTTACCTTCGGACTTAGTCGTTTTTTCGAGATGAAAATCCTTCGACCGGGGTAAACCTGGATCTTGATCCGACGTCCATGGAGCCCTTCTCGGTTACGATGGCTGGGAGGTCCCGGTCAACTTTTTACGTTCGGACTTAGTCTCTTTTTTGGATGTTTTTCTTTACCGGGACGAACCACGAAGTCAGGCCGGGTCGCGGTTGAGGCAAGCCGGCTAGAATTTCCACGGCGGTTCGGTCCCTCTCTGGAGCTTTTTTCCAAAAATTCTCAAGTCTTTTCCAAACTTCTGGGGCTTCACCCAGATGTTCTTTTAAGGTTCTTTTGGGGTCCACAGCTCACCCCAAGGGTCCAGAAGTTCTGTGATGGTCCTTGGGGGGTGCGGACTTCAACTCCCAGAATGCACCTGGCGCAAACTCCTTTTTGGCCACTGGACAGTGGTCAGCTGGTCGCTTTCTTCAGGAGTTGGTGCAGGGGACTCTGGTTTAGCAATTTTTCACCTGTAGCAAACAGGGAGTCCCTCCTTGAACCAGTTGAAGCCAGGCAAAGTCCTTCTTGTGGTGAAGCCCAAGTGTGCAGCTGGTGCAGTCCTTCTGAGTGCAGGGTCCAGGTGCAGGCCAGGGGTCCAGCAGGGCAGTCCTTCTTCTTCTTTAGTTCCTTTCTTGTTGAATTCTGGAGGGGATCTGAGGTGTGGGTGCAGGTCTGCCAGTTTTATCCTTGCTCCTGGGTGAAAAGCAGGGGGGCCCTGGTTCTCCAATCAGGGACAGGGTCGTCCCCCTGTGATGACCACTTCCTGGGAAGTGTGGCAAAAATCCATCCCAGAAGGCAACAGTCTCTAAAAATCCAACATGGATGAATCTGATTTTTGGAGGTTACATCTGGCTGAGCCCACCCACTGGTGTGGCTAAAAATCATAAACACACCCCTCTCCTGCCCTCTCCTAATCTAATCAAGGGGGCACCTAATTGTCTGGGGTTGCAGGATGTGGGGGTGTTGCTGGGTGCTTCAAATGTCCTTCTCTGCCTTTGAAGACCAGTTTGGCCGCCCTCCCCCTTCCTGCCTCACCATCTGCTGAGGGGAGATTGTCTCCCCCAAGCACATTCCTTTGTGTGAAGCCTGGCCACTTCACACCTCATCAAGGCAGCCTGGCAGAAGCTGCTGCAGGCTGGCCAATCAGAGCACAGCAGCAAAAACAATGCAGAGCTGAAATTGGCAACTTTTTAGGTAAAGTCTAAACTTTTTACCTGAACAAGTTATAATAAATCCAACAACTGGAAGTTGTAGGATTTATTACAACAATTAATTTGATACCAAATTCTTGGTATGCCACATTTAAGGAGACTTTAAAATTTAAAATAAAGTCTGCCCATTCTAGCCTATGAAGGTCATTTACTTCAATGAGGGAAAAACGAATTTGGCTGTTTTTACCTCACCAGGGCTTATAAATCTATTTTTATAAAGTCCCTGCTTATAGTTACATGGCACCCAGCCCTAGGGGTGACTTATATGTAAAAATAAGGTAGTTTAAGACTTTGGAAGTACCTTTAATTCCAAAGTCGAATTTGCATATAATTTT
Source organism: Pleurodeles waltl (assembly GCF_031143425.1). NCBI lineage: Eukaryota > Metazoa > Chordata > Amphibia > Caudata > Salamandridae > Pleurodeles > Pleurodeles waltl. Next base: position 168,178,604 of record NC_090448.1, on the reverse strand, counting down.
AATTTAAAAGCAGCCAGCAAGGCAGGCCTGCCTTTAAAATGACACTGGGCACCTCAGCAGTGCACCTAGGTGTGCACCACCTATGCTGTGGTCCCTAAACCTACATGTCCTACCATATACTAGGGACTTATAGGTAGGTTAACTTAGCCAATTATAATTAGCCTAATTTGCATATCCATTTTACACAGAGCACAGGCCCTGGGACTGGTTAGCAGTACCCAGGGCACCATCAAAGTCAGGAAAACACCAGCAAAAAGAGGAAAATGGGGGCAAAAAGTTATGGGGCCTCTGCAATCAGCCCTGTTTTCTCACAAAAATGATAATAAAACGATTTCATTATCATTTTACTTTTTGTCCCCTGACTCAGCCATGCAAGTGTAGGGAGGGGCAGGGCCAGGCCTCGGCAGGGAGGAGGAGTGGTGGGCACTGTAATTGCGTATGCTGGTTTGGCCAGCCGTCTTAGGACAGCCAAACCGACATGCGCATTCACATTTCTCCAACCCAGCTGTGTTGTGCAGCGCGGTGGGGAATAAGGTACAGACTTCCTGTACCCTGGGTGAGCATTAAACCAGCCTGCTCAGGACAATCCCATCACTGCTCTCATGCTGGGTAATAGCATGAGAGCAGTGTCTGGATTGGGTGTTGAGTCTGGAAGACTATGCTGTGTGGCCGACGGGAGCAGAGGAGCACTGAGGTGGCCAGCAGCAGGACCGGGAGCTGCAGAGGCTGGTAAGTGTTTTTCTTTTTTCATTATTGTTTCCCCCGCGCTGCCTGCCACTTTCTGGTGCCAGCAGCCACCACTGCTAAAAGGTTCACCTTGACTGTGCCAGTGAAGATCACATCATAGTTTGTGTCTGTCCCATTCTGTTTGAGCCTTCTTGCCATTTGAGGTAATTTCTTCGACTGTTCCTTCACCTGTTTTTTAGGTTTCACCTGCAGACAGTACTTGCAGACTAAAAGACTAAAGGGTGTTTAGAGACTGCCCATTACTTATTATTGGTTGGTTTGCTCATTTCCTTGCTTCTTATTGGTTAGTGGCTCCCTGCTTCCTCCTGGGTTTCGAGTTTCTGCACCCGCAGTGCAGCATTGACAAACTACAATTTCCCAAGGTACTTCTTTTTTACTTTTAGACATACATTCTCTAAGATTTCACGTCTGCAGTCCGTAACTCTTTCTCCACTGTCTGTGCTTTTCCTTACTTCCTCCAACCTTCCGCCATCTGTAGTCTTGCCGAAGACTCCTTCCCTACCCTTCTCTGCTTGCCTGCCCCACTTCCATTCTCCGTTTTCTTTGTGCCCTCCGACCCACCTGCCTCCATTCCTAGTCTTCCTCCAATGCTCTTGCTCACTCCCACCCTCGAGCTGCTTGCCCGTCCGACCCTACTCCCTGCCCTGCCCCTCTGGCCCTCTCGTCCACCACAAACAAAACATTAAGAATGCCATATATCTCTCTAAGAGCAATTTGGCTTTGTCAATATTATTGAGATGTTGCACAGCAGCAACGGCTATTGTGCAACATGGTTTAAAGTAAACAAAAAAGCACTAAGATATGGTCAGTGCTGTCTGCGCCATAGCACTCTGTTTTTATTTATTTTAAGTCATGTTGCACAGCAGCTCGTACTGCTGTGCAACATGTCTAAAAAACATTGACAACACCAATAGGTCTTGCATGGGTGAACATTTTTGGCTTTGCCAATTCTTGTTCCATCAGCCATCTGAATTCTTTCTCTTTAATGAGTCCCTCTTTTTTTCATCACTCTTGTGTTATTGTAGATGGTGACATTTCCCATATCATTAAACAAAGAGTCTAGGGTTTCTCCCTGTTTGGTTGGTATTGATGATGAGTCAGGCATAAATTCACTCTCTCTCAGTGCATTCTTGTCTGCTTTTGATGCTCATTGCGTCGTGCAAAAAGAATACAGTATTAGGCAGTCTCCAGCATGACTTAGCTTGGGAGGAGGGTATTTGTTTGATCCATGTCTTACTTTTTTAGACGTGCCTTCTTGTTTGTTTTTTCTTTACCTTGTGCAATGTGGTTCTTTGAGGTTTTTTCAACCTATGGAGTATTGCTCTTCCAACAATAGAAACTTATGATTGACCATACTTTTGGTTTAGTTTTCTTCTTTGATATAATTGTCCACTATATTGTTTCTTGGGCTGTTCATTTGGATTTTGCTTTTCAGAGGTACCAGGTTTTTGGTTTAAACAGTTGTTGGGTATTTTGCGCTGTTTATTTATTGTCTAGTGTAGTGATTTCCTTCCTTAATTATTGTACCTCTCTTTTTAACTCACGTAGTAGCCGTAGTACCTCGCTGTAGTAACTCTCAACAGTTTCCTGGGTATTTTTTGTGTTGTTTCTGAATTTCAACTTGGCTGTTTGTCTTTATTTTTTCATTCGGATAGATGGCACTTTTTTTGTTGGTCAGCCATTTATCTTTTACTTTGCCAGCGGAAGGCACATCTGCTTTATTTCATGGCCAAGTTGGGGTTAACTGTTCCCAGCACTATGATTTCGGTTCATTTGATTTTGTAGAGTTTAATCCTCCTGGGTGCATTCCCCCAAACAAATTGCCTGGGGTTTTTGTGTGGCATTCAAATAATACTTTTCATAGGGGCTGGCCAACGTGTCTTGGCAGACTCAGTTGTTCTAACCTCTTGCAGAACCTGATTGTCCGGATGTGCAATAGCATCAGCCCCAATATCAGCTCCAGCACCGGCCATAGGCTCTAAGGCACTGAGACTCAGAGGTGCAAGAACCAGGTCTTTGCAGCCTAGACCAGTTCTGGTCAGATCTAAATGATCTCATTGGTGCCATTTTGACTTTTATGTGTGAAAGGCCTTGTTGCCCTTCATTGTTCTTGTTGGGCTTTAGACTTGTGGGCCTGAGGGCCTAGACACTCAAGGGCTTATTGACCTGTGGGCCATCTACTGGTCTCCCCCATGAGCCATCTGTGTGCCTTCCTGTAGTCCTGTGGCCCTCTCTCCATTCTCCCAAACTGCTCAACATGAGAGTGGGCCTGAAAGATTCAGGGCCTTCTCTCCTGCTACTGCTTCTCATTCCTGCTTCCCCACCAATTACCTGGTGCCTCTGGGGGTGCTCCAGTGTCTTTGCTTTTTGTTGCTCACTGCCTATTCTTGGCCTAAATCTTCCAAATTCTCCTCTGTGGTTGCATGCAGAGAGTGTACAAGAAAAGAAATGGAGTGACAGTGGTGGCGGGGAGCAAGAGAGGGCTCCAGAGGGTGATACACACACTCACCTCTGACAAAGCCTTTGGAACAGGTGATAACAAATAATAGGTGGGGGATAGCAGGGCAGCTGTGGGTAGTTGGCACACATGGAGGTGGGGGGCGGGGCAGTCAACTTACGAGTGAATGCTGCTTGCCAGAAAATGTAGACAAACATTCCTCCTCAACACCACCTTGCCCCTGATGGTACAGGGGTACATATCATTCAATGCTCAGTTTTATTGTCAGCCCTGCTGTCAGTATGGAGTTCAATCATAATCAATAACAGATAACTGTCTAAGCACAAAGAGCTAGCCCCCTACAAAGATTGTTGAATCCTGAAGAAAAGTCGACAAAGTAGAACAGCTGATTAAAGCTGTATTTATGTAGTTCCTGTGCCCCAAAAAAGAAAAAGCTAACGAAAGATCGACTGTGAACCAGTGGTTGCAGAATCTATTTCGAGCTGGGTGGCGAAGCTTCCTCTCTTCTACCCAAGTTTGTATTTGGTTGAATATCAATATTTTGGCAAAACCTTTGCTTCCATGTCCAAGAAGGACCTATTACAACAGAGGAGCCTAAGGTAATGGCCCAGAGTACATTGCCAGGAAAGTCATTTGGTTCCTTAGGGTTTTGCTTCCTGTTTAACCTTAAAGAATTATGAACCCATAAAAGAAATCAGAGCATGCAGAGGAGACCAGGATAGAGATTCAAAATTAGATGCAGAAAAACGAATATATTGTCTATGATATGGGCAAATTGAACTACAATATTTGTCTACATGTTGCTAGACGTTTCTGACATTATTAGTAGATTATAAACCCATGTTCATTTCCATCCACATTTCATCCTTTTTTGGCCTCTTGCTCTGTGCCATTAGTTTTTTGTAATCTTTCATGAGTGTTTATTTTTTGGGGCCTGATTCACAAAGGTAAACGTACACTTCTGTGTAAGTTTACGATTTTTTTTTTGCTATTTACAAACAAATTTTACGAGTAGTCTCTTTATGACTGCAGAGTCACCAAAATCATGGCGGAGACTCCGCACACTAGGAGAGTCCTATGTTTTATGCGTGGAGCCTCCACCACAAGTGAGGAAAATCCGCAGCTGTAAAGATACTACTTGTAAAATGTGTTTGTGAACTGCAAAGAAATCATAAGCTTACATGAAAGTGTAAGTTTATCTTTGTGAATCAGGGAGAATGTAGAAAGTGACAAGAGTGAGCTGAATGGGCATGGAGTGGCTTTAAATGAATTAAAGAGGCACAAGATGGCTTCAGGATTAAGCTGCCTTAGTATTCCGTGTTAGCACATTCAGTTGCAGCAGCCGCGAGTTTCAGAGGAGAGCTTTGGGCACCGGCACGTTTACAAATTAAGCACTGGTTACAATGTGCCATTGACTTTATATTGTGGCTTTGGTGATGTTGGAATGTTTCAGACACCCCCGGCGCAGATCTGTCAGCCTCAGAAGCAGCTTCCCCAGCCCTGGCAGGGTCTTCACTTTGAAGGCTTGTGGCCCCACTAGCTGCGCCTGCCTTCCCTGTAAAGGGCAACTCACAGTATTGAGTAGTGTGAAAACATGCAGAAACATTTACATGGAAAAAGGCTCTCTGTGAGGGGTGCTTTTAGATTAATTGGGCGCATGAAACCAGTTTAACAGCTCAACAAAAAGCTCAAACACCTTTCTTCCATCACAGATTACCAGGTATACGCTTAGAGGCGGCATTAAAAACTACATTTAAGTACATCACACAAATAGAAGAGCGAGTGTGTATGTTTGTAAAGAAAGGGGTACGTTTAATTTAAGTGTATTGTGGAATTCCGCACAGCGTGCAGTCCTTGATGGAAGGAATCTAGGGCAATATATATATATATATATACACACATATATGTATATATATATATATATATATTATATATATATATATATATATATATATATATATATATATATATATATATATATATATATATATATATATATATATTGGTAGCTCGAGTTGACATTCCTGCGAGGTGACCACTAATTAGCAATCTCTCACAAAGACAGCTCCTTTCAAAGGCTCAGTTCAGTTTTCAGTTAATGATGCACTCCTGGTAGTGAGCCATGCCTCGGCCCAGCTGTCAATCTATTTCCCCTACAGAGGTCTGCACACAGCTCAAACCGAGACATGTGAATGTCACGTATGAGGTTTGCTAGGGCCACCTCTTTTCAATTTGTCCACTGATTTCTCTGACAGCATATTTTGAAGAGATACAATTATGCAAGTCTACGCGCGTTCGTGTCCGGAATGTTAGTAACATAATAAACACCATTAGAAACCCACCAAAGCAACATGTTCACTATGCAACAATTGTTACCCGTTGTATTCTATGGATTCCTAAAGGGGAAACATTTTTATAGAAAACACCGCAACAGAGTACGCAATTAATGGGAATTGTTGTAGTATATAGCTGTGTGACTCGCACCTGTATGCTCGTGAACCCGACTCACACTGCTGCATGTTGATATTCTATCGATGTTCGGAAGTGTTGTACGTATTCAGATGTAAGGCCTGTTCTGGGAGTTAATGGCAGGCAAAGATTCCAGCTGACAAGAGTCAGTTTCGTCTGGGATCTCAGCTGGCTGGTCGCTGCCCATCATGGCTGAAGTTCTCCATGAATAAACCGACGATATCTGTACTTACCACATTTGGCGATCTTCACTCACCGACGCTTCTCGGGACCTGAATTAAATTTTTCATGATTTTGGTAGCTTGCCAATTTGCGATTTTGATGTTTTGCATCACATCGCAGCTTAGAGTTACCGCGCCTGCTAAGCTGGGTTTTGCCCTTCTTTGTGTCTGTTTGGATGCGGCACATCTGTGCACCCTCAGCAACCCCTGCGGCAGGTTTTGGGCAAAGGTATTTGTTTCATAGCAACAGCTTCCCAGCACATGGCAGGCAATGCGGTGATGTCAGACGCAGTGGCCATCTCGGATCAGACCATTTCAAACATTTTGCTATGTTTCACACTGGCGATCATACACTTAGAACATTTTGGCGATCCCGATCGACGCACGGTGCTTTGGGCATCTGCATTCAGCAGATTTGTTCTGCATTCCGTCCATCGTCTGTTCTTTTTGTATCTGGATTCAGCACCTGTGCGACAGATCATCATGGCACTCTTGTGATGTTAATTTTAGTTTTGCCTACCATAATGTCGTGACTTATATGTATTATTTGACTTTTTTCCTTCAGCAGTTCAGTTCTCTGTATTACGCAGAGGGGATCTTTGTAGCTACACGTACTGTTATTAGCAACGATTTTTAATTCTATCACAACATTTTTACATGGACGTCTCTCGCTAACAGTCTTCATAATTCTTATTGTTGCAGTTTTACCACAGTTTTAGGCAAAATACCTTTTCTGCGTTTTATTTCAGTATGGCTTTACCACAGCAAATTGCTCATCCTCCTCCCTTTTTGTCTCCACCTGGCAAACATACCACAAAGCAAGCACATTGATTTCCTTTATTTGATATGGCCAATCTCGGGATGATCCATGGAATGTATACTTAGAAGTCGTTGAAAGTTTGCGTAAACAATTTGCTGAGAAACAGTATTATTTTGGAAATACATAATTTCGTCAAACAACTTCTTGAAGAAGGAGTTGAGGAGTATGTAGCTACACTCAGGATTGTGGCAGCCACATGTGAGTTTGGTCCCAACGTGGACACATATATTCTTGACCAGTTCATCTTTAATTGTGCTACCTGGAAGATGCAGGAGTGGCTACTCAGGTGTCACAACCCAACCCTTAATGAAGTTTTAGACCTAGCAAAGCGCATAGAAAGATCTTTAAAATTCTCAACAGTTTTAAATCCTGCGGCAACAGTCAATTCGTTGCATGTCTTGCAAATAATTAGGGCACTTTCAAGTGGTATGCAGGAGTAGCAAACCCCCTGTGCATGTCAGTAACATTGATGTGGATACTGACTCGTGGACAGATTCCATCAGCAGTGTAGTTTTGACCATTGATTGCAATATGGTGTGCACATCTGTTAAAGGTCCTATTTGTGATGCTTTAATTGATGTCTTTCCTTTACAGGTCATGGCGGACTGTGGTTGACCAATTACTATGCTCTGTGACACTACTTTCTATGATAAATTGGGTCTGAAAAGAGTTCTTTCTACACCTGATATTAATCCTAAAGCATTTGGTGAGAAACCCATTGACATGTTAGGTTTCTTTACAACAAAAATACAATATCTGGGTAGAGAAACAATTACCAAAGTGTATGTTGTCATCAAAGGTAAGAACAGCCTTGTCTGGCAGGACCTAGTCAAAATGGGTCTACACCTGGTTCCTGGTTCAGAGACTCCAGTAGTGGTTGGTGACATGCTTTAGAAATCAATATGTAGTCTGGAGGAGCCGCTTAAGGTAATTCTGGATAAGTACAAAGAGCTCTTAAGTGAACAGGTTGGGACTGTTAAAGGTTTTGTCCATCACATCAGTCTCAAACCTAATGACAAGCCATTCGTTCCCAAGGTGCGACAGATTCCTTTGTCTGTCAAAGAAGAGCTTAAACAGATGCCAAAGGATCTATGCACTGAAGGCATCATAGAACCTGTAGAGTCATCTCAGTGAGTGGCTCCGATTGTAGTTGCATGGAAAAATCAGAAGAAAGTGCCTGGCCCAGATTTGGATTAGACTCAACCTGCTGGTATTTACTACCTCAGTCATGTTCAGTCACCAGAGCAGCTGAAAGTGCTCACAACTTTATTGGTGATCTACCCACAGCGGCATGCACTAGGTCTCTTGAGGTTAGGAGACCTGGTAAATTCAAGAACCATGAGATGTACCAGTGTTGGCTTCCCTTCTAATATCTCTTTCCATTCTTCTTAAAGTTTTTTAAGATTATAGCATTGATCTGTTTTTCACATGCCTTTCGCTGAACATTTGTTATTTATTTATTTTCTTTAGTTATTTTGTTGAGGGGGAAGGTGATGTAGTATTTAGGGGTGTGACTCATGCGCCTCTATGATCATGAGCCCGAGTCACACCGCAGCATGTTGATATTCTATTGATGTTCAAAACTGTTGTATGTATTCAAATGTAAGACCCTTGCTGGCAGTAAATAGCTTGCGAAGATTCCAGCTGAGATGAGTCAGTTTCATCTGGGATCTGTACTGGCCCATGCTGCCCGTGGTAGTTGAAGTTCTTCATGAATAAAGTTCTTGTACTCATACAACTGGCTCTATCTGTACTTACCACCATTGTTCAATAGAAATAGCAAGACAGATAACTCAGTAATATAAAAACACTTTATTAAAACATTGTTATGATTCTACTAGCCTATGTTAAGAAGCACTTTAGAAATTCTCTAATTAAACTCAACTGGTGGACATAATGATCATCAATGAAATCTAAAACTCACTGAGAATTGACACTTGTAGTTAGTTACCATGACCACCCACTGCACTTCTCCTGACCTATCACAGAATACCAAAGGTGATAGCTCAAATGACATTATAGATGACATCACTTGTGTTCAATAGTGAACACAGGACAGAAAGGGCATTGTTTGTTGTGCTTTGTAAATAGCCTTCTGCCTTGCATTGCGTCCGTTTAATATAAAAGGAGGTCTAAGGCATACAGGGCATTGATCGCAGCTAAACAAATAAAAATGATTTGACTTCAATTGATCAAACACCTACATTTGACATACAGCAGGCACAGCCCTTGGACATACCGTGTGTCCACAACATACAGAGATATAATGAAAAAGGGTCTGGCATGTGGCATACTCTACATGTAGTGCATAAGACATACAGAGGAGTAGCATGCACTAGGTGTGATCAGTCTCATTAGCAATGTCATCCGTGATATCATAAACAATATATGGTGTTTGAGGAGGGTATAAATTATTAGCTAAATATAACAGGCTATGTTCAGTTTTTTTTGTTTTGTTTTTGCATGATGACTGCAATTGATTTTGAACTGGAGGTTTTAGGATGCAAGCATTCTTATAATAATGTACTTAAGTATGAAATCTTACTGGAAACCTAATAGTCCTTTTAGGAATGTGTTTCAGTGAATTTCTAGGGCTTTACAGTTATACACTTTGACCACACTGACCACAACACCTGTAGGCCTAGGTCTGCATAGTATCGGTGATCCATGTACTGGGGACAAGAAATTACCTTTACCTGTGACCAGTGCCCATACCAATATACCTACAGTAGGTGTCCTATGGCCTTTAGTCCTACTGTGTCCACGAGACTCAAGAGGCATGAGTACTCATTTTCATATAACCATGTTCACAGTGCCAAAAAAGTATGGCCTGTGGACACGCACAATACCCATGCCATAGTAGCATCACTGCACAGCCTGAGCCCATGCCTTATTGATACTGGTTGCAAAGCATGCCCTGCATCCATGTTTATTATATTATAGGAGCATTGGCACCCTAGGCCTAATATATATTCCCATGATATCCACTGAGCATGTCCAGTAGTCAAGTCCAGTGTATATGCCCAGGGGTCAATATGCAAATACAGCTGCCAATATATCACATTAACATTCTTTAAACTTCTGGACTGATTGAAGCCAAATAAAAATTTGCAAAACCAATAGGACGATCGTTGGCAAAGTGGTGTAATAGCTATGTTTTATTTGATATTGAAAAAAAATATGCTTAAAAAACAGAACGAATGCTACTGCCTAAATAGGCAATACAAATTTTCAATAAAGAATTTAACAATTACATATCATTTAAATAGAAAATTAGGGTGCTTTCTTACAGGCAGGTGTACTTTAAAAATGTATAAACTCTTTTTAGCTTTAACTCACAGACAGAAAAATATGAACCTTACTGGTACAAAGAAAATGTACTACTGGCTTTGAATTACTGTAACTACAGTATGAACACTCGAGAATGACTAAACAATAAAAAAGGATAAATATTATAATGAAAAGAACAGTGGCCAGCTAAAGATTTGGCCCACCAGCTCTAGCACTGAAATTCACTTCTTTTCAGACAGAAGTGCATCTGAGGTAAAAAAAAAAAAACATCACTCACACCACAACAGTGCCAATGACTGTGTGATTGTTGGACAGACTGAAGCTCACTCCCCCCCCCCCCCCCCTAATCTTACTGACCAAGCCACGCCCCTGGCTCTATGCTGTGGTAGGCGGAAGCAAAATGTGAATCACACTTGAAGAGGCCACTGGATGAAGAAGAATGACCAAAAGGCCCTCTGCGTATGTATATATGTGTGTATTTTGTATTATTGTTTGATCACTTAGGACTATTTGAACCTTTAAAGCTTTCTGTAAGTCAGACCTCAAATCCATAATTAGCAGATACTGAGTTTTTGCCCATGGTAGGTATTAAGCTGTCCAGCGGGTTATTGCTTTGTTGACCAAACTGGTCTGATGGTGTTTCAAGGTGTTTCATTAGGGAATACAACATTTGGAACACATCCCTTAATTATAAGTGTATAGGTTTGGGGAGGTTTGTGCAGACTCATCAAAGAGGGCAAATAGTTACAAGACATCCAATACACGGTTTCAATTGTAAATTAGATTCATCTTAAACTACATAGTTGGCATCGCCGACTACCCTCTAATGTGTAGAGAAGAAACATAACCAAGACATTGAAGTGCTCTGGTGAGATGTTCATGAACAATAAAACCAATAGTGTGAATCATTTATTTACTGATTTTATACACCTCTATCACACCTAAGCAGTAGGTTCTTTAAGGAGTGCAAGTGCTAGTGAAGGAGGTTTGTCAGATCAAAAGATAAGAAAAAGCGATCTGGTAATTTTACATTGTTAGGTCCTTAGTGAAGGAGGGTTATCTGGAAAATGAGAGGAGAAAGAGATCTGGTAATTTGACATGATCAGGTTCATACACTTGATGGAAGAGGTGGATGTTTTTTATAAAGAGTTTATAAAGAGTTCCTGGATGCAAAAATGTAAGGCTCGAATTACACATGCTTTTGCTTTCAGAGTACAAGGCCCTTCTCCAAAACACCTTGTATCACAACGAGAGCAGGTAAATAAATCTGGAAGGCTGACCTAGGACCTGGGAAACAACGGGTTGAGTTATACAAGAATAGCAATTTAAGCAACTATTGTGCTGCATGGTGCTGTCATTTGGAAAGTATATTTATTTAACGTATTTAAAAGTTTTATGTAGCGCAAACTGTACCACATGGTATTAGTTGGCACTACTTAGAAACCAACCCCCAGTATTGGGAACAATAGGAAATAACCAGAAGAGTTGTGAGGAAGAAATTAATAGTTTTACTTCATCTGATATTTCAGAATTTGTCGGGGTTAGGTAAAGTACAAAATAGGTATGTTTTAGAGTGTTTTTGAAACAGAAAATTGTTTGGCAGACTCCTTTGTTTTGGGCGAGAGTTTCAAACACTGGAGGCAACATCAGAGATATAGCTAGTCAAAGTCAGGGCTGCTTTGAATTTTGGCGAGTGACGAAGGACAGAGCACTTGGTCATCAGTCCTCATTGGTCTTCTGAGGCAGTCAGTAAATTCAATAGGTAGGAAGTGCTGTTCAAGTGAGTGGCTTTACATGCCAGGCAACTTATTTAAATTGTAAACCATGCTTCACAGGATAGCCTATGATGGTCTTGTAAGAGAAATGTAATGTGGTTGAATTTTTTTAGCTGTGGACACAATAATTTCCAATGGGAAATTAAAGAAGCAAACCAGTTCAGGGCCTGTTTTCGGAAGGCCATTCTGTTTTCAAGAACATTCATCAGTATATGATGGTCTGTTTAAGGTAGGTGAGAGGCTTCATAGGACCAATAGACAGGATTTTCTGTCATCTAGCAAATGATAAAAGCCATCTAAAACGTTTACAGTTTTCAATTCTCTGCTAAGGTCTCCTTGGAAGCCCAGTTGTTAGTTAGCTAGAATCTTGTAGATGGAGGTTGTGAGTTGAATAAAGATGTAGTGTTTTTGAGTTTGAGTCTGAAGATGGCTTGTGAGTGTCTTTGAATTTGGGTCTACAGAGGGTTTCTTTGGTAAAGAAGTTATTTTGACCGATTTTCAAAGGGCTTAGAAAGGCTCTGTGAGTGAGTAAACCATTTATCATTTGGCTTCAGGATTTTACAACTAGATGACAAGGCTGTTTGATGATGTTTGTCAGAAGGGCATCTTGAAATTAGTTTGTCAGTTTAAGGACAAGGTTATGTATTTTGAATTGGACCCAATGCTTAGCTGGTTGCCTTAGAAACAATATAAGACCAGGTGGTGTGTGCCTAGCTTTCATCAATTCGATGTTGTGGAGGTTGGCAAAGACCTGAAAGGTCAACTGTAGAAGGGGCCAGGATGTACCTGCTTGGTACAGTTTGATAAGGAACTAAGGGGCTGATTTACATGTTGGTGGTCGGTATACTCCGTCACAACAGTGACAGAGTATAGGCACTGCCAATATAATGGTCTGCCCACCGATTTAATTGCGGGCTGACCATAGCTTTGGCTATGGTGGTGACTGCTCCATTACCGCTTTAGCCAAACCTCTCCAGCAACACAACAAAGAAAAAAAGGGCCATCAGATAAATGGCTAGATGTCTGATGGGCAAACGTACCCATTTTATTACTGTCCATCACTGCCAGGAGGCAATAAAATGTACATTATGCTCTGCCCAGCTTGGAAGATGACTCCCATGGTGAGGGAAGCATTATTTGTTTATTGTTTGAAAAAGAAACTTTGACCAAGTCAATAGATTTTGTATAGGTGAGACCTATTGGCTTTACAAATACTTTTTATATGGGAAGACACTGCGTCAAAGTTACTATTTGTAACTTAGAAGTCAGTGATAGGAAATAGAAAGGGGCTCATAGTTAGGGGTACCAACATTGGCATTTAGTAGAACAATACACCAGGCCAGTGGATTGCACCATTTGTAGACGGATAATGGCCAACTGTAAAAATGAATTTTTGAAGTAATTGCCTAAAATCTTGAAGTCCACTATGGTAGCAGGGTAATTCAAGGAAGACCTAATGAAAAAGTTCTTAATTTCTTAAAGGTGATTTGAGGCTCATGATTCCTCAATAATCCTTCTCCCCTGATTTTTTTAACAGATTGTACTGTCTTAAATAGGCCCTCGTTATGAGTGGCTCAGAAAATGTCAAAGAATTTTCCCAGCCATGAAGTTACTGGATGCCTGGAGTATTTTAATTTCAGGGGTGGGTTCAACCCAGGCCATTGCAAGTTAGACCCTTAGGGCCTTCTTAGAAAATAAGAATTACTGGTGCATTAGTAATTCTAGATATGCATGCCCAGTAATTACTCATTCTCCATGCATTTTTCGCACCAAGAAGTCAAAATCTCTGCGTGAAACTAAGCAGAATCATGGAAAAAACACATATCTCATAATTCTGAAGAGGTCATTCATAATGAGAACCTACGTGGATATTGGAGTGAGTTGGACAGCTTTTTCAGCAAACCAATCCTTGGGAATTAATATTAATGTGAGTGATTTAGTTATACATTTTAAGTTTAATATAGTGCAAACCAAACACTATAGCACAGAGGAGTGTTTTGAAAAGGTACATAAAGTCACAGAGGATATATAAAAAGTGTATAGAACACAATGTACTAGTTAACCAATTTGACTTAACAGAGGGCCTGATTAAGAGTGGCTTGCTTTATTCCGACCTGTGCACAAACTCATGTTTACACACGGATGGGAATTACGAGTTAAAAGGTATTTAACATAGTTGATAATTATCGAATGCGTTAAATACTTCAAGCTTTGGAAGATCAAACCTGCCAAAATTTAAAAGAGGAAATGTGTATGCTATTTATCATACCATGAGAAATTTGGTGTGATAAACATGAAAATCCTCATGTTTTTCCCCACAAGCTTGTAATAGGTGATATTTATTGCACCTAATAAATAACGTACGAGTGGTATCGTTATTTATCAGGTGCACTAAATAGCACCTATACTCGTAATCAGGGCCACAGAGTCTAGAATAACACATATTACAAAAACTACTATAGGGCTTTTATTTGTACATTTTTAGTTTTGATCTAGCAATCATAATCGATGGAGTTAATCAATCCAACATGTCATATGTGGAAGTGGCATTGAAAAAAACACATTGTCCTTTAACTAATCAGAAGGATTTCTCTTTATAGCAAGAGGAATAGAGTTTCAGACTCTGGGTTCACTCCCTGAGTAAGGATCCTTTAAAATTCTTGATTTTCAGATGGTTGGAGAATTTAAAGAAGTAGTGCTGGTGTTTTGTAATAAATGAGAGCCATGTTAGATTGCCACTGTTAGTGCTAAGAACATGCCACCCCTGGCTGAGTACAAGCCACCCCGGTGTAAAGATAGATTGATGATAAGGTTGTGGATGTTGCTGTTTTTTTGGCAGCCTATCTTGCATTGAGGAAGGCATAGTTGTTTTGAGAGTGGGGAAGGATGGGACCTTGGTTTATGGTTTGCCAGTTCTTGATGTAGCCAGAACTTTAATACAGCATAATTTGACAATACCTGTGATACATTCTCTGCATTATAAGAGTATTTTAAAAAATAGGAAAAAGTATTTTGAAATATGTAGACCACAACACTCTAGAATACTGTTTTATAATTGACAAAATGTTGGGCTTTGCACTCGGTTCCATAATTTAAGGAGAATAAAATATCTAGGTGAATTATGTAGAACAATGCATTGATAGAACTTCGAGTTCGTAAAATGTGGGTTTTGATCCCCATCTTATGTAAAACTATAGCAGGACAGTGAATTGAAGCGAAGCTAGTAAAGCTCAATGAATGTCATGTTAATACAAATATTTAAGTACGTAAGTAAGTGAACTTTATTGTTAGATTAATTGAAATCATTACAATATAGAATACGGTGATAGATAAAAATCATTAAAACAATAAAACGTCTTGGCACATAGCGATGAAAAGATCTCTGAATGCATAGCATGATATCCCAGCTAAAGATTTGAGTCCTATTCTGTGCAAATAAGCAGGAGAGGGCTTAACATATCTGAGGGGTTTAACGATTAGCTCCATCGAGACTCGAACAGTTCGTGTTGTCCACTGCAGAAAGTGCTTTACGCAAGAAGAGGAGACATGTGCAAATGCTGATCGAAATACAGCGAGTAAACCAGGCATTCAAATTTAATGCAACAATTAGTGAGGGAGATACTTTGCCCTGATCCCTCGCAGAGTAATTTCTTTAAAGCCTGCTCAACTCCCTGTAAATATTTTACTGTTCATGAGATTGCTCCAGGATCCCCAGATTTTAAGCATGCCACTATTGCTTGTCTGCAGGAGTGGACCCAGGCCTGATTCCAGAAGGCCCTGAGCCAGTGGCGGCGCAGATTTAGAGTGGACCTGCAGAGGCAGAAAGTGTGAATTGCGTCTTCTTTAGGGTGGCTGCACAACCTACATGGAACTTCTCCTTCTGCACTTAGCCAAGGTGCTATGTGCACGTTGGTAGGGTGGACTTCAAGACAATGTTTTAGGAAGGTTCCATTTATCCTGCTGCTGAAAGCTTCACCCAAGCATGGCTGCAGTTTTAACAGTGTGTAGCTGTTTAGTACCATCCAAGCGAGGCCTTATCCTCTAGGATGAGATTAATCTCAACATTTTACTGGTGGACCTTCGAAAGGACTCAAGAGTGGGTGTTGCGTACCATAGTTGAGCTAGTCTGAGCAGGTTGATGGCATATTTGAAATATTTCTTGGCTGGTGAGTGGGGCTTCTTGATCTCCAGCCAGACATTATGATTTACTGAGTTTCTTTCCAAAGAATGGAACCTATAGCGCATAATAGTGAATGCTGCTCTTCTGGCTATTGATTGTTTGGCAAGACCAAGGCCCTCATTCCGACTTCGGCGGTCTTTTTCAAAGACTTCCGAAGCTGCTGCAGCCAGCAGACCGCCATATTAGGAGTTGTGCGAGGACTTTTGCCCGTTTATGGACAGAGGTCCGACTCTGTTGGCCTGGCCAATTTAGTTAAAGAGGCAGGTGCAACGCCAGCACCACCACAGCAGCAAGACGGCTTGGCGGAGTTTTGCTGGCGTGGTGGTGCTGCGGTGCAAAACCGCCAGGACCCATCCTCTCCCGGACGACCTCCTTGACTGAGAAGGTAAGTGATCTTCTGACAGGGGGGGTGTCTGTGTGTGCGTGTCTGCGTGTGTGAGTTTGTGTGTAGTAGTTTGAATAATGGGGAATTGTGGGGGTGTCTGCGTGTGTGAGTGCGTGAGTCGTAGTATGAGTGCGTGGATGCAGATGAATGAGTGTGTGTATGTGGAGGGGGGTGGTGAATGACTGCGTGTATGTGATTGAATGTGAATGTGTGCGTGTGGGCGTGTGAATGAGGGTGTGCGCCTGTGCATTTGTATGGGTGTGTCGGAGTGCGTGTCAGTGTGTGAATGTGTGTTTCAGTGTGCATGTTTGAGTGTGTGTCTCCAAATAAATGGGGGTGTATGAGGCAAGTGTGTGGGTGAGAGGGTTCGTGTTTGTAAGAGTGTGGACGTGTGTGGGTGCATGTGGGTGTATGTGTTGGGGTGTGTGTGCCGGCGACAGGAATGGGGATTCCAGTCACCAGGTGCATTACTGCCAGGGTTTTCGTGGCGGGGTGACCACCACGGAAAGCCTGGCAGTCTGCAGCCATGTAATCTGTCCGACAGGCAGATGCCTTCCCCCGGGCTGGAGCAGCTCAACACCGGCCGTGTCGCTGGGACACACTGGTGGGTGAGGTGGTGTTGTGGTGGTTTGGCTTCTGCCAAACGCTACAACTTGTAATGCAGTGGTCTTTACCGCCGGGTCCCTGGCGGTAAGACCGCCAAAGTGAGGCTGGCGGTCAGATGACCTCCAGCCTTGTAATGAGGGCCTAAATCCTAGCCTGATCAGGGCAGCGGAAGTGAATCAGGATAGATGGAATGTTTCCCTGTACATTTTGGTAACAGTGTTGTCTAGAGTGGTTGAGACCCTCCCAAGAAGGGCTTCACTTCTGTTTGCCAGATTTGGAACTAGCTTTACCTGGCAATTTCTAAAATGGGGGTGTGTGATGGACTATTCAGATTCCTTAATAGTACAAACATTGAATATCTCTGATATTTAAAAATGTTTTTCTAACCAAGTTATATGTCCAAAAGCGTATACACCAAGCAAAGCATTAGAACATAAAGTAGGGACTGACCCTTCTATGTACTGTTACAGACAAAGGTTCCATCTGAAGCCTATTCCGGAAAATACTCAACTCTCGTGGTCGTTTCCTGCAGACATAACATATTTAATCATCCTCAAACTTCACCACAAAAATGCACAGAAAATGATTCACACATTTAAAGGAATCTGGTTCCAAAAAGCAGTCTTTTTGTGCTGTAATGATGGCGCGCCAGGACTAAGCTACTTCAAAAGAGAGAGAGACTGTCTTTCTTGAAAAAATAAACTTGAATTTCATAATATATGTTCTTGTGCACAATGTAAAACTGATTATTGGCGTGGACTGACATAAAGCTGCCATTATGGTGTTGTGCATTTCTTCTGTTGCCGTTAATTCCTCATGCAGAATATTTAAATCTACATATAAACTCTATCTACTATATGTTTTTTAACCACACTGAGGAATCATTGAAATGCATGGTAATTGATCATGGAACTCAGACTGACCAGGAAACTAGTGCCATGACATTTGTGACAGTTTCCAGCAATCCTATTTTTTGCATAGTTTCATAGCGGTTACCTAGGAGGCTCCCTTTTTTGCCACCAACGTCACTAAGAATGCTTGGACATAGAGGCAATACTTTCAACGGGGAAAGCGAAGCTACAAAATTCAGCATGCTTTTCGAAAGTTATCCTCGTGATGGGCTCTTTAAAGCTTTGTTTTCATTGATTTGACTATTAAGCTTCAAAGAAAATATGTTTCTGTTTAATAAATAGGCTGAAAGCCAGAAGATAGTCATTTCGTTAAAACAAAAAAAGCAAGCGCAGCTCTCCCCTTTGTAAAAGATGACCTGCTACTTTTTGTGAGTCCAAACAGAAAGCGTGCTGCAATGTTAGGCCCTTAATGTAATGAAAAATATGAAACTACAATTCTCAGAATTGACTGCAAAAACAGTACTGGCTGAAAGTTGCTTACATTATAGAGGTCATTGTTGTATGATAGAAAGTGGAATGTGAAACTACAACTCCAAGAATGCCCGCAATGTTGCTCAAGAAGCTAGAGTTAGTTGACAGTGTGTGAGAAAGTAGCCTCTTTCTAGCCTTGTTACCCCCACTTTTGGCCTGTTTGTGAGTGTATGTCAGGGTGTTTTCACTGTCTCACTGGGATCCTGCTAGCCAGGGCCCGGTGCTCATAGTGAAAATCCTATGTTTTCAGTATGTTTGTTATGTGTCACTGGGACCCTGCTAGCCAGGACCCCAGTGCTCATAAGTTTGAGGCCTATATGTATGTGTTCCCTGTGTGATGCCTAACTGTCTCACTGAGGCTCTGCTAACCAGAACCTCAGTGGTTATGCTCTCTCTGTACAAATTGTCACTAACAGGCTAGTGACCAATTTCACCAATTCATATTGGCACACTGGAACACCCTTATAATTCCCTAGTATATGGTACTGAGGTACCCAGGGTATTGGGGTTCCAGGAGATCCCTATGGGCTGCAGCATTTCTTTTGCCACCCATAGGGAGCTCTGACAATTCTTACACAGGCCTGCCACTGCAGCCTGAGTGAAATAACATCCACGTTATTTCACAGCCATTTACCACTGCACTTAAGTAACTTATAAGTCACCTATATGTCTAACCTTTACCTGGTAAAGGTTGGGTGCTAAGTTACTTAGTGTGTGGGCACCCTGGCACTAGCCAAGGTGCCCCCACATTGTTCAGGGCAAATTCCCCAGACTTTGTGAGTGCGGGGACACCATTACACGCGTGCACTATACATAGGTAACTACCTATGTATAGCTTCACCATGGTAACTCTGAACATGGCCATGTAACATGTCTAAGATCATGGAATTGCCCCCCCAATGCCATCCTGGCATTGGTGAGACAATCCCATGATCCCCCGGGTCTCTAGCACAGAACCTGGGTACTGCCAAACTGCCTTTTCAGGGTTTGCACTGCAGCTGCTGCTGCTGCCAACCCCTCAGACAGGTTTCTGCCCCCCTGGGTTCCAGGCAGCCCTGGCCCAGGAAGGCAGAACAAAGGATTTCCTCTGAGAGAGGGTGTCACACCCTCTCCCTTTGGAAATAGCTGTGAAGGCTGGGGAGGAGTAGCCTCCCCCAGCCTCTGGAAATGCTTTGATGGGCACAGATGCTGCCCATCTCTGCATAAGCCAGTCTGCACTGGTTTAGGGATCCCCCAGCCCTGCTCTGGTGCAAAACTGGACAAAGGAAAGGGGAGTGACCACTCCCCTGACCTGCACCTCCCAGGGGAGGTGCCCAGAGCTCCTCCAGTGTGCCCCAGACCTCTGCCATCTTGGAAACAGAGGTGTTGGTGGCACACTGGACTGCTCTGAGTGGCCAGTACCATCAGGTGACGTCAGAGACTCCTTCTGATAGGCTCTTACCTGTGTTACTAGCCTATCCTCCTTCCTAGGTAGCCAAACCTCCTTTTCTGGCTATTTAGGGTCTCTGCTTTGGGGAATTCTTTAGATAACGAATGCAAGAGCTCATCACAGTTCCTCTGCATCTCTCTCTTCACCTTCTGCCAAGGAATCGACTGCTGACCGCGCTGGAAGCCTGCAAAACTGCAACAAAGTAGCAAAGACGACTACTGCGACCTTGTAACGCTGATCCTGCCGCCTTCTTGACTGTTTTCCTGGTGGTGCATGCTGTAGGGGTAGTCTGCCTCCTCTCTGCACTAGAAGCTCCGAAGAAATCTCCTGTGGGTCGACGGAATCTTCCCCCTGCAACCGCAGGCACCAAAGAACTGCATCACCGGTCCTCTGGGTCTCCTCTCAGCACGACGAGCGAGGTCCCTTGAACTCAGTAACTCTGTCCAAGTGACTCCCACAGTCCAGTGACTCTTCAGTCCAAGTTTGGTGGAGGTAAGTCCTTGCCTCCCCACGCTAGACTGCATTGCTGGGAACCGCGTGTTTTGCAGCTGCTCTGGCTCCTGTGCACTCTTCCAGGATTTCCTTTGTGCACAGCCAAGCCTAGGTCCCCGGCACTCTAACCTGCAGTGCACGACCTCCTGAGTTGTCCTTCGGCGTCGTGGGACCTTCCTTTGTGACTTCGGGTGAGCTCCAGTTCACTCCACTTCGTAGTGCCTGTTCTGGCACTTCTGCGGGTGCTGCTTGCTTTTGAGTGGGCTCTTTGTCTTGCTGGACGCCCCCATCTGTCTCCTCATGCAATTGGCGACATCCTGATCCCTCCTGGGCCACAGCAGCATCCAAAAACCCTAACCACGACCCTTGCAGCTAGCAAGGCTTGTTTGCGCTCTTTCTGCACGAAAACACCTCTGCACAACACTTCACAACGTGGGACATCCATCCTCCAAAGGGGAAGTTTCTAGCCCTTGTTGTTCTTGCCGAATCCACAGCTTCTACCATCCAGTGGCAGCTTCTTTGCACCCACAGCTGGCATTTCCTGGGCATCTGCCCACTCCCGACTTGATCGTGACTTTTGGACTTGGTCCCCTTGTTCCACAGGTACTCTCGTCTGGAAATCCATCATTGTTGCATTGCTGGTGTTGGTCTTTCTTGCAGAATTCCCCTATCACGACTTCTGTGCTCTCTGGGGAACTTAGGTGCACCTTGCACCCACTTTTCAGGGTCTTGGGGTGGGATATTTTTCTAACCCACACTGTTTTCTTACAGTCCCAGCGACCCTCTACAAGCTCACATAGGTTTGGGGTCCATACGTTATTCGCATTCCACTTTTGGAGTACATGGTTTGTGTTGCCCCTATACCTATGTGCTCCCATTGCAATCTATTGTGACTATACATTGCTTGCACTGTTTTCTATTGCTATTACTGCATATTTTTGGTGTTGTGTACATATATCTTGTGTATATTTGCTATCCTCATACTGAGGATACTCACTGAGATACTTTTGGCATATTGTCATAAAAATAAAGTACCTTTATTTTTAGTATATCTGTGTATTGTGTTTTCTTATGATATTGTGCATATGACACTAGTGGTACTGTAGGAGCTTCACTCGTCTCCTAGTTCAGCCTAAGCTGCTCTGCTAAGCTACCATTTTCTATCAGCCTAAGCTGCTAGACACCCCTCTACACTAATAAGGTATAACTGGACCTGGTGCAAGGTGTGAGTACCCCTTGGTACCCACTACAAGCCAGGCCAGCTTCCTACACAGTGTCACTTCATGGGAACAGTTGGCAGCTAGGGCTTTATTAAGTGACACACCCATAAGTTACATTACCTCTTCAGCCGTATTCCTCACCATAGTACTAAGCATGAGCCCCATCAGTAATGCGAGAAAAGAGATTAAACTACCCTAGCAAAATCTACAAAAAATAATCACCAATCAGGAATACTTCCTCTGATACCAACCTGACTGTCCAGGAAGCTTGTCCCCTTAAGCACTTTTTGCTTTTCTTCGTGTATCAGGTTAAACTTGACTCTCCCAGATATTAAACTGGAAGAAGAGAAAGTCTTCTCCCAGTAACACCACTGGAAGACACTGGCAAATCTTTCACTGAATAAGGTGTCCGCAAGATCCTAACCAAGGAATGTAAGGGGATTGAGAAGCCAAACTTTTGAGATTCCTTTGACAAGGATATCTTTTCCTAGTATTTAATGAGGAATTTCCTCACATTCTTAAAGTTGACTCCTTGATAGCTGGGCTATCATCACATTGTTCCATCATTTCAGAGGATGCAACTCCTACTGACCTAGTAGATGAGGTGGATGTCGCAGTCAAGCATCCCTAAACAGCTCCCAGCTTTGCAGTCAGTACAAAATTCAAATGCTACTTATGTCATGCAGTGCCTCTTGGGAGACTTCCACGCCCATTTGAATGGTCTACAGCACATAAACAGTTTCACCACTATTTTGTTCATGAAGAAGCAACAAGTGCTCTCAGACATTTTCTTTGACTCTTTGTGTGCTGCAGCCTTTGGGTTGGCAAGAGCTGCTGCAGGCACTTGAGGACAAGATCATGGAAGGCCCACACATCCAACAAATCTTTCTTAATGCACATTCCTTTCTCAGGAAGGAAGCTGTTCAGACATCAGCTAGAGGAGACAGTCAACAAAACTGTGGAAGACCGGTAACTGATTACTCTTTCAACTCCTTTTTCAAAGGATAAGGAGCTGGATCTAGACGATCTTTTGACCTTGCTTCAACTTGAAAAAGCACAAACCAGCCCTTTCAAGCTAGGGTTTGTGTCTTTGGGGGGGGGGCGTATTGCTAATAAATAGTGGTGTAGTACGCAATCCCCAGCCCTGCATCTTCAATTAAGTCCTGACTATCTGCTTGTGAAATATTCAGAAAACTTTTCAGGTAGGGGATCACTGAAAAGATTTTGCAATGGTGTGGGACAGTTTAGGGATGGATCCTTGGATCTTAGAAACAGTTCATCATGGATACAAGATCCATTTCTTGCTGTTTGAAATCAGATTCTTCTTCGGGGGATGCAGGAATTACTTCAAACAGCTGCAATTACTTAAGTACCCGAAACAGAGAAAGGGTTGGGATATTAAATGTTTCTAGTGCAGAAGCAGTCAGGGAAGCTGTGTCCGAATTTGGAATCGAAAGACATCTGCCTTTTCACCCCCGAAGTGTTGTTTAAGATGATAACTCTTCAATCCTTCCTTCATGTAATTCTCCCCCTGGATTGCATGGCATCACAGGATCTAAAAGATGCTTACCTTCAGATTTTGATTAATCAAGTCACAAATGTTCCTATAGTTTTGCATCTTCGTGCAGCATTACCAGCTCAATGTTCCCCCATTCGATTTCTAGCCTGTACCAAGTTTGCACCAGCGGCGTATAATATAATCCTGGGACCCTTGGTGGGAATTCTTCATTCCAGGAAAATTAAATTGTTTTCTTTCTTAGGAGATTGGGTAATTTCTGCATTGTCTCTTTCTAAGGCAATGGAGGATGTCCAGGTAGGATGTCGCCTAAACCAAAGCAGTTAATTGGAGCACTGCTTCAAACAGATCTGGACCGATTTTTTCTGACTCAGACAAGAAAGGAGAAATTGATCCAACGTCTATTGACATTACTTCTGAAGACCCAAGCAACAGAGAGAGAATGGATTGTGGTGCAGGAGGTTATTTGCCTCAAGACTAGCAGTGATCCACTGGTCCTGCAGCCAGAGTCAACCCCTGTATAGCATGTTCTAGCCTGAAGAAATCCTGCTTCACAGAAGTAGATGAGCATAGTCCCTGATACTATAAATATTTGGTAGGAACTTTAATGGCAGTCATAGAATATGAGCAGGGGAATGCCCTTTCTCTTCGATCTTGAGCCATTCCGACAATGGATGCCAGCAGCAACGATTGGGTGCAATTCTGGCAGACTAACCTACTGCTTAAGGACTCTAGTCATGAGAGGAGAAGCTAAATTGTTCCAATTAGAGGGAACTGCTAACTATTTTTCAGACTCTTTTTAATTTCTGGAATTAAGAACAAAGGTAAGTTGTTTGTGTCTGGACAGAGAATTAAGCTGCCTGTTCTTAGATAAATAGCCTCAGAATGCCCTTTTGACAGCTCTAGATAAGGATGTATGCTTTTGGGCAGATGAGCATCTTCTCCTTCTGATAGCAGCTTTCTCCTTGGGACAAGTAATGGACATGTGGACCAGCTGAGCAGGCGTTTTCCTTCACCAGTGACAAGGAGGTAATATCCCATTGTGTTTCAGGAGATTTTCTCCTGGATTGGCTAGCCTGGCAGCAATAGACGTCTTTGAATAAGAAACCAATGTTCTACTGACAAATGTTTACGCCCTAATTCCTTCTCTGAGGGCCTGGGGGATAGATGCGCTATTAATTATTTGGCCTCATGACCTACCGCAAGGCTTTCCTTCCTTTCCATTAACTCTCAGGGTCCTAGAGAAACTATAGAAATAGAAAGCTAATGTTGTAATTGTAGTTCCATGTTAATTCAAGTTCCATTTGTACTTTTTCTAGTTCAAATTGGCATGCCATCCCCCCTGCATATTTCTTAACTCTACGTGCTAACTTCTGTATTTACCTATGTCCCTGCAAACACTTGTGCATCTTTATCTGGAGGTTTGGCTCTTGAAGGATTAGTATTGGAGGCTAATGAATATTCTTTGGATGTAGCTCTAATGAATTCAACAGTCCTGAAGACCAGAAAAGTTCACGCTAGACACTAGTGGAATTTCGAGTCCTGGCGTCAGAACAAATAAGTTCAGTCTTGCCCCTGCAATCCAACATTAATTTTAGATTTTTGTTACGGGATTTCTTTTTATAGGAATAGCTGTTTCTAAATCGAAGAGCCAATAGAAAGCCTCCAAGGGATCAGAAGGGCTGTATATTGATGAGTTAGCCTATAGGCTGCTTAGAAGCCTTTTACTTAAAAGAGAAGGCTGTCTAACTCATCGATTTCTTCATGAGAATTAGCTTTAGGCTTAAAGTTATTGCCTGCTCAGGTCCTGTTTTAGTAGCATTTGGTTTAAGATGGTGAGAGGGTGAATTGGGAGTTCTTGTGAATTGCCATATTTGAGTTTTTTCCTGACAAAGAGGTATTATGTCCAGCCTGTGTTTTTTTTCTTCCAAAACTCCCCTCAATCTTCAACGACTGCCAAAACGTAGTTTTTCTCCATTTTCTTTCACACTTCTTCTGAAGCAGAGGAAAAACTTTAATTAGTAGCCCTTCATTGTCCCTGTTTAGAAGGAGAAATCCTCTTTGTTTCCAAAAATTTATTTTCTATTTAGCATTTTTGATCCATCAGGACCAGGGAAATGGCCCTCTTCCTTTACTCTAAGTAAGTGGATTTCATTTGCAATAACTTCAATTTAGCGGGAAAAAGATGAGCAGTGCTGGGCTGGTCGACTAAAGGCACGGCCACCTCCGAGGTAGCATTTAAAGAAATGTTTCTGACATATGTAATGCTACTACTTGGGCCACTCCTCACAAATGCATGCCTCATTATCACTTCCGGGTGGAGGATGAAGTTCCGGGAGATTTTGCCACTCATGTTTTGAGTGCTGTCAACTCAAACTGTTCTTTTTGTGTTTTCTTTTGGGATCCATCATAATTAAAGGCTAACAGCAGATAGAAAATATAGTGCATGGTATTTATTTTCATTCATTTTGTCCTCAGTAATAATCTTACTTAGGGTTGGTATAGATCATGTGGTTGTCAATAGTACACAAGGTGCAGTGGCACAGGGGCCAGTGTTGTGAGGGGCTCTCTTTAATCCAATGATGGTTCTATTTTGCTAACAAGCTGTGGCATAGAGGGTGTTTCCCTTGCTTTCATGGGGGCCACTGGCACCCTTACTATGGCACTAGTTTGGCAGAGAGAGCTAAAGAAGGTGAAACAAAACAATCATGTCACATCCCAGTGAATGTGGACCCTATAGAACACTTCACACCCACGTGCCCTTTTTCTTATTCCCGAATCATTTTATCCACTTGTAGAGATAAAAAAAAGAAGCTGTCCCAAAATAAGTGGAGTAACGCAAAATGACGGGGACATCCTGCATAACATGATGAAGGGCTTTGGGATAAACGGCCCACTTCCCCTTCCCCCAAAGTTTGGGGAAGCCTTGAAATGTCGGCATAGGGTGGCCTGCGCCGCACCCCTGTCCGAAATTACGGATGGCAATAGACAAACAAGGGGAAGCGAAAGCCAATTAAAGCAGTTAATTGAATTGCCCTCCCCCACCTGAGCACACAGGACAGACACAATTGTGTCTGAATATCTGTGCTTCAGATGTGTTAATTCGAGTCTCCTGAATTTATGTAGTTACTGCAGCTGCTTGTGGTATGTGAGAGTTCGCGTTTTTCGAGATGAAATGCGGCCATACTCTGCGCACACTGCTCTTTTACACAAGGCCAGTAACTTCCGCACACCAGCATCAGAGGGAGACTAACATAACTCTCTCTCAAGTCTGGCATCCGAAAGTTAAAAATAATATAGCCGGGGAGACAGCTGTTGCAGGGTTTAAGATGTGTATGGGCCCGTCCACTAAAAAATAAAACAACAGCTGAGCTGGCATTTTTTAAACTCAGAGCTAAAGATAAATGCTGGCCTCCCACTGAGCCTTGCATTTCAAAGGCCACTCTCTGAACTAAAGACTATTATGAACAGCGCCCCCTAGAAGTGCGACGACAGCATAAAGAATTACGCTGTTTAACTCGGCGTGAGCAGACATCTCCATCCGAGCTGCGCTCCTATTGGGTTAAAGGAGCGCAGAGCGTGGTCCTATGCAAGCCTTAACGGGCGCTGCGCTCAGCACTGTTCTGTCTCCAGTGGTTCACTTGTGTTGGTGTATATTTTCTGGGGGCTGCAGTGTCTCATGTAGCAGCCACTACCGAGGGGCAGTGCTTACACTCGTCACGTAGCAGCCACTCCCTGGGAGCAATGCTTACATCTACCCCGCACCCAACCATCACAGGCGTCACCGGTCAGGTGATGCTGCTAAATAAGAGGGCCGGGTGCAGGGGCTTGAGGCAAGTACAGCTTCCGCTGATCTGTAGAAAGCATTGTGTGAAAAGAACAAACAACTAGAGCCGAAAGTGAGAAACCTCTCTAGGTATTTTGTGATTGGACGGGATGCGGCCTCTCTGGGGTAGGCATGGATTACTGGGGCGCCTCGTGCTGAGCACAGCTGCGTCATTGAAAAGGGCTACCCAAACATAAACCATTTATTTGACCCGGACCCGACAGTGAAGTCATTTAGAGACCAGGCAATCTCATGTATTCTGAAAGTTACAGTCCTGGTTTACTTCAACTGAGCCAATCTGGACTTACACACTTGCAGATAGTGGTTTGTAAAAGCAAATCGTAGGACGGGGCTGCATTGCTTTAGTACAGACTCGTGAACCCCGGAAGCACGAAGCCCGTGTTCTAACCTTTGAGGCTCCTCGTGAGACCGTGCCACCTCCTAGTAGTTGTGTTTCTGTGCTTTTTGTGCCAGAGAAGCATACAAATGCACCCCAAAATATTTGCAGACAATTCGAAGTACAGTCTTAGGATATTTTGTGTCGGGAGCATTGCGGTCGCCTCAGCCAGCACCTGGAGTCAAAATACAAGTATGTGTATGCTAGGGCACGTAAGTGCATAGCTGCCAATTTTCCAAGGTCCAGTCCAGGTTTTTTTCAATTTGAATTCTTGGATTCGCAGCTGAGGAAATTGGCAGGACTTTTATGTGTAACGCCCTTGCATGCTCAATAAAGACGTCTGGCATAGAAAGTAGAGCAGCTTCAACATACATGTGATGTGTGACAGTCCTGTCGAGTTAGCCAACAGCAGTTTGTATGTTGGCATGTTTTTAAACATCTACTTACAATATTAAAAGTGAAACTACAAATCCTAGAATGCAACTTATGTTTCACTAAGGAGTTACTTGGCAGCAGTGGTCTATAAATACATCAGTAGAACTGTCACTATAATGCCTGGGATTTAATTTCCACTAGGAAGGGAATGTTTGTTAACTTCTGCTACAGGGCTTGTCTTTGTGCCTCATGGATGTTCGAACTCCTTCCTAGAAACAGAAGCATGTTTGTTTTAACATTTATGTTGCGATAGCTCCAGCCTACAAATGCCAAAGCGCCTGCTTCATACACTTATACCACTATTATCAAAACTATACCAGGAAATAATTCATTCCAAGTAAATAATTCTTGAGATTTTTGGAGCCAGAGTAAATGCATAACATCGACCCTGGCTTCCTGTTGCATGCAAAAACTTAGTCAGTCCCAGTTGACTACTAACCCGGACACAAGGACGATTAAACACTGAACACTAGCTGAATTAGATGCCTTGTATAGGATGGGAAAACAAAGTTTGAACTAAGGAATGTTAGAATGAAACAAATATTGCAAAATGTAAACATCTATTTCATGGCTGAACATATATCTTATTTAGAGTTTTACACTGTGATTCACCTTTTTCTAGTTCCAGCATTTACATCCTTTTGGAAAAAAATGTGATCACTTTTTGTTTTGGTTACACCCACCGCTAGAGTTAGAATGGAAGCCCTCTGACGTCAAACGTACTTCAGAATTCAATTTCTAATTATTTTCCCCAAATTAGCCTGGAATATCAATTTGCTGAAACATCATTTTGTTGAAACGTATGATACAAAAACTTTTTTTTTGGTACAAATCCTATTTTCCATATTTGCCAGTTTATTTAATGAGTTAATCACTCTGAAATACCATCGGTACTTCATGCGAATCAATTTAACATGTACGGTTGTATGATGATTTTCTGAATTGGGCAGAGAAATGTGCTTTGTGGGTAGGCCCAGTTTGATTACTCAAAAATTAATTTAATACCATCTGCATCAAAATGTATTCAGTTGCAATATAAGTTCTTAATTCGTATTGTACCCCTTCCAAACTCATAAAATGGCATGAGGAGGAAGCTGCAAACTGCCTTAAATGTGCAGCACCGATTGCAGACACATTGTGCAGAATATCTAAGGCTGTACACTGATGGTTTCAGGTACTATATTTTCACTTTTTTTGCCATGATAGAGGCTCAATTGATTATCACTTATTAAATAAATTGAAAGATGCAGAACTCTCAACCCCAGCTGCAGCAGTCTGGTGAAATGAAATACATTGAGAAACTAATAGTTGAACCACATCTCCACTCCAGGAAACTCTGTACTGTGTGGACTTAAGGAGCACAGCAGCACTCTTTTCAAATTGGTAAAATCATTCAATTTGTCATCATTGACAAAACAACACATGCCTTCTGATTCTGTTCAACCTCTCTGCAACCATTAATGGTCCTCGAGAACCTCTCTTGCATAGTCCAATAATGGTTCACTTTCTAACTTGGCAACCACCACTAACTTGTTCAGGTAGGACTTACAAGATCTTCCGATCCACTCTCACTGACTACAGCATCAAGATCTACCAGTATGCTGATGACACTCACCTCTATCTCAAAATATTCTCAACCAATGACATTCATCAATTGAAAACCTGATGCAAACTTATCCTGAAGTGAAGGTCAGGCACCAACCTCAAGCCAACTGTTGGGCTTGGCCCTCTTTGCAGGGCCACCTCCAAACTTTTTGCCATCACGCCTCCTGTTTTCTGAACTTCATTTTTGTTGGCATTAGGGCTCTTTACCACTGCTAACCAGTGTTATAGTGCTCTCTCCCTAGAACATGATAAAATTGACCTACGCTTGATCGGCACATTTAATTTACTTGTAAGTAAAGTAGTATTACATGTACAGAGGACCTGGACATTAAATGCAATTAATGGGCCTGCAACACTCCTTGTGCCATTCACTTAAGTAGCACCTTAAAACATGGCTCTGGCCTGACACAGCAGCTTGTAGTGCACTTTTAAACTGCCATTTCAACCTGGCAAAATAAACCCTAGGCCATGCCTAAACCTTCCTTTTTAACACATATGTAACCCTCTATGGTGGGCTCTAAGTGCCCACAGGGCAGAGTGCATTGTATTTAAAAAGAAGGAAGTGTTAGGTTTTGCATGTCCTGGTAGTGAACAACTCGTAAATTCATTGTTCATTATCTCTCCAATTGAATAACAGTGGGTTAGCTTATTATATTTAATAAGTGCTAGCTTTTGATTTGGAGCAGGTAAAAATGCCATGTTTGGATTCAAATGAATTGTAATTTAAAATCCTCTTCAAAGTCAGAATTTAAGTCACAATTTTGAAAATGCCACTTTTAGAAAGTTGGCATTTTCTTGCCCTAACCATTTCGTGGTTGTTGCCAGTGTCCTGGTTCACATGAATGTGAATAGCTTAGCTGTAACTTAGTGTTGGCAGGATGGTCCATTCCGCCGGGATGGTTGAGGTGGACCAGTTCCTTGCCCTACTTATATTTTAAAAAGCTGCCTAGAAAACACATGAAAGAAACTCACAACATGCTTTTTTCACCCCAGGCTATTTGGAGCCTTGGCAGGGGAAGGGAAAAACTTTCTAGAAGCAGAAATGGGGTAGCCATGATGTCACTTCCAATTCAAAGGCTGTCATCAGGTATAAATACTCAACTTCCAGAGCCACTCTTCAATACACTCTAGGGCCTGTGGACATTACAGAAGGAGGATTGAATTTTCCTGAGAGGACTGCCCTGCGGCTTGAGGCTTGCCTTATCCCCCAGAAGACTGCCCTGCTATTTGAGGCTTACCTTGTTGCCCAGAGGACTGTCCTGCTGCTTTAGGCCTGCCCTGATCTCTAAGAAGGAAGACTGGACCTGTATCCTTTATCCCAGGCTACCTGAGTGACTCAAAGGGTTAGTTGACTGGCCTCCTGTTCTGAGTTACAGGGATACAACTAGCTCTAGAGGCTCCCCTGCACTTGCGGAGCTGACCTGCTGCAACAGGACCTACCTGGATCTCCAACAAGTCTTGCCTGAGCCCTGCTGGCCTCTGCTAGAGTGAGTCTCTGATCCCTAGGTGGGGCCTCCACAGGTCCAGGACCCTTGGCATGCATCAATTTGCACTCCTCCTTGAAGAAAGCAGAAATCCTTAAGTTTTTGGCTCATTGCGACCACCAGGCACGTTCGCCCCAAGAATCTGCCACCTGCAGAGTTGCAGACTGCAGTCTGATTCAGGTTTTGATGACTTGCTATCATTGGTGTAATCAGGTCTGTTTCCCTTGTAGGCCAATAAATATAATTCACCGAATTGTAGGTAAAGCCATTTGTCCACTTAGTATCTTCTTGCCTCAAAATGGCCTTAATAGGTCTTGAATTAAAAATGCCACATGGGAGCAGTGAGGAGCATACCCGTGTAGTCACACATTTGTCTAGGGTAACATGCTGCCTCTTAACCTACGTGGTCACCCTGCTCTACCCGGTGAGTAATTTCTCACCTTGTATGTAGGAGAGGAGTGCATGTTTTGAACCGGGGCAGTGTGTTTGTTTTGTCCTGATGAAAGCCCAGTACAGCAGAGGCCATAATTAAAGGGCGGTAACATGTTGACTAGTAATTAAGGTTACTAATACCATAATATCCTTTGCCTCCTTTTGGAAGTTATTCTTAAACGCACTCAAGCAACTGTTAATAAAGGGAAACAGAAGTTGGTTTGTGGTATTTTTTTTCCTTTTAGCTTCCCTGGCTAGGAAAAGTATTCAAAGTGCTCCCTGAAACACGGTTGGGCCCATCCTGGTTTTTAGGGACCAGAATGATGCCTGATGTTGAAGCATGTCACTACTAGAGTGGCTGAAGGTTTACTGAAGAAAAAATGAATTCTTCCTTTTTTCATTACTAGCAAGGCTTCTTTTGCAAAGTGAATTTATATACTAGACATGGAATATCCTTTGTGATAATTTATGTAAAAACACATCATTTCCATAGGACTGCATTGCAACAACTAGAGACTATGGCAGTAGGAGCCACTTTAATTTAAAGCACTCTTTACAGGCAACATGATATCACTTTGAAGAAGAAATGCTACTAGAAGACAGGGACATAGTAATAATTTACTTTTATTTGAAGCTCTTTTGTTTTGAATTTTTTTTATTTTGTGTATAAGTGTGAACAGCAAACTAGGGTGCGAACCTGCACTCAGAATAATTGTTAAACAGAAAAGGGAAGTAAGACATGACAATATCAGTAAATACATACATATCTTAGAACATCCAATAGCAGATTAGATTTACAACAATGCATACAATGAAACCGAAGGACGCTGCAATGTGGTCATCTGGCTTGTCTTAGTGAAGGCCTAGCCATTGACAAAATCTCAGTTGTAGTATTTGATCCAGTTTCCCCAGATTTTGAAAAATTTAAGTAGGCACCCCCTAATCTTGCAAGTGACTTTCTTCGCAGCCATATGCATATTCATCCCCGTTCTTCATTCATTAGGGTTGGAATCTCTAGTACCCCCCCCAGTGTCTGGCTATCTCTCATTGCAACTACCAGGCCCATGATGCCTTCCTCACTTGGGATTTCCAACTCCGTTATGTTATGGAGTTACCACACCACCTTCATCCAATAAGGTTCACTGGCCAGACATCCCCAACGTGTGTACATAAATGTTCCCCTAGTACCATTACATCTCAGACCCTCCAGAGACGCTGCTCTTCCCATCTTGTGCATGCGTTCGAGATTATAGTAAACCTAGTGCAAAATCTTGAGTTGAGTCAGTCACAATCTATACGTAATGGCCACTTCAGATGGGTGCATCAGGGCTTCCTCTCAGTCAGTATTGCCCATCTCATCCACATCCCCCACCTATCATTCTTTCAACTTAGTCAATGTGTCAGGCAGATTGTTGAGTGTCTTGTATGTGAGGGAGACAGCCTTTTCCACCAGTTCTCCCATGAGTTCCCTACCCTCTAGGGGGGCATAACCTGGTACCCCTGCTGCTTCCAGTCCCTCCAACTGCCACGCATGGTGCAGTTGTGCATATTTTATATATTGATTCTGTGTAACTGATATTCCCCTTGAAGTAGAGGAAAGACATAAGATGTCCATTTTCCAAGAGATCTCCAAACTTGGAAATCCCTATTGTGTCCTGGGCCCTGAACCCTTCAGCTTCCCTAGCTCCTTCATCTTGCCCCCCTCCCACAGGGACATTTCTCTGGTCACTCTGTTTGCCCATCCCACACAACTGGTGGCTTTGATTGAGGCTTCCATTGTCACTTGTGTGGCCAGTAGCAACTGTCTGATTCCCGGCCCCCCATTTATATAATGCAAATATGATCTTACCAAGAACTGAGTCAGTTCCAGCCTGTACTTTGAATTATTCTGAGATGTGAATACCCAGGCATTTTTAGCTACCAGATGGGCCACCCAGTAGTAGGCTCGTATGTCGAGGAGGGTGATCCAACCATTGTATGTGTTGCGCTGCTGTGTTTTGAGTGCTATTCTCAGGTGGCTCTTATTACATAGCAAATTCTGTAACTCCCCACCTATTTTCATCCAGAATTTTATAGTATGTGTTCTGAAGGACATATATACGAGGTTAGGCAATACAATCATTTTAAAATAGCCGCCCTCCTGAGAATCATCAGGAGCAACGCATACCAGCACTCTGTCTCTTCCGCATTAACCTCCGCAGGTTTCAGGTAAGGCACCTCTCCTTATGTGCAGTCATGTCAGTGACGAGGTATTGATACCCCTGTTTGCATTTTTAGTCTCAGAGGGAGGGCCATCAAATCAAGTGAACCATGGGGGTTACAAAACACTGACTTTCCCCAATTCATGTTGTATCCCAAATGGGTGGCATACATCTCAAAGAGCTGAAAAACAACCAGGATCATTGTTATGGACTGGGTGATATACATAAGGATAACATCTGCATATAGCAACATTTGTTCTTCTTCTGTGCTAGTGTCTGATATCCTGAACGCTTTGATATTAGAGTGTTCATGGACCATGCGTGTCAAGAGCTCTAGGGTAAGGGCAAATAGGAGAGGTACAGAGGCCATCCCTATTTAGACCCCCCTAGATCAGGAACACCGCCGAAAGGATACCGTTGACTCACACCGCTACTGTTGGAGCCTGAAATAGCAATGTTATCCACTTTCTGTAGTTGGGGCTAAAACCAAATTTCACTAGCATTTGCTGCAGGAAAGGCCCGTTTATACTATCAAAAGCCTTTTCAGAATCCAGAGAAGGGAACACATGGTTCCTGCCTTTCTCGCACCTCTGCCATTGAACTGTGTAACCTTCACAGATTCGTCTGGTGGACCTACCAGGCATGACGCCTGACTGATCTCTATATATTGGTGGGACTATTACTGTGAGGAGCCTAGTGGCCAGTATCGAGGCCAATATCTTGGTTTTAATGTTCAACAATGAAATCAGGTGATACGACTTATAACTGGTTTCAGGTTTGCCTTCCTTGTGTATCACCACAATGGTATCATGCTGTAGATCCGGTGGTATCACACCCTTATCTCTGGCTTCACAGAATAGGTTTAAAAGATGCAGCCCCTGTAGTCGGGCATACCTCTTAAAGAACTCAACTGGGATAGCATTAGGCCATGGGGTTTTCTAGTTTTTAGTTTCATGATGGCTGTCTGCACCCCAGGGAGTGTGATATCTTCTTCAAGTGCCTATCGGCTTTCCGCTGATAGCACCTGAGTATCTACGGTTTTTAGGTAATCCGTAATCTGAACGGCATCTGACATAGTTAGTCCTGGATAATACCCCAAATATTCCCGAAAGTATTAATAAACTTTCCCCTCTGGATGTTGGTGCCTCCATAGGTCCAATAGCCCCAGTGTGACCATGAACCAAGCCAGGGGGGTATCGCTGGAGGCGCCCTTAGTGGATCTGGAGTGGTCCAACTCTGTGGCCATGACATCATTGAATCCCCCACTGTGATTTGTGGTCACTTTTTCCACTGTCGAGTTGTGTAGCTGGGGGGGGTGCTTATACACTTACCAGGGTAACAACCGTTCTCCTCCAAAGACCCTCAACCCCAATGTAGATCCCATTCTCCCATTCCCAACAGCTAGACACGTTAAAACAATTCTGTCTGCAGATGGTATATTGCTCACTCTTACCAAACCTAACTCTTCAACTTTAGCTGTAATGTCCCTACTCCAGCCTTTTTCTAGTGTCTCTGGTTACAGGATTAACTGAAACATATGAACTGTGCCTTTATCCTATATCAGTAGGGGAGCCTGTCTAGGTCACCTGTATGTACAATGGGTACTGGAAGGTGCCAAGTATTTAGGGATTCCCACTATCTATTGCCTTTAATACCCAAAAGTAAGTCTAATTTGTGAAATGGATGTAATGCACCTTGTCATTATGGGGAACAGTGCAAACTCTCAAGATGACAGTGTCACCAATAAACAATTATATATTTGGAATGTTACTGTTATAAATACACAAATCGTGGCTAAGAAGAATAGACACAAATATCAATATATGGAGGTAAGAAATCCAGTTTAAGGATTCAGAAATTCTGGGTGCATACCAAATCTGGGGGCCCAAGGCTTTCCACCACATGACATCTTACCATTTAAAACCATTAATTAACACAGCTCCATTTCAAACCATTAATTAAAACAGCTCTCTGATATGGGTAATTATTGAGAGAGCTACTTTACTACCATGATGGTGGTCTATCAGTCTGTACACCCCACACTTTGCTCAATTGATGGATTATCCAGTTGTCCAAACCATGTTAAAAATATGGCAAATGGTACACAGTGGCACACAAAAAATAAACCCTCTCCTACGTGGATTAACGCTTATTTGACATAATGGGAGAATTCTAAGTAACAGAACACCCAATAACAGGAATGTTTGGTCATGACTAGGTGTGCTCTCACTGGAACAGCTAATTATGAATGGTTCTTTTATGTCCTTATGACCTTCAGTCATTACAAGCTGAATTCGGGCTCTCAGAACATACCACCTTAGACACCATTAATCATTACATAGTGAAAAGAAATTTCTGCCCTGACTCAGCTGACTTACTGTTAGACCTGTCAGCCTTAGGGTGGTCTTCCGCCAACATTTTACCTTCCTCCTCCACTTTTTTCCGACCTCGTTTTTACAGGTATTAGGTCTCTGCATACTTCACAACCAGTGCTAGAGTTGTTGTGCTCTCTCCCCTAAACATGGCAATATTGGTTTATCTCCAATTGGCATATTTAATGTATTTATAAGTCCCTAGTAAAGTGGCACTACATGTGTCAAGGGCCTGTAAATGAAATGTTATTTGTAGGCCTGCAGCACTGGTTGTGCCACCAACTTAAGTAGCCTTATCAACATGTCTCAGGCCTGCAATTGCAGAGCCTGCGGGTGCAGTTTAAACTGCCATTTCAACCTGGAAAGATTAACCTTTTGATAGACACAAACCTTCGTTTTTGATACATATAAATTAGCCCTAGGGAAGAACCTAAAAATCCTGGAAGGCAGGGTGCAACACATTTAAAAAAAGTAGGACAAGTACTTCTAAGCTTTAAAAGTCCTGGTATTAAAAAACTCTCAAGTTCATTTCTCACTACTGTAAGGCCTATCCCTCCCATTTGATAACATTGGTTACCCTGACCTTGTGATTTTGTCCTGGTATAGCATGGCCAGATATCCACATTTGTGCTTTACCCAGTTTGGTGCTATTTTTACCTAAATCTTTAAAATTCAATATCTCCAGTTCTACTTATTGGATCTTTGTCATTTTGGTATTGGTTTATTAATTGAAAAATACTCTATTTTTCTAACTTTGTGATGAAGTTCATTTTTTGGTGTGCTTTAACTGTGTTACTCTTTGAAGTGTTGCACAAACACTTTATACATTGCCTTTAAGTTAAATCTGACTGCTCTGTGCCAGGCTACTAGGAGGCTACAGAGGTCAATATAGGGTTGCTTGTATCTTTCCCTGGCAATGATTGGTGGTTGCTGCTTGACTGCTTGCTGCAGTCAACCAACAACCCAATATCTTACATTTACCAACTTGACTTTTGTGCAATACTTGAAATTGTGGGAACTCTACAGCAGAGTTGTTTTGGCTTTGTATGGGGTAAGCATTACTTCAAGCCCACTCAGTGCTCTGTCAAACCGCATTGATGGATCTTGCTACTGAGAACCTAAACCTCAGGGTACTGTCGACCCTCTTACAGAATCATAACACGATA
Source organism: Pleurodeles waltl (assembly GCF_031143425.1). Taxonomy (NCBI): domain Eukaryota; kingdom Metazoa; phylum Chordata; class Amphibia; order Caudata; family Salamandridae; genus Pleurodeles; species Pleurodeles waltl. The sequence goes on along the minus strand of NC_090448.1, from coordinate 168,141,695 downwards.
CTTAGGAAATCATAATGTAAATTCCTACTTGACTCTAATAACAGCTTCACTGGGCTAAGCTGTTAGTCAATGCTAACTGTGGGAGACGCAAACAGGAAAAGTGTAACTTACTACACATATTCTGGGACTGCGCTACTATTCAACGGAACTGGAAGGGAGTATGGGCAGGCTAACCAATATGAGTAAACCTGAACCCCATAGACCGCACACTTACCAGTATTGCATGGCACCGTTGACACTGTAGACCTAGCCGTACACAGCCATGAATAGGTGTCCACAGCCAAGTGCATTTTACATCATTAGCGCTGACCCACTGTGCCTACATTTCTGAGGAGGATTACCCAATGCGGACACCTTATATAAAAGATTAATGACCAACTGGATACATAAAACCACATCTGGGGCCGTTTTCCTTGCACTCTTGAGGGTGGTTATGCCTAATATCCCACTGGCACAAGAGTTATGGTGGCACACACACTGTCATTAGAACATGGTACGATAGGAAATTACACTATACCATGATGCTCTAGCTAAGGTGCAGCTCGAACATATGATTCCTCACTCAGCAAGATCTCATGAGATCCCAGAGGACCTCCTGTCCACATGCAGCAATGGCACCCCCACAACCTCCACTCCTGTAACTGTAGATGTATTTACTAGCAAAGACAGACCACTCACCCTCAAATTCATAATACCTTGGCAGCCATTTATTTTCACTCAGGTTCTTGTGGATGTGATACATTCCTCCAGTATCAAGGCCTGACTGGTTGTCCTGCTCAGTATTTACCATGCACTGCTTCTCACTAGGAGAGTTGGGGAACTCCTAAATTTGAAATCCTCCTTACCAAACTCTTAACTTAGGACCTATGCAGGAATATTAGATACTGCTGAATCGTTGATCTCTTGGGTAATGTCACCCCCCCCTTGCCTCCTGCTCAGTTCTGTTTCATTGTGTTTACTTCCGCTCGATTAGGCGGCACTGCCACAACCGCCCTTTTAATTGTTACTGTGCTGTGACAATAATAGACCTATATGTACGTTCTTATGTTGCTGTAGGTGTTTCCTGTTTCACAATTTGCTGTTTATAAATATCAATGAAGAATTGTTGCAAAAACATATGAGTCGGCAGCAGAGAGTACAGGTATTGAACTCAACACCAAGACAATATTTATTCAGGTGCAATGTAATGCCCTGTTAGTAGTTTTCCTCATGCTTTGCCCATTGCCACACTGTTCTGCCTATGCAATATCCTCGAAGACGTACCTGGAGGAAATTGTTTAGACAAGTGCTCCAGGGAAATGTAGATTACTCCCATGATTATAAACCCAGGCACAAAGATGTTTTTTGCACCAATCTGTACAGCTCCGAAGATACTCAGAATAAGGCAGTAGGAACTGGACTGCTCCTGGGTGTCCACACAAAAAACACATATGGGGTGATGATGGACACAGAAAATCATATACGTGGTTGAAAAATAGATCTCTGCAGTACTGTATTTGGGCTTTTTGTCACACAGTACACACACTCAATTGTATTTTTGTTGTCCCCATCTTGCATAACACCATGGTACAGCATCAATGTAAACCACGAAAAGAAATGGCATTTGATTCTGTGTACAGAAGACGTACTTCTAAGCATCATTAAAAATGCTGCATATTGAAGAAAATGATACAGTTGAACAAAGAAAGCAATTCAGTTATACCAAACGTGGGAAAAGTACAGAAGAGAGAGAGAACGAACGAGGGAGAGAGAGAGGAGGTTCTGCAACTTAGTGGAGAGATGGGAAAGAGCTCTGAATCGACAGATGACACGCCGAGGAGAGGGGCCAGTCTAAATGGAGAGGCAGAAAAGGGGAACACAATGGAATATAGAGCTGAACAAGAGAAGTCAGTCATAGAGGGTACATACATCGATACATTTACAGATGATACGTCCAAAAGGCAATATAAATTAAAAACAGAAGGGACGCTACTAAACAGCGACAAAATGCTTAATGAGAAAGCGAATGACGGAGTTAAAGGTCGATTTTAGAAGAAGGTGGCTAAGTAGGGAAAGAAATCAGCAAGGTAGAATAACAGAATAGGTAAAATAGAATAAGAGTGGAAATAAGATTGTTGGGGGCCTGGGGGCTGTACAATTGAAATTAACAGACACGGGAAACAGTAGAAATATGCAGAGAGATGGAGAGAAAATAATCTTACTCAGAATCTAGGTAATTTGCAACGAGACAGATGAGTGGCGGAAATAGAGAAAGGAGGAAGGGCAGGATGGGTGGCGGCTGAGGGAAAGAAAGATTATGTCTTAAAGAGGTTGCGATGCAGTGAGTCAGAAGGACATCCGAGGGAAGGTGGTGTCACGGAGAGCAGCGTCGACAGAGGAAATGGAGATGAAGAGCCGGGAATTCCTCAGCTTGAAGGAGGTAAAACATGATGAAGGAAGCGATAAAATAGGGAAACGTTTAGATTGAAAAGATGGCGGACAAGGACTGACTCTTGGGGAATACGATAAAGGATAGTAATAGTGGGTGATACAGCCAAAGAAACAGAATGTGTGCGATCAGTGAGCTAAGAGGAGAATTAACAAAGAACAGTTTCTGAGATACCAAAAACCAGACAAAGTTGAGAGCATTAGGAAGTACAGTTTCACATGTGAAGGAAATATAACCCAAGAGGGCACCACACATGGGAAGTGGACTCCGTTAACCAAAAAACAAAAGCATCGTCATATGTGGCAAAATACGACACGCCACCCTCTAGTTTGCTCTTTAATGTGTCATGAGGGCAGGTTTGCCCCCTCCTAATATTCATTAAAACATAATATCGATACATTAATTTGGGAAAGGCTTCAAAAAGTAAAAACGGAAAAAAATGGATTGGCAGATGTGTGTAGATTGGTTTCTTTCCACAAAATGTATTAATTAGTGAACGAATTGCTTACAGTCATAGGAATATACATTTAATTCTAGATGTATTTATTTTTAATTGTTTTCACTATCGCAAACTCCATCGGTCAGGTTTCAGGGCACAGAACAAGACATTTACAATAAGAGACAAGCAGGGTAAAGCTGCATTAGTGGACAAGTACTTGGTGGCCGTGACACATTTGAGGTAATGGTAGTGTCAGTGAACAAAGAATGGCAAACACAAGAATATTCTTTGCATGCAACGACATTTCTGATTCCATCTTTTTAAGACTGCACGTTTTTGAGACCAAGCCAAAAGTACATTGGCAGAAAATATGCAGATGGTGTCAACACACAATGAGAAGAGATCATCGGTTCAGTCACTTTGGCACAGAGTCATTGCAATAGCACGTGCAGAAAACTCATCCGCTTTAGATGGAAAAGAGTAATCAGGGAGCAGGAGGCAAGTCATCAAGACACATTGTGTTTTTTCATTTTCCAATCCAAAACACCCATAACCAGGTGAAGGGGCACATGGGTCCTTTCTGATCTCTGATCGAGAAAAATATATTTAGTTTCGAGACCTCTGCAGTCTCGAAGAGAGAAAAAACGACCTTATAAATAACGTAGAACATCTTCCAGGATCCCGCTGGTAAACTCAATTCAAATGAAACTGATCCTTGAAGGAGGGATCGAGTATTAGAATATTAAACATCTTAAAATATATACATATTTTAAAATGAAAAAAAGGAAGCTGGGAACCCTGGGTTGTTTCCAAAATTTAGGTGAAGAGCACGTTTATATATTTTCCGACCCACCTCAATTGTGTTTTTCTAGAAATGTTTTTAAGCATAGTATTACACAGGGCCATCTACGCTGCGTAACAAAGGGTCAAGATCTTTGACCATAGGATTAGCGCAGTGCCTTCCAAGCCGAGCTAGAAAAGTGATAGTCTTTTGCCATTTTGAAGGTTGATGATCTAACGTTATGACAAATTGTGATGATGAGAAACATCATGCACATTTTAAATTTCATTTATAAATTCCCCAGTGCTGACAAATAGTGCCAATTTTTAAAAAATGCCCAAAATAACATTGCAACTATAGTGTGGGGCATGGTACTGAAAGACAATTTTCATCCACATTATAACACCTCCCAACACCCCCCACACCCCACTCTAGAACTCCCCATTTGCCAGGTTACATGTTCTATTTACTTTTACATGGAGTGTTAGAGTAAGATACATGTGTTTATTGCACACAGGGAAGTTGTTGTACATTTAAGTCTCTGTTTTGAAACAGTTGAGTGCAGTGACCATAATGCCTGGTTAATAATGAATCTTGCTTGACAAAATATTCTGGGATATACAACAGAGTCAAAAGGAAGTTCCTCAACTCTAATGGCACTGCTGATAGTGACCACCTACAGTAATGGCTTAGCACCCTCCCCTCTCTCAGCTGCAAAGATATCATTGAAACGGCAAGGGCAGCCTGTGCTGTTTCTCATGGGTGTGGAAACATGTAAATAAAAAGGTGGACAACTAGACCCAAATATTACCTCCCCAGAAAGTTACGAAATTTCTTCCCATCAAGATATTTACATCATTGGAGAAAGAGATCTTTTTATCCAAGCTATACTATAAAACACAATCCCAAAATGTACTCATTACTGATGTGTGTGCTACATAATGCAGCAGTAAAGAACTATGGGTAGATGTATGAACATTGGTAATAGCAATTACCAAATAGCTATTTTTTGTAAATCGCTATTTGATAATCCCATTAGCCCATTAGTGATTTGTAGTGGGTCACAAATAGACCTACCTCATTAATATTAATTAGAAAGGTCACTGTTTGAGGCCCACTAGAATTCGCTGCCATCACATGGATGGTGCGCTGCTGGGGGCAGTAGACTCCCATATCTGTGATTGCTTTTAAATAAAACAATCATTTGTTTAAAAGGCAGCCCGTTTTCCATAAAGGAAAACGGAAGTGTTTAAAAATAAAAAAATTAAAAGTTTCATTTTATTTTTTAAGAGTAGGCAGTGGTCTGTGGGACTGCTGCCTGCTCTTAAAACATATTTATTCAACCATTTTCAAAGGAGAAGAGGTCAACGGGGACCCATTACCATTTGCGAATGGGTTACCACTAACTTTGAGTTGGCAGTAAAGTGCAAATGTTTTTTTCCATCACACTTCAGTTGCAAAACATTCTTACATACCAATGCGAATTGGTATTTGGAAGGGGTGCCCCAAACACATCCTTCCAAAACCCGATTCACAAGCCTAAATTGCGATTAGGTAACAGGTTACTGCATCGCACGCTGGGCTTTGTACATAAGAAAAGGCATTTTTGAATTCGCAAACAGCCTGATTCTGTGAATCGGGCCGTTTGCAAATGCAAATAGTTTTGTACATTTAGGCCTAAGAGACAGAAAGTTCTAGAACATAGAACTATACTGAAAGAACTAACTTGACTCCTGCTTAAGGTCAAATTTAAGTTCAGATCCCTACAGCACGGCCAAGACAGCCCAGCTGTGCACCTGACCAAAAAAAGAGAACTCACTAGTTTCTAACATATTACCTTAGACAACATGTCACTTCCATTTACGTTACCACTTATCAGGAAAGAGAATACAACACACTTGTTTAGCAGCAGAACTGTCTCCTTGTTTTCCAAACATGTTGGCGCTAGTTAACATCTCGTTATCCACATTAGGTTGCCTCCCCAGCCAGGCCCCACAATTGCATGCACTACAATTACTTTAGGTGCATGCCGGGAAAATGATATTTTGAAATTTTTTGTAACATTTTAAGTTACATTAATAAGAGTTAGGTGTTGTCATTTGGAATGGGGAGTGGGCAGTGCAGATGTTTGATGGGGTTAATAAATGAACTACAGGAGGTTAGGTGCTGTTAAATTGCAGTGACATGACTTTTAAAATAGGAGAGATTGTGATCTTCGAAAAAGAGTAGTAGTGAAATTTCAGAAATACATTACTAGAAATAAAGATAAACCTGCAGATGACTTAGAGACGCTTGTGCCTTGAGAATGCATGCAGAGGATGGGAAAGGAAGAGGAGGGTAATTTGAAGGGAAAGGAGGAGGGACATTCCAAATTTTAGTTAGAAGTAAAGGCACGTTTTTCATGCTGGATTTTGTGATTAAAGAGAACGCTTGTTAGACAGCATGCAATTTGAGGATGCTAGACTTTAGACGGAATCGACATTATTTGCATGAGAACATAGTGCTATACTTCATACTTTGGTAGATGCTAGAGTCTGAACTGGATGCACTATAACTAGATATGCACTTATGAACGGTATAAAACTACAGATGTGCTCAACATAACTCAGCATTATACGTAATGTGGCCTTTAGGGCTTGGCATCAAGATGAAGACTTAGAAGACATTACAACAATAGACATTATTGGCGCATCGACCTGTGAAGAGCAAGATTCTTTGTGCACATGCCTTGAGTATGATATACTTTACATATATTTCGGTTGTTGTGAACTGATAATAGGCCACTTATGTAGAGCACACCACAAACTGAAGCCCCTCTAACATCTGCAATACCCGGTGGTCCTATTACTCGCTTTTTTAGTTTTCATTTTCCGTTCCTCTAAAGGTTGTAAGGATCAGTCGGTCCTGCTGGAATTAGAACCGTGCATTCTGGGTTCCACAAATCTCTGAAGCAGTTGCTAAACCCACTGAGCTATTTACACACTTTGCCATACTAAAATAATTATGACACTCAAGACGGGATTAAAAGTGCCTTTAGACCTGTATTATTTTTTCAAATATATGCACAACGTGACGGCCAAATATGTCACCTAAAGGTCTAACTTGCAAAAGCAAAAAACAAACAAAAACGTGTTGAACAGAGTAGTAAAAATGTTAAAACCCAAATACTGCAGCCATTAAAGAATTATGCAAGTGTAAATAAAAATAGGGAGTGCTCTGTCCTCAACTGTTATCTGAGCCACCTTCCAGAAACGACTAAAAACAAAACGCACTCATATAATGTAAACAAATTTCATATATTACACAAAACTAGGCAAAGAAGCCCACCTCGATTATGAGCAAGCCCCATAAGGGCAGCAGGGTCGCCCTCCTCAGTGGCTTTTCTTTGAAACCACTGTCACTGGCGCCACCAACTCGAACTGCCAAAACTTTTCTCGTACAGTTCCTCATCATGGGTGAGGGACACCGTGCCAGATGGCCTACTAAACAGCTCCTAGAGACTGGAGACGAGCACCCTTCTTCTGAAGAGTCACACCAGGGGCAAGGAGCTAATCTGAGAGCCACAGGGAGCGACCTCGCTGTTTTTTTTTTTTTTTAAGGTCCCCCAAAACCGGACCAAGCCCTTCTGGCTACATTGAAGTCGTCCCGAGATGTTCTTGTTCCGGCGTCCAGTGGGAGCAAGGGGTAAAACCAGAAACTCTGAATGGCAGAGCACCGACCAGGAAGAAGCACGGAGTTTACAAGCACAGTGCAACAAATCGAAAGTGCACCACAATTTCGTTCTCTAGGCACTTTTTGGCCTCATGGAAGAAAAAGCCTTTGAGTAACTTGTTTGAATCCCTAATGAAGAAATTATCCTATCATGGAAAATAAGAGAGCCTCTTGTCTGAGTACTATTTGAATGTAAGCATGACAATGTTCACAAAGAAAGGAGGGGATAAAACATACAGGGTCTGCTTTTCACACAGTAATATATAGGAACTGTGAACATGGTGTAACATAGTCATTATGCGGAAAAAGGCCACCTCACCTCTAGAAAGTATTCTGATGTTGCAACATGAGGAGTAGTTACAGAAAAAAATGTTTCAGCACAGCAGGGGACCCAGTGCTTCATAATGAAAAAAGGGCAAACCTTTAGGTCTGCAGGCTTTTTTCTGTTTCTCTCGCTGCTCCCCCACTAAACCAAACGCAAACCAACCTTGCCTTGCCCAAGGGCTGGAGGTGGTTGTGTGAACTCCCTCTTTCCTATCCTGCTTAATGCAATGGGCAGGGGGAATATATAAACCCTTTCTCCCAAGTCTTATTTTATTTAAGGGGTGAACAGATTCTGTGATCTTGCTCAAGGAGGGAAGAATTGAAGTGCATGATCTCTTCCTGTCCCTCTACTCACTGTGGCCTTGGCCAAGGACCAGGAAGGGGCTTCCCACCCGACACCAGCCTACGAGAGAGGCGACAGGGCTTGGAAGCCAACAATTCCACTTATTCCTTCCTTGCTCCAAATAGTCTAGGGAAATAAAAAGGCCATGTACAGTGCGTGTGAAACACGTGGATGAGGCATAGCGTGTGGTCCACACTATGAGTTTAAGGAGCATGGTGCACAAGCAAAGTCTGTGTTCAGTGGATGGTGAGTATTATCACTTGGTCTTTGGAATTACTGAATCATATATCCTGTTGTCGGCACCTACTGTATCAGGAGCGGGCTTGTGGCTCTGTGGGCATGGGAACAGGGCATATAATTTAAAATACTTTCAATTTCACTAGCAAATTCTTATTTAAGGTGGTGCTAAGCATGTGTTGGTAGCCACGTACCATAAAACCAAGAAAGGCTGAGTGGCTGTGACATAATATCTGCGATATAAAACATGAGAACAATTCAGACTCATCAGTTAGGAAAGTTTATAACCTTAACTCCTGCTTCCACCTACAATGAAGAATACTCTTCTTATTCCTCTGGTTTTTGCAATTCATACACAATGCACAATTGTAAATACAATTATATTTCATGGATAATTATCTAGCGCCCATAGATTATGCAATTATTTCAGACACTCAGGTACAATATCAAAAACTCAATGCATCGCTTTCTCTTTATATGTCACAATAAACTGGAAAATGAGTAGTTACATGAGTATGCTTTAGAAAGTGATCCCGGCAAGTCGTTAGCCAATTCTAGCATGCCTGGTTCCAAGTATACACGTTCACTCTAGCCCCTGGTGAGAACCAGGAGAGCTTAGTTTGTGCTGGGGCTTGGCAAGTGGTTGGCACAGGCACTCACTTATCGGGGCATGAACTTATTTTTCATCATCAGACTTTGACTAAGAGCAGGAGAGAAAAAGGCATAAAAAGTGAAAGAAGGGTGAATGAAGAGAATGATGAGAAACAGTGGCAAAGAGACAAGAATGAAAGAAACCCCACGAGAGTGTGAGAAAGGAAAAGGAAGTGTAAGCTGAAGGAACAGGCGGAGAGAGGATGGAGAGAGTAGATAGTATCTAAACCAGACACTTGGGATTCTGCCAACAGGGCATTTAGCAGTCCTTCATAGAAAAACTTTGGAACCAATCACTTTTTTTGCACATTAAGCTCTGGCCTCTGCTCCTTACGCAATATTCTTTTGCTGAGTGCTCTTGTTTTCAGCTGTTTGCTGGCAAGACTAACAGATTCAAAACACCTTTTGTGCCCAATAATCACTGTAGCGAAAAAGAAAGTTGTAAGAAATCTGCTACGTTAGCAGCTCGGTCACAGTTTGTCACAAAAGAGTCCTTTGCTGTGTAGAGTGTCTGTCAGAGGCATCTCAAGCAAAAACACGTGTGTGCCAAGACATGACAAAGTACAAGGCATTCTCAATTCTTCTGGGTGCAAAGATATGTCACCATTTCGAGAGACTGGATCCCTTAAAAGAAGACACAAGATGGCGGATAAGTCATTGCCTGCCAATCTAAGAGCACTCTAGGCTGCTCAAGCAAACATTGCAGAAACAAAAGTTCAATTTCTGTTTTGATTTATTTGGGCACAGTATAATTTCTAACAGAGATGGTGGGGAGATTATAAGTAGGTGACATAAGAACAGTATAAATTTGCGTGGGTAAAATAAGACCCATGCGTGTCACAATGCGTGAAATATTAGGCAAAGACTGACAGTTAATATTGAGAGTATAATACAGAGGGTAAATTAAGTATACTACTGGAGTGAGGTTGATTGTTGGTGATATGGGTGGGTTTATTGTTAAGGCATAGATGTGGCCAGAGCGGAGACCATCAGTCACATCGATTCTCGCACAATGGTTTTTATGGCAGTCTTGAAGGAGGGGAGGTGAATGGTGGTTCCTAAAGCAAAGAAGTGTGTTTTCAAGGGGAGGAGTCCCAGTAGGCTTAAATATCGCAGTCTGTAAATAGTAAGATCGTTTTGATTGTTGCAGTGGAGATTGTGAGCAGCACTGTAACAAGTCTTAGTGTGAGGTATTTTGAGGCAGCGTCATGGACGGCTTTGACGGCTGTGGTATGGGATTGAGGGTACGGGGGTGTGACTTGAGATGTGAAAGAATGTTCTGTGGTTAGGTTAATGAGTTTGTGTGGAGAGCAGAAGTTTGTACCGGGATAGATGAACCATGAGTGAGGGCAGTTTTGCTCGTGTGTGTTGATACAGCTTGGCACTGTGAAAGGGAATTTGAAGGTGGTTTTATGTGTGTCTTGCACAATCATTTAGGTTATTTCACTGTGTTAAAGATAAAGGATTCAAACCACATGCCAAAATTGGAGACCACTGTCAGTTTTCGTAAGGTAGGTGGAGCTAGCATTCCAGAAGTGAAGACAGTGTTGTGGTGATAGATACTGGCAGTGCTGGAAAAGAGGGGGATCCAGGCATATCCTGGATATAGCAGCTGTTATTTAACTGGAACCACGATTCAGGTTGGTCCAAATGAATGTGCTGATACTAGCCAAGTGCAATTTGTGCAATTTGGAAATACCTGGACACATTCAGCAGAGCTTGTACTTTGTGTGCTTTGCATTGAGAGCAGCAACCTATTAACGGAGGGGGGAGGCTCTTTTTTTAGGTTACAGCTGTGGCCAACACAGATTCTACACTTAGGCCCTGATTACAAGTGGGTCATTATTTTCTGACCACTGCATAAACCCTTGTTTGCGTAGGGTTCTGAATTATGAGTTGAGTGTTATTTAACCCATCTGACAGTTATCAGATGTGTTAAATACTTCAACCTTTGTTAAACTTTGGGCGTCAAACCTGCCGAAATACAACAGAGAAAAGCATACAGTATTTACCGTACCATGCGGATTTTGGTGCGTTAAACACCAAAATCTGCATGTTACTTCCCAGAAACTTGTGATACATGCCATTTGTCGCACCTGATAAATAACGATCCCCAGGTGCAATAAGTAGCAGCTATACATCAGGCCCCATAACAGCCACCAGCTTTCCTGTTGTTCAAGTGTCATCCTGGCTAGGACCTAGCTGGAGCCTAACACCTTTATAACCATGCCATAGTGGAAACAAAGACATTCAGCTTCTCACTTTAGAGTGTTTACTAGATAAACTATGATTTACAGCCAGGTTGTTGACTTTTCCAGGCTCTGGATGTAAGAGATATGCATGCACTGTAAGAATGTCAGGTGCATCTGTTTATATGAGTAATTACACAAATAAACTTTTCCTACACTGTTCTACGAGGATTGTAACTTGTGACCTGCAGGTGAAACAAGCTTCTTTGCAACAAAACAATACCACTGAGCTACATATATAAAATGCAAATCTGTGACCTTGCATACTGCACACTGTTCTTTGCAGCAGGCACATTAACACTCTATGCTGTTTAAAGATGAGTCAACACAACTGGTGCGTGTTCCCTTTGAGATATTTTAAATGTTTCTATGTGTGGCTAATTAAGTAAGTCAAAACAGATTTACTATCAAATCATCTTTGTTGCTAATTTTTTGGGGGCAGATATTTTAAAATAAAATTAAATTTATAAATTGACAGTCAGACTTTGTTGCTCATGACTTAAAACCTTGTGGCGCAATCACTCCTTTTTACCCGCTTTATATGATTCTGGAGAAATATGTTTCCCTTCTAACACAGGTTATTAGAAAATTATTTACTTAATTACCCTTTTAGGGGAATTCAACATAAGCGAACAGGTAGCCCTCCATTGTTGTATAACACATGATAATCTTAAAATCCAGTCTGGAATTTGGTGGAGAAAACTGTACATGGCAAGAAAATCTAATTACTATCTGTGTATAGGTGGCAGGAACAAAGGCAGAAAAGGAGAATCTGTCTCTCAATAAATAGGACAAGGTGACCTCAGTCAACACTTAGATCTAGGGGATGCACAAAATTGTCAGTCATGGATGTCAGGTGTTGATCCACTTGTGCTGAGAGTAGCAATATTTGTTAGCAAGAGGGGTATCGTCGCCATGCTGAATACTGCTGAAAAGTGAAAGAGGTCCACAACAGAGGACCGATGAATACGATAGACTGTGGTGTTGTTATCTGGTACACTGAATGGGCACTCTTATTGGAGAGAGGTGCACATGAGTCCGATTTGAGAGCTTGGACATACTGGTTGTTGAGAGACAGCAGATCGTCCAATTGAATACAAGGTTATTCAATGGTTTGGAGAAGAAAGGTAGGTCGGAAAAACGGCGGCAATTAGCAGGGAAAGATAAGTTGTAATTTGATCCTTTCAGCAGTGGAAGGATATTGGTGACTTAGGCGGTCATTCTGACCCTGGCGGTCAAAGACCGCCAGGGCGGAGGACCGCGGGAGCACCGCTGACAGGCCGGCGGTGCTCCAATGGGGATTCCGACCGCGGCGGTAAAGCCGCGGTCGGACCGGCACCACTGGCGGGCTCCCGCCAGTGTACCGCCGCCCCATAGAACCCTCCAAGGCGGCGCAGCTTGCTGCGCCGCCGAGGGGATTCCGACCCCCCCTACCGCCATCCAGATCCCGGCGGTCTGACCGCCGGGATCCGGATGGCGGTAGGGGGGGTCGCGGGGCCCCTGGGGGCCCCTGCAGTGCCCATGCCACTGGCATGGGCATTGCAGGGGCCCCCGTAAGAGGGCCCCTAAATGTATTTCACTGTCTGCTGCGCAGACAGTGAAATACGCGACGGGTGCAACTGCACCCGTCGCACAGCTTCCACTCCGCCGGCTCGATTCCGAGCCGGCTTCATCGTGGAAGCCTCTTTCCCGCTGGGCTGGCGGGCGGCCTGAAGGCGACCGCCCGCCAGCCCAGCGGGAAAGTCAGAATTACCGCCGCGGTCTTTCGACCGCGGAACGGTAACCTGACGGCGGGACTTTGGCGGGCGGCCTCCGCCGCCCGCCAAGGTCAGAATGAGGGCCTTAGTTTGTTGTGAATAGATAGCAAGTAGAAGAGAATGTTGAACACTGTGTCCAGAAATAACAGATGATTAGTGTGACAGTCAAAGGATTAATTACTAGGACTGGAGATGTTGGATGGAGCTCTGGATGGCTTAGCAGAATTGAATCCAAAGATGTGTTTTGAGGCGATATGTGGTATCATGGTGAGTTTTGTAGAGTTATGGGAGAGTGAAATGTATAAGAAATAGAACGTTCTGAGAATCAAGGGGAGATTGCCTCTGATTGTGATTGTGACGGGAACTAGGAGGCAAAGTCACATTTATTTGTGAGCTATTGTGCTGTGAGTGGAATAGTGGGAACTTTGGTATATTATCTAGTCTTTAGGGGTGGTATTAATAAGGAAGGGAAGAGGTTACTGATTATGATTTGGGGGAAGTAAGGGATGTTATGAGCATGTACTACCCTGTTTATAGCTTTTCAGCCATTATTATTTCATTCAGCGATAATTTTCTCACCGTAGCAAGCAGAAATGAATTCCAGGGTTCAATTTTCTTGTAGGATTTCCTCCATAAGATATGGAGAAAGTCATTTTGGTAAGCCCTTTTAGGATACCCGCACCAGGTAGCATGCTAGCACAGTGTGATGTGCACACACTTGTTGTTCCATCTTGGAAGATATTGGGCCAAATGTTTGGTGAGCGTATACGGCATGGTTCTTTCAAGTACTTTAAATCCACAGAATTTTTTAAAGCACTCTAAATAGAGTTTTTTGAGTTCAATCTTCTCTCCTTTGCCACTGCATGTATTGATGAGTCGGAGACTTCATTGAGGCTTTATGTAATACAAAAAGAAGGGGTAGGGTCATTGGACTAGCCCCTGTTTTTTGGTAAACCACCAAGGTGTGTCCTGTTTCATAAATATGGAGGTGTTGTAAGCTAATATCAATGTCAAGGCTTGTCTACATATTTTATGTTTTACTTTATTCAGTGGGTCTAGATGATAACTATGCATTGAGCCCTGATAAAGACCTCTTTAACATTGTTGTTCCCACTTTGTAAGAGGTTGAAATGAGTTGGCAACCTTCTGTTGTGAGAGAGATGGAGAGCCTCCTGCCCCCTCCATCTAATAATTTGGAGCCCAGAAACAACAGTCTTGTGGAAAAGAATGGATATTTGATAATAAGAAAAAAAGGGTACTCTATGTAATTACTGTCTTCCTCACATTGTTTATTTGGGACATTGATGATAGCTAACCCCAATATTACCCTTGGGGGTAGCACTATTTTCTTCGTTGACTTATTGTCCTGGACCTCTATTTGATAAGTGTTTCAATATTGTAGTCAAATGTTTTTTGAGTGTTTTGATGTTTTCTGTGGGTGTTTGTCTGTAAACGTTTATATGATTAGTTAGTAATGGAAGTCTAAATCATGTTTTGTGTACATTGAGGTTATTTTGTGTATAGTAATACTAAGAATTGAAAACATGTGCCCAATACATATGATTACACACAAGATTCATGTTCTGCTTTTTGTATGGATATATAAAATTAGTAATCTATAGCGATTGGGGGGTATTGTTTTTGTAATGTTTGTTTTCAGTTGATCACCCCCCCTCTCTTGCATTATAGGATCAAGCCCCTTGACTTATGTATATTTTTTTATGTGGGGGAGCCTTCAAAGACATACCTTTGAAGTGCACAGATGTCCTTCCCTTCCTACACCTAGCTCCAGACTCACTACAGGAGGGTATGCAGCTCTTTGTGTGTGGACAAGATACAGTCTATTTAGGTGTAAGTGGGGCTGTGTCCAGCTTCTCCCTCCCATCCTGCCCAGGTTGGCCCATCAGTCCACAGATGGCCCATCAAGTCAGACCTACGCTCCATTTGTGTGTGGCTTCGAGGGGGAATACACAAAGCCCAGCTGTCCCCCACCCCAGAAGAAAGTGGCATTTTCAGAATTTCAATTTAAAATCCTACTCCACCACAATTTAGGATGTAAAATGTGATTCCAGAAACACCAAACTCAAAACGTCTATCTCTTCCAGATTGTGAATTACACTTATAGGATATAATAAGGTAATCCCAATGTTAACCTATAGTACAGATAGGCCTTGCAGTGGTGAAAACCAAATTTGAGTTTTTCATCACCGGGGCATGGAAAACTTTAAAGTACATGTCCAACTTTTTTAATACACAGCATCCTGCCCTTGGTGCTGCCTAGGGCCTACCTTAGGGGTGACTTATATGTATTAAAAAGGAAGGCTTACAAAAGATTTCTTTGCCAGGCAAAAATGGCAGTTTACACACACACAGTCTCTGCAATGACAGGCCTGAGACATGTGTAAAGGGCTACACAAGCAGGTGGCACAATCAGTGCTACAGGCCCGCTCAGTAGCTGTTAATTTACAGGCATTGGGAACATGTAGTGAATTTTACTTGGGACTTAAAAGTAAATTCAATTTGCCAACTGGGGATGAGCCAATGTTACCATGTTTTAGGGAAAGAGCACAAGCATTTTAGCGCTGGTCAGCAGTGGTACAGTGTGCAAAATTCCGAAGGCCAGTAAAGTTGAAGTCAGCAGAAAAAGGAGGTTTGAAGGCAAAATGTCAGGGAGAAACCATGTCAAGGATGCCAGGTCTTACACATGGGTTTCTGAAAATGATCTGAAAAGAGTTGGCCAAAAAGTGTTTGTTATTGATGGTGATTAGTTTTAGGTTGCCAAGATTTTAAAGAGATTCAGGGTGACAGAGTTCACGTTAGGGTTTATCTCTTCAAGCACATTACAATTGGCCCTGGAGAAGGCTCCAATGCATGTGAAATATATAAGAGTAAGGGTCTCTTTTATTTGTTCCAGGGAAGCAGGAGTCTGAAGAAACCTATCTCTTCCATTTTTTTATTTACGTTTCCAAAAGGAATTTGATTTGCAAAAGCACTCGTTATGAGGGCACCTCAAGACACATCAACACCTGACTCTTGGTCTTATTTGCCAGCCATTATCATAACTGAAAATAGTTAATATTGTTGTTTTCCCTGTAACCTTATAAAGATGGTTAAGGTGTGTGCACATAAGTTCATCTCTTGATCACTGTTAACAAAGAAATGTATATGAATAAGAGCTGTGCCACTTGGCACTCTGTTTTAAAGTTCTAAAATTGTTTTGTGTGACAAACTCAATGCTTCATTCCGAGATGTTCTTAAAATAACTACCTTCAACTACTTCATCCTTATGATTAATTTAGAAAGGCCTGCCAGCGGGGCCTCTGTTCATTTTCTTTCTGCCTACTCTGTTTTGGCTTTATATGATTAATTATAAATGTGATACCCAACTATGGTTTATGCTATTTGAGGCTGTCATCAAATATATTAATTGTGGCTAGTGATTCCAATAACATGTCAGTTTTTGAAATTCTTTATAACTATTTTTGTTTTTCGGGATTGAGTAGATAGCATGATTTCATCAACCTGGAAGACAATAAAGTCAAAAAGAGTGAAAAGGACAAATCATGTCTCTCACAAAATACATAAGCAGATTATAATGTGGAGCAATTTTGAAAATAAAGATTGGGCCGAGAGAAGCAGATGTGCAAGACTGGTGTGTTGAAAATCAGTGGAGCTGAAATGAGGAGACATCATTCCCAATCATCTCTCTAAAGTACGATGCAAGAAGCAGAAAAGAAACCTTAACTTCATTCTGGTTAGGAGAAATCATTATTATGTAGAAGTACCTAAGTGGTTAGTGGTGGATCAAAAGGTGATAAGTTAACACCCACCGGCGCTCAAAGGGGAGAAATAAAAGATTTGTTTCTGAGTCTGGAATGTGATCTGTAGAGATAGGAATACAGAAGGCCCATCCCTTAAAGGTACTCTTTAATAACATAAGCAGGATCCCAAATCAAAGGAAAGTATCCACCACTGCGGTGTTACTTAGTTTGTGAGGTCAAAAAGGGTCTGAATGCGGCTTGCTGGATTTTTTCTACTCCTGTTACTGCCTTCACTCATTGGTAGTTCTGGTGTCCTCCTTTTGTTGTTTTCTAACATTGCAAGACAGAGTTACACATACTTCCAATGTCGCGCCGCGTGGCGCGGCGCGAGCCGAATGTTCGGCACAAGCCGGGCGTTCGGCTGGGGCCGCACAGCGCGTTTCTAAAACGCGGCGCGCCCCGAGCCTTTCATGCACTTTTCGAGGCCCCAGGCATTGCATGGGGCCTCGCTCTGTCGTTTTCCACCGCCTTGCTGGGGTCTCCTGACCCCTCTTACCTGTTCTTCTTTCTTCTTTCTTGTCCTCTTTCTTTTCTTCTTTCTGGGGTCTTTTTGTTGTACTTTTTTTATGTCTTCTTCCCTTCCCAGGTTACCTTTCTCTTCCCAGCATTCATTGTTCCCTATTCTCTATGGTTTCTATTCTGTTTTGTTCTATGTACCTCTCCCTGTCTAATATGGTGTCCTTTTACTTCCTGTGGGTCACTTCCTGTCTTTTGGTATATAAGGGCTGTGTTTTCTTCATTTCCTTGCGCTGCAACACTTTCTGCTCAGATAGTGTCTTCGCTCCTGATTTCCTCGCCTTTTTGGTTCTGGATTTCATCGCTCTGTGTTTCCTGAATTTTGTTCTTTTTGATTCCTGCTTTTTGTTCTTGTTTTTCAGGAGTCCTCCTGTTTAGAGGTTTTTTCCCCTTTTGTTCTAAGGGGTTTTTTCCCTCTGGCGCTATTTTCTGAATGCCACGGTCTGTTCTTGGCGTCTCCATCACCTACAGCACCGTGGCTACCAGAAAGAATCGCCCCTTTTTGGGCCAAAGCCGAACATCGAAGATCCACGCCACTAGATCTGCAAATTCCAGGCGCAAGCAGCACGTGAGTCGTGACAGATTGCAGCGCCCAACCATTCCGACGTCCTCAAACACCATGGATAATACAGTGGCGGCTGCTGCAGATTCTGATCAATCTCTTTTGACCACGATTCAGCAACAAGCTCAGGAATTGCAACAACTACGCAATGAAAATGCTGCGTTACGACAGGCTTTGGCTCTCCGCACTAGTGATGTTCCGACTATCTCCGCTTCTACCCCTCGTTTCTCCGGCGAACCAACCAAGCTTCGTGAGTTCCTGGATGCATTAACGGTGTACTTCGCCTTCCGACCAACCCACTTCTCCCACGACAGGACCAAGGTGGGTTATCTCATCAGTGCCTTATCCGGTCCAGCCTTGGCCTGGGCAACCCCGATGGTGTCATCCAATGACCCAGTTTTGTCGGACTATTCCACCTTTGTGAGTCGCTTCAAACAAATGTTCAGTCGACCTGGATTGGAAGCCTCTGCAGAAGAAGCCTTATGCGACATTCACCAAGGCTCACAAGATGTTCTGCAATATATAACCCGTTTTCGTCAGCTAGCAGCAGAGACCACTTGGGTGGAACGTACTCTGGTAACGTTATTTCGCAGAGGACTCAAAGAAGAAATAAAGGATGAACTAGTACATTCTACCAGAGTGGAAGATCTTCGTGGCCTGATGGATCAAGCACTGTCCATCGAATATCGTCTTCAGGAACGGAGATCGGAGAAGAGAAGGAGTAGAGGGTTCTCCCAGCCAAGTACCTCACGAGCTGGTCTGCAGCGTTCTGAGGAACCTCGCCCTCCTGCTAGAGACATCGAAGGGGAACCCATGCAGGTAGATACTACCCGAGGTCCGCTCTCCGCCAGCGAGCGAGAAGACAGACGCAAGAAAGGGTTGTGCCTGTACTGTGGTTCTGCTGGTCACATAATTCGAAACTGTCCTGTACGTCCGCCCAGGCCATCGGGAAACGCCACTTCCCGTCCTCTGTAAGAAGGGAGGGGACGGGATCTACAGCTATACCTTCCATCAGCTCCTTTAATGACAATACAACCTCCTTGTTCATTTTTCCTGTCTTGTTGCAACTTCCTGACGGTCGTCAAGAAGAGACTATGGCATTACTAGATTGTGGTGCTAGTGGAATATACATGGACCAGACGTGGGCTGCTACTCACCAAGTTCCTACACAATCTAAAGAAGTTCCCGAACAGGTGCACACCGTGGATGGATCCTTATTATCCTCTGGTCCAGTGGACACCACTACCCTGATGTTAAGTTTACAGATCGGAAACCATCAAGAACACATCTCTTTTGATCTTATCACGTCCCCCAACCATACCATTATTCTTGGAATTCCGTGGTTCATCAGACATAATCCATATGTGAACTGGGTAACCCGGACAGTTTCCTTGTCTTCGCAATTTTGTCATGAAAACTGTTTTGCTTCCGACAAGTATTGGTCACCGAAAAGATCTATAGTCACTGAAAGTATTACTGGTTCTTCCATTAATACAGTCCAAGGAGTCCCTGAACACTATTTGGAGTTTCAAGATGTGTTCCAAAAACCATCCAAACCTGTGTTACCTCCACATCGAGACTACGATTGTGCTATTCCCTTAGAACCTGGCACAATCGTTCCTTTTGGGAGGATGTATTCCCTCACGGAACCTGAAAAAGAAGTTCTAAAAGAATATCTGGATGACAATGTCCAGAGTGGTCTTATAGTTCCCTCATCTTCTCCGGCCGGAGCTCCTCTCTTTTTTGTACCCAAGAAGACAAAGGATCTTCGTCCTTGCCTGGACTTTCGAGGTCTGAATAAGATAACCATTAAAGACCGTTATCCTTTGCCTCTCATCAGGGACATTCTAGAAGCAGTTAGAGGGGCTCAACGTTTTACTAAACTTGATCTGCGAGGAGCCTATCACCTTTTACTCATAAAAGAAGGAGATGAGTGGAAGACAGCTTTCAGGACCCCATTTGGTCACTTTGAATACAGAGTTATGCCGTTTGGTCTCACTAATGCCCCCGCAATCTTCCAGAGATTTATGGATTCAGTGTTTTCTGACCTTCTGAACCAGACAGTGGTCATTTACCTAGATGATATTCTGATTTATTCCAGAGATCCTGAACTCCATTCGTCCCATGTGAAACAAGTCCTTCAAAGACTCCGGGCACATCAACTATTTTGCAAACCAGAAAAATGTGAGTTCGACAAGACGGAGGTTAAATACCTGGGTTATCATTTAAGTTCCACCGGCATAGCTATGGACCAAGAAAAAGTACAAGCGATTCTAGACTGGCCTTCTCCTTCTTCTATTAAAGAAACACAATGTTTTTTAGGATTAGCAAACTTTTATCGGCAGTTTATATTGGACTTTGCAAAACAAACTAGCCACATAACACATACCTTAAAGAAGGAGAATTTAACGAAAGGGTTTATCTGGACTGAGGCGGCTGAAACAGCCTTTCAAGGTTTAAAGAAAGCTTTCACACAAGCTCCCATCTTACGGCATCCAGATACCAACAAACAATTCATTGTTGTCACCGACGCTTCTGAAAGAGCCATCGGAGCTGTCTTACTCCAACAACAAGAGGATGATGGTCTTGAACATCCTGTTTTCTATTTGTCTCATATCCTCTCTACAGCAGAACAACATTACTCTGTACTTGAAAGGGAATTATTGGCTTTGAAAACAGCCTGCCTAGAGTGGAGACAGTTTCTGATGGGTTCCAAAGAGCCTTTTGAGGTTAGAACAGACCACCGTAACCTACAATGTTTACGAAATTTTGTGTGCCAGAATAGTCGCCAGGCTCGTTGGGCCTTTTTCTTCAGTCAGTATGATTTTTACGTCACCTATATTCCTGGATCTCAAAACATTCTGGCTGATGCTCTGTCTCGTCGTTATCCAGATTGTACTCCTTCCCCATCTCAGTATCTACTGGAACCTAGTAAGATCATTGGAGTGGCTCAATCTTTTCTGGAGGAAGTACAACTGGAATACACCAAACTATCGGACCACGAAGTAGAGAACCTAAGACCTTTGTTGAATAACAGACAAGGATTCCATTATTATCAGAACTTGATATTCCTCCCTACTGACAGAGTGAAAGAAAAAGCATTACAAATGTGCCATGATTCACCGGTGGCTGGTCATAGAGGCATCAAGGCCACACAAGAACTTCTCTCACGGTTTTTCTGGTGGCCTACCTGGAAGCAGGATGTTGAAAGATATGTTCAGGCTTGTCCTATTTGTGCTCAAGTCAAGATTCCCCGTACCAGACCTGCAGGATTGCTACAGCCCTTGCCTGTTCCGCCAGCTCCATGGCACACCATCTCTACCGATTTCATGTGTTCGCTCCCACCTTCAGCAGGAAACCGGGTTATCATGGTCACTGTGGATTCCTTTACTAAGATGGCTCATTTCACTGCCCTAAAAAGGCTGCCTACATCTCAAGAACTAAGCCAGATATTTATTGATCATATCTTCCGCCTTCATGGACTTCCACATACCATTATATCTGATAGAGGACCCCAGTACATTTCCCGGTTTTGGAGGTATTTCTGTAAGACACTCAATATCAACAGAGCCCTGTCATCGGGGTTCCATCCACAGACCAATGGACAGACCGAGCGTCTGAACCAAGGACTAGAGCAATACCTTCGCTGTTTTTGCAATTCAACCCAAAGCAACTGGAACACTTATCTCCCTATTGCTGAATTTTCCTACAATAATACTGTCCACAGTGCTTCCAAGGTCACTCCTTTTTTCTGCTCTTATGGTTTTCATCCTACCTCCTTTCCTACTTCTCCTCAATCCACCTCTCCTTTGCCCGCTATTACTCACCTCTCCAAACGACTTTTACAGATCCATAGACTAATTCGATCCAATCTGTTACAAACCAAGAGATATATGAAGAAGGCTGCAGACAAGAAACGTGGAACCACTCCAGACTATCACCCGCAAGATAAAGTCTGGCTCTCATCCAAATTCCTACCCTCACGTCTTTCTCTGAACAAGTTTACACCTCGTTACTACGGACCTTTCCGTATTCTTCAGCTGATCAATCCTGTCACTGTCCGTCTTCGCTTACCTCATACTTGGAAGATTCATCCCGTCTTTCATGTTTCCCAGCTCAAACCTTACGTACCTGACCCTTTCTCTCGTCAGTTTCCTTGTCCTCCTCCTGTGTTGGTGAACGATGTTCCTGAATATGAGGTACAGGAAATCTGTGACTCTCGTCTATTTCACAGACGGCTTCAATATCTGATTCATTGGAAGGGTTATCCTCTCAGTGAATGCTCTTGGGAAGATGCATCTTCTGTTCACGGTCCTCTCCTGATTCAACGCTTTCACCGTTTATTTCCTCTCAATCCTGGGCCTTCGGGAGGGGGACCTACTGTCGCGCCGCGTGGTGCGGCGCGAGCCGAATGTTCGGCACAAGCCGGGCGTTCGGCTGGGGCCGCACAGCGCGTTTCTAAAACGCGGCGCGCCCCCAGCCTTTCATGCACTTTTCGAGGCCCCAGGCATTGCATGGGGCCTCGCTCTGTCGTTTTCCACCGCCTTGCAGGGGTCTCCTGACCCCTCTTACCTGTTCTTCTTTCTTCTTTCTTGTCCTCTTTCTTTTCTTCTTTCTGGGGTCTTTTTGTTGTACTTTTTTTATGTCTTCTTCCCTTCCCAGGTTACCTTTCTCTTCCCAGCATTCATTGTTCCCTATTCTCTATGGTTTCTATTCTGTTTTGTTCTATGTACCTCTCCCTGTCTAATATGGTGTCCTTTTACTTCCTGTGGGTCACTTCCTGTCTTTTGGTATATAAGGGCTGTGTTTTCTTCATTTCCTTGCGCTGCAACACTTTCTGCTCAGATAGTGTCTTCGCTCCTGATTTCCTCGCCTTTTTGGTTCTGGATTTCATCGCTCTGTGTTTCCTGAATTTTGTTCTTTTTGATTCCTGCTTTTTGTTCTTGTTTTTCAGGAGTCCTCCTGTTTAGAGGTTTTTTCCCCTTTTGTTCTAAGGGTTTTTTTCCCTCTGGCGCTATTTTCTGAAGGCCACGGTCTGTTCTTGGCGTCTCCATCACCTACAGCACCGTGGCTACCAGAAAGAGTCGCCCCTTTTTGGGCCAAAGCCGAACATCGAAGATCCACGCCACTAGATCTGCAAATTCCAGGCGCAAGCAGCACGTGAGTCGTGACATCCAAAGGCTGCATGAGAAGCAAAGAGACCCAGCAATGTTTACAGAGGGAGATTTCAGAGTATTATCTGGAGATGGCAGGCAATTAGAGCAAACCTGATGGTGTAGTGGCACCGTTGAAAACCCTGAGCAACTGAAGGGCTGGTCCCATCTAGCACAGGAACACAATTTTTTAACATGATGCACCTGGAGGTAAGTGACAACCCTAAAAGAATACCAGAGACTAAACAATACCCTGTGTCTAGTCTCAGCACAGGTTGATAGGCATCTTGTGGGTGACTACCCTACTTACTCTGTAAATTAATCCAGCTAAGTGTTTATTAAACCTGCAACAAATTTATTTTATGAAAGCACAAATTGGTGTTTTGCCTTTCTGTCAAGTATCATTAACGATGATGAGCTTGTCTGAAAATTAAGCATTATTTAGCGTGGCAGTTCTGAATGTGTGATTATGTATGTCACACAATTGCTATCTTATAACTTGCATTGCCCTTCCCTCAGTCAGTGCCACCGGTTATCCTAAGGACATATTATCATCTCTTTTCATATCCTGTTAAAAAATAACCCACAATTTTCTTTTCAGTTCCCTTCTTGAAGTGTGTCATGAATCAGGCAGTAGAGTGTGGCAAGAGTAATGGCAATGACCCTGTCTACTTGGAAATGAGAGCATCAACATGATCTACTGCAGATTTCATTTATTCCAGTATAGATGAAAAAGGTCACTTCGACCATTTCTCAAAGCGTCTAATCATAAAAGGGCAAATATATTAAAAATATATTTAAGCAGAAAGGAGAAAACCTTCAGTATGTCATAATGCAGCATAACCTTCTATGCACAGTGAAAGTCGTCATGGTCCATTGACTCTTAGATCACTGCATTACGAGTTCAGCCTTATGTTTTTGATCAGGCTCCTTGTCTCCCCTTGAAGGTAGACAAAAACCTCCTCCTAACAGTTAAGTCATGAGAGAAATATTTGTTTTTATAAAATGAGATTGAGTGCAGTGACTTGATTCCTCATTTGTAATCCTCATTCTTCTTCATCACAGTGCTCGTTATAGTGGGCCGGTGTGCTCTGAGCTAACTGGCACCCTACAGCCTTTCCTCATTTTCCATTTTGTAGACCCTCTTTTGCAGATGTCCCCATAACTATAGAATCATATGACTGGACCCTCATATCAGATGTTCTACGGAAATATCAAGTTTTCACCCTTGCTCGGCGCGTCGATAGTGGCAACCAACATATGATCAAGGAAAGTAGATGTGGATTTAGGAATAGTAAACCTTTACTTCCCTACATATAGGTACCTTGCTGATGTGTTAGTAGTCGAGATTCTGGAGTTGATGTAAGTGCAGATTGATTTTTAGGACCTTGACATTTTGACGCAGAACCTATATTAGAGCATTGATCACACATGCAGGTTGAACCCACATGGAAGCGAGAGAAAAAGGCTGTGTTGAGGAAGACTTGTGAACCGAAGTAATTAGGATTACTGGTAAACTACCAAGCCATTATCTATCATCCCTGTTCTGGGGAACTCTGGACAACGTATGTGCTGAAGCACATGTGAACAGATTTATTCTGTGACATGTCCTTTTTTTCGGCTCAATTTGTTACAGCTTACAACCTTTAGAATGACACAAAAAGAAATGTTTCATCTAACAATAGTTGCAGAATAGGGGGACAATCTCGGAGACATCCTGTGTCTGGCATATCCCGCACTAGCCAGTGTAGAATTAAAATACCATGGGTAATCCATCCACGGTGTCCAATGTTTTCTATGCTAGATACTACCAAAAACTATACAATTAAGATGCTCTTCAATTTCTAGCACAACACATACTACCCATTAATAAAAGACTGAACCCGCCACTGTTGGAAGGGTGATGAAGAGGAGGCAAAACAATTGGATTACAAAACTGCACCTAGGCTTAAAAAAAGTTCTTGGATAATGTGGAAGTATTTCTGAGGGAAAGGGGAGAGAGGAGATCAGAGATTAGGGAAAATGAAAAAGGGGTTTTACAGGGCTTTACACTTCCTGCCAAATCAAAATGTAACAATGAGGGGCTGCAGGGATTATGGGGAAAGAAGAATGGTACGATGTCTCCTGGTTGAGAATACACTGTCAAATACTGAAACCAGTAACAAAAATGAAATCTGGAAATGTTAAATAAACAAATATGCAAAACATAAAATACATGAATGCTAAACTAATGACAAAAAGTGAAACGTAAACTAAAGCAAACGTATGTGTAACATCGGAGCAGTAAGCATTAAGGACAATACAGTGGTTAAAATCCTTGTAACAAATGCTGTTGATATGTCTTTCCATTTAAAGCCCATATTAGTAAATGAAGGCGTTCTGAAAGTAACCACGTTGCTTCCCTACAAAAATAAACAAGAGGTACACCTCTTACTTCTGTCCATGAGGCACCTAAAAACCGGGCAATCACTCTTCCATGAGGAGAGAGCTCAATCCGATCTCTAAGAAAGCCTTTAAGTGTTTGAGGCTTTTGTATCATCATGTGCACTCAAAGGGAGCCTGTAACAGTATCAGCAAATCCCGGGAAGGAAAGGTAGATTTGCCCAGAAAGTGACTGGCGCAAAGCTCCTTTAGAATTCCTGGACTTAACATTTGGGAAAAAAGATATGCCCAAGTATTCCAGAGATTATCACCAACTGGTAACAAAGAGACAGTCATCCCTACCAGAAAAACCTTTGATAAGAACAGAATGTACCAAAAATAATGTACCATTCCCGTAAATATGTTAAGTTCCTCCAATACATTCTTAAATTTGAAGTATCCATGATTAATGTTCTAGCTTGAACAGAACATCCAATGCGACTGACACAAATGGAAGTATCAATTCCTGTGTGATTACTAATGGTAAATTAACTAGAAACAACCTCGTGCTTGCCACCAAAATCACCGTCACCTAGTCAGCCTTACCTTGGAGGGAACCCAGAGAACAAAGGGGTAAGAAGAGAAAGCAAATAGGAGAATCCGAGATCACCGGAATGAAAGGACATTCATCCTCCATGGTTGTGAGTGTGGAATCCATGCTCAAAATCTTGGAAGCTTAGAATTCTGTCAGGACACAAAATGTCCTCAATAAACACAAAAGAGGCCAAGGAATGTTTAGAGACCAGCAGGTACAGACTCCCAAATAAGAATAACAAACACAAAGATGTACCCGTATCTTATAATTTGTATCTGAGTTATTTCCACAATCATTAGATGGGAATATGCCTGACAAAAAAGAAGATATCTTAAGGATGAGTACCTCACCCTCCTTGAGGTGCCATTCTTCAGCATAGAGTCCCTTCTCACACCACAACAGCTAGTTGTGGCGTGATGGGTTATAACTCCTGAATCAGGATGAGCTCTTTGATATTCAAAATTCCCTATGTGTGTCTATGGTGTCGATGGACAAGACAGAGTGCAACAAACTAATGAAAGAAAAGTGTGGTGAAGTTAAAACTACCTCCTGGTGGGACACTACAACTTTATTCTGTTTCCCGAGGATAGGATTAAAAATCGTGAAATAGCACAGAGCAGAAACGCATCCCTGACAGCGTGTACAGGAAAACATGTTTCAGCCCTCAAATTACGCTAAGTGAGGTGCAGGTGGCATTCTTCGTGACCTTACAAAGTCACTCTGCAGCAGAAAACAATGATACAGTGGAAAAAATGAATAAACATTGGTACAAACTGTGCTCACCAAAGGGACAAAGGAGATATACCTCTCTGGGGTACCCTCTATTGTCAGGTATACTTCTTCCATTCGAGGCTACCCTGACTATGCTCCCATTGCTGAGTCAGCCTTCTGCTCTTGGATAGTGGGTGCTTGCGGGTCCAAGAAATGTGACTGTAGAAATAATAATTCAGATACTAGTTATAAGACCCAGTTATATCTTTGTGTTTGTTATCGCAAAAAGACCTCTCCAGAGTTCATGCAAAACATCAAATGATGTGGGGAAAAAGGAGAAAGGGAATGTGCAACTGAGGTTGCTATGGCATGAAAAAGAGGAATACCTGATTCAATTCTGCCCAAAATCTATGCTGGGAAAAAATGAAGTGATACTTGTAACATGGTCCATTCCAGCCCAGTTGACTAATGCCGAAAGTAGGAGCTCCCCCTGTTTGAGAATGTATGCAAATAGACAGGGCTTTGACAATATTTAAATTCTCCATTCAATTAAAAAACAAAACACTTGACAGACAAATCACCAACCCTAAAGTCTTAATTATGAGTGAAGGTGCCTTTTATCACACCTCACAAATAATGCTACCCTTGATGTGTTTTTATCGGTTGCACTAAATAGAACCTAGCCTGAGTTTTTGGGAATAATATTGCATTTTTGGTGTTAAACACAATAACATCGGATGATACAGTAAATACTGTACAGAATTCCCCTGTTAAATGTCAGCAAGTTTGAGCTGCTAAAATTTAACAAAGGTTGCAGTATTTAACACATCAATAATTATCGAATACAATAAATGCCTCAAAACTCATAATTACAACAGTGCACAAACAGGGGTTTACATGTGAGTTGGAATACACTGACCCACTCTTAATAAGGCCCAGTGTTTGATGGGACAGCTCAGTTGCCCTTTAATCCACTCCACTTGAATTTGGTGTTGGAATCAATGTTGACAAAGGAGCCAGAGGTAGATCTTGCAACAGGTGTTGTGGAATCTCTCACCAGAGGAGATCCACTCTCATGACTGGGGACATCAGAGTCAATGACTGGATGAAGATTGATATACTGGAACACCGGCAATTAACTACTCTGGAAACTACGCTCAGAGATGCTGAAAGGTGAAACACCCCAACAGCTATATCAATATAAGCTTCCCTTCTCTTTGTCTGTGGCGACCGGTACCCTAAAGCCTTCTTCACTTGAAGCATTTGGAGAGGCAACCTGCATTTGCTTGTTCTCTCAATCAACTGGCAAGCAAAAAAGCAGCCCCAATTAATTCAAGACAACTGGAAAGAAAGAAATCACACTTTGTTAAGCCCATGAACAAACCATAGTCCTAAATAACGTTGCATGTTATACACATATATTTGTTCTACTTTAATTCTCACCTTAATGTCCGTTTTCAGGTTACTGGCTCTTGGCTGAGTGGCAGTACTGTAAACTGGTTGTATTATTTTGGAATAACCAGCCAGATAACCGTCAGATTGGGATATTAAGGTATACCTGATGCATGCTTAAAGCATCCCAACACATCCCAGGTAGAGTAGGTGGAAATATTTGTTGGACGACTTTCGCCTTCTAAGACAGAATTTTGACAAACCTGATACTTGAAGACCAGGAACATGGTCAAATCGAAATCTTTACATTAATTTTGCTCTATTGGAGCAGCAATCTGTCTGAGGAAAGGATGTTGCATCATGGAGTGCTCACTAAACCAGCTGCTATGGACAACTGGAAAAATCCAAGCACGTTTTATGCACATATTATTCTTGCGTATCACCATTGTGTTGAACGTATGTGGTTATAACACCATTTCTCAACACTAATTTCTCTTGCTGGAAACACTTGCTACTGACTACGAGTGCCTCACAACACAGCTGATTCTTGCACTAGATCAGGAAACTTCTTCTGATTCATTTTCTTATTTGATATTGTTCTTTATTTACATATTGACAAAGTTTAAATTTAACTGATTTAACCTTTGTAAGAATTACCATCATAATTTTTGGCAGCCCTGATGCAATGGCATTTAATTTAGAAAGTTGCAAAACACGTGTTGGCTTGAGCTCATTTCACAACAAATCTGATTAAAGAGAAGTATAAACATAATTTGCAGACTACAAATATTTCCCTTGATCTACGGGCTTCGGCATCCTTTCATCATATTATTCTCAGAGTAGGTTATGAAACCACTAACCAAGAAATAAATCAATAGCACAGGTCAGAATATGACCCGAGGCTCTGTTTCACTTGAGCAACCAGATTCCTGCATCCTCCATTGCATTCAGTAATGCAGCTCTTCGTAGAGGTGCAGTGTGTTATTCACAGATCTTGCTGCTGAGCCTGGCTTCACAGTTGCACCCCTGTCTGGATTCATGAATGGGGCAGAAGCTGCTGATGTCCTACAACAAAAACCTTACAGACTCTCATCTTTTACATGAACTGGCACACAAATAAATGTAAGCTCCTCCGAATGGAGGACATTCGTTGCGCCAGCCATATGGAACCACCCATGGTATGTGACATTGGACCAGAACTGCCTTACCCTGCCTACATGCCAAAATGACCATACGTAGGCTTCTGTCAAGCCGTCCACAAGAATCTCTGCTTGATAGCTCAAGTGCAATCACGTCCTGCTCTTGGAAGAAAATAAAAGCACAGAAGAGAATACACCATCACTTAAAAGGAAGTGTCGCCAACAGGGATCCTTTTCCTAGGAAGAGGCAATTTGGTGACCTTTGGAAGACTTTGAGTACGCTCACTGTACTAAAGACTGAAACAAGGGAAAGGAACTAGAAGTCAATGTTCAAAGTTAGATATGTATTTAATCCTATAAATGTTTTCTCAGGCCAGAAGAAATTATTCAGCATTCTAACTCCTTATAAAAGTGAGTGCTTCGTACTGAAATCCAGCAAGAGAAAGGGCCTGATTTAGAACTCAGTGAAAGGGCTGCTCCATCACAATGGTGACGAATATCCCATCCACCGAAATCTAAATCCCATTCTACTCTAAGGGATTTAGATTTCAGAGGATGGAATATCCGTCACCATTGTGACGAAGTAACCCGTCTGTCGAGTTCTAAATCAGGCCCCCTACTTACCCAATGCTTGTACAACCACATGCCCACTACCTTGTTCCCTGTAGCACGTAAATGCCACTATATATGTTTTTTAAACCAGAATCAGAGCAGCACTCAGGTCCAGAACTGAGCTGGGTGCCTGGTTCAGAAAAACACACTGTCTCTAGGCATAAATGTATCATTGAAACTCTGTGAGATAATGGATGAGCAGAAGATAACATTGCTCAGGCACACGGAGTGACAACTATCACTTTATGTCTGAGCTAGGTTTGTCTGCAGCTAATACACTAACCTGTAGAGTTCTCAACGCAGCACTTTGGAGCACCCCTGGCATCGTGTGCTATTTGACAGGTTGCAACCAGTCAAACTATTCACATTCCACTTATTCACTGACATTTTACGAACTGTGCAGCATTTTGCGATGTGATTCGGACTAATCAGTCAAATTGCAAAATGAATATTCACATGTCGTCGCAAAACATTCTACCTCATTCATTTATAGCTGATAATCCATGGATAGATGTCTGTGAGGGACAGTAGACCTCTTTTTTTGTGACGACATTAAAAGCCGCCTGTGTTTCTTAAAGGACCAGGGCTGTTTTTTTATAAAAATATTAACATCCAGGGAAGTCATTGGGGGAGTATGCAATGGTCCACTGGACCTCGTCTGCTCCCCAGAAGACCACCTTAAATGATTCCCACAAGGACAGTTTCCCCTTTCCAGATCAGTTACCATACTGTGTCAGGTGTCTGTAACTCATCAATGGTTTATAACTTAATTTGCTGTCTCAAAACACTGATACATAACTTTGCAACTCACTAAGAGTAGGGAGCGCCTTTTTCAAACATCCTACTATTTACAATTTGGAAATGGTTTCAAAAGCTCTTTTAAAACCTAGAAAGGCTGTACATTTAAAGAAATATTTTGAGCGTGCAACCCTTCTGATTTGGAGAATTTCTTACTTTGTGATGTTAAAATACCCTTGTATACGAGGCCCATGGCATATTATTTTATTCAGGTGCAAATTATGAGTCCAATATCCAATATTTCCAGACACATCATACACGATCGCAGCCCAAGTTCATTTCTTTAGACAACATTTTAAATGGCCTGGTGCTAAGGAGGCAAACAGATCCGATCCTGCTAAAAATCAGCGTGAGATGTGCATGATCAATGCTTCTGTCAGAGCTGTTGATTGCTGGACGCAAAAGAACTGGGCTGGGTTTCTGAACAGACGGTACCCTATGCCTGTCCATCTGGAGCTGATACACTACACTTATGACTCTTATGTGGGATGACTGATTTCCATACATGGAACAGTATTTAACTGCAGCATATGATGTCATCCATTTCTCATGGATTGGTTGATGATTCACAACCTTCTCTTGACATCACCAGTGCAGACAATCTGTTTCCTTCCACCCCTGCTGAATCATTTTGCCATGTGAAGCAATAAAATATAAACAACCTTCCCGTCTTATCTTAATGTCCTTTAGGCCAAAGTCCTTTGAAAGCCACACAGCCTGTGACATGCCCTGCTAGACAAGTAGTTTTGAACAGTAGTATAAGCCACGGGAAATGATACCACAGAATCTTTGATTCTTGCAAACCAGACTCAGTAATGAAAGTCATAGTATGAACCTGACTTAATTTAAGCCAGGAGGATGGCTCAGTGAGCTGAACGCTCGCCACTGGCATAAATGGTGTTTAAATCCCAGCTAGGTAAGCTGAGCCTTCCATCAATGCTCAGTAAAGGGGGCTCTATAAATTGGGTCATACTGATATCAGTTATTTACAGCACTTAGGGCCAGATGTACAAAGCTTTTTTCTGTGTGCAAATTATCCAATTTGCAGAACCCGGCCATTTGCACACAGAAAAAGCATTTTGGTAAGTACAAATGTTATTTTTGCAATTCGGTAATCTATTTGCTGAATCACAAAATAGGTTTGCGAGTCAGAATTAGAAAGGAGCGTGCCAAGGGCGTCCCTTCCTAATGGCGAGTTGCAGTGATGTGTATAATTGTTTTGTGACCGTGACTGCGGTTGCAAAACAATTGAAGTTAACACCAATTTGAAATTGGTGCTAACCCATTCGCAAACAGGAAGGGATCCCCAAGAGACCCCTTCACCTTTGTGAATGGGGGTGCAAACATTTTTTCAGAGCAGGCAGTGGTCCCACACACCACTGCTTACTTTGACGAAATGAAACTGAAATGTTTCATTTTTATTTTTGAAATCCATCCCATTTTCCTTTAAGGAAAACTGGATGCATTTAAAAAAAAATAATACTTTATTTAAAAAGCAGTCACAGACTTGGTGGTCTGTTGATCCCAGCAGGCCACCATCCCTGTGTGTGTGGCCATTTCCAAATGGGTCACTATTTGTGACCTGCCTCATGAATATTAATGAGATAGGTCCCTTGTACATCAGGTTTTGTGACTCGCAAATTGCGAGGCACAAATCCTGACATTTGTATATGTGGCCCTAAGAGCCTGATTTCTTGTGTGATGGATGCTAAGCCGTCGATCAGCTGAGGACATTACCTTCGCTATTCTGATGGTTTACCGTAAGTCACATTTAGAGACGATCCTGGGTCACCTTTGTATAGTGATAGAAACTGCTGTTACAGTGATTCCTTTCAATGTACAAAATGTTTGGTGGCTGGCTGCTGCCGGTTTAGACAGCCACTAACCAAACCTTTACCTTTTTTGGATTTTCTTGTTTTTTTGTCTTTGATTTGGAGAAATAAATTTCCAAAGCAGGAGTTTGTTGCTAAAAAACATTAATCAATTGACCTACCTCAACAGAGAGTTTTCTTCCAGGGTGTGGGGTGATATTTATTTGTCCCTCAAATCCACGTTTTCCACTCTAACTGGGGCGGGCGGTGTAATCCTACTCTTTCAGAGGAAGTTTTCCATCGGCGGTGCCAACAGTGGCTCTGTAAATCTAAAATTTAAGATCCACTCCTCTCAAAAAGAGGCAAATGGGCAGAGGCTTTGGAAGAGAGGGTTGTCCTTCTCTTTTGTGATGGAATACCCTGTTTGCAAAACTCAAACTTAGGTCCTTAGAATAAGCAGAAGTGCAGTCTGCAGCACTACATAAAATATATTATTATGTATATAATATTTCTTAAATGACCCAATACCTAAATCTCATCAAAGTCCCAAACAAAACAACTGCTGTGTATGTTTTCATTATATTATTACAAAATGAATAAATAAAGACATTGAATTTACGATACCATGATTAATATCTTACAATCCGCCATTGTAAAAATATAGCTGGCTGTTTTTGCTTAGAAGTATGACTTTGATGCTTTCTCGATTGGTACAAACTTCAAAGCTAGCTGCTGGAATTGGTATAGACGTTTTATTTAAATAATTATTATTTATACATTTGTAGGCTCCAAATAGTATAATATTCTACCTTCTCGGGTTGAGTGATGTCCTTTCCTGTGATTCTAGTAGCATAAAAGTGGCACCTAATATCATTTCTCCTACCACTACGATTTTGATGAAACTGCTTCAGTGACCCTGAGTTGCTAAATCCCTCCCCGAGGGCCATCGTCAAGGAGGCTAATTCATTACTGAGGAGAACTAAATCAAGAGAAAGACTGCATAGCTCCAGCACGATTTAACACGTGTCAAACAACAAACTAAAAGAAAGCACAAGGCACAAACATGGAAATTACACTAATGACCTGAACTCGCTTTAGGTGAGGGTGCGTTTTTAGTAAACAGATCAATAATTAAAGGAAAAAAAAGCAAAAAAAACTTTAATTTGAGATATGATAAATACCATTCTTAGGCCCTGATTTAAGAGGGCCTAGCGCCACCTTAGCATCAGGCATAATGTATGCAAAGGGGGGATGAGGGGGGTTTTCCCACTGGGGGGCCAAAAATGGCACAAAGAAATCCAAGAGATTTTTTTCGGCACTTTTAACGCCTGCTCAGAGCAGGCGTTAAAAGGAGGCATGCCATTGTTTTCAAAGGGCCTCAATGTGTTTGGCAGGATTAGAGTCAACTTTTTTGGCTGCTAATCCTGCAAAACATCCAAACTAGCATCAACATTTTTGACACTAGTTCCCTAACTACCGCCATAGTGCGCTGTATCTTAGATACGGCGCACACAAATGGCGGCGTTAGGGGAGTGCTAAGAGTGCACTGGGTGCAGCGCCCCTTTTCCTAAATCTGGCCCTTAGTTTTGTAGTTTTGAGCTTGAGGTTTTCCCTAATGTGGGCGTGGGGTTAGAAGCATGTAAATATGAATGTATTTCGTTGATTGGTACACATATATATTATTCAAAAAAGTATTGCATTGGCCAGGTTTACTTATGAATACAGCCAATGCCCGTGTCCTGATATTTATCCTGAATTCCACTGCCCTTACCAGAAAGAAAGTACAGTCTTAACCTCCCCTTTCCCTCTGCACTAGTTCTGTCACAGCACTGAACACCTAACCTATAAATAAACCTGGTTATGAGGCTTTTTCTGGCTAAAAATGAACAGGGAGCTGTGTGAAATAGGCCTGCATCAGATTAGGAGTAGAGCATATCTATCATTCTGTGGCACATTCATGTTCATATGTGCCCTTGAGGATGGTGTATTCCAATTTGTTCCTCACGTAAGAAGGGAAGATACGCAATAATATCACATGAGAACAGTGGAAAAATGGTTTGGCTAGATGGCTTGTGTTTCCCATTGCACGTACACGCAGATTCATGTCTAAATGATAAAGTAAAGCTGTGGAAATTAGGAATTCAAAATAAGATGAACTTCTGCTTTCTGACTGTGTTCATCTGCAAGAGTGAGCTAAAAGGACATGGAGTTTCTGGTAGTGGAATAAGGCACTCCTTCTTTCGCAAATTAAACACTGCATACAACAACCTTGAAAACATATTGTTTTACACTCACACACGCGCAAACACACACAAAAACCTTTATTGCTTTCTCTCTCGCAGGCATGCAAGCACGTACTACCACGTGCACACACAACAATGCCAAACCACAATATTTTGCAGACATTTTCCCAATATGCTGTGACAGCTGTACAGAGAACAGAAAACCTTCCATGACTAATGTAAATGCAGGACATGGCTACTGTATCTGCGGATAAAATTTAGTCGAATCGTCTATCTTTACGTTTGCCTACCTACACATCACTTTTTATTGCCAAAGTGCAAGTTAAAGCTGGGAAAATATCTTCAACAGATGTGTAACCTGGTTCTAGCTGTATCCATGTCATGCAAGAAGCCAGGCAACAAAATGATTTTCAAAAAGAATTTAGTAATGTAGTGGTGCCACTTTCAAAGGCCAGACTGTTGGTACTGAAGTGCTTACGTCACTGCCTTGATGACATTGCCAAGGTCAAGGCTTAAAAACGGAGGCGAATCCTCACCCTTTACTGCGGGCTATGAGGGTGGCATTGATATGATGCTACATTCGCCCGCCAAAGCACAAACATATGGGTTACATCAAAGGGTTCCTGTGAGGGGTGGCATCGATGAAAGAATTCATTGTCTGTTATGAGTACTGAAGAGGAGGCGACGAGCCACAGGTGAAATAAAAGGATGCGATGTGGTCGATGGCTGGTCACATGATTTTATACTTTGTTAGGCATCTTTTTTTATAGCACAATGGCAGATAACTACAAAGGTTTATTTGCACTCTCTGCTGTCTTAGATTTGCAACGTGACATCTGCTGGTAGTAGGTGTTGCTACTGGGGGGGCCCCACTAGGGTACAGTAGCTTGTAATCATCCCCACACCAGTGTAGGTCGAGGCATCAGGATTTGTGCTCTGATCGCTTATGTTTGTGTTTCTTATAAATGTTACCTATGTTGAATAAGAACTGATGTCTGCTGGCTTTGAGGATCCCGAAAGAGAAAGTCATGCTGTGGAGGCAGATCCACTGGTGTAACAAAGGCCCCTGCAGCCCCCAGGGTGCAGGGGAGCCCAAGTTCGAGGGGCCCCCCTCAGCACAGTACACAGTGCATGGGGGGCGTGTACCTGGTCTGAGAGCTCCTGACTTGGTGGAGAAGGGGGGCCCTCCTTGTACTTTGCAGGGGGGCCCTCTCAAGTTTTGTTACGCCACAGGTGCATATCCTGTGATCACCTTGAACCTCCATTGTACAGAAGTTGGTGGGACATATACTCTGAAGTTGTGAATTGATTTACAGAGGAGTCTAGTGATTCTGTTTACTGGTGTATTTGACTACATAGTTAACCAAGCAACTTATGTTGAACTGTGGTGTTTCTCAAAGGACAGTGGTTTCAATAGAGGTCCCTTCTCTTGTTGCCACCCCAAAGCTCATGGAAGGGCCTGAGTTAGATATTGGCGGATGGGTTACTCTGTCACAATGTTAACGGGTATCCCATCTGCTGAAATCTAAATCCCATTATGTCTTACTTTAGTGGATTTAAATTTCGGTGGATGGGATATCCGTCACCGTTGTGACGGAGCAACCCGTCCACCAGTATCTAAATCAGGCCCTGAGTCTAGTTTGTGGCATGAGATGTGTGAACCTTTTGAGGAGCCTAATGTTTGAGTTCATATATCATTTTGCTATTGCCATCATGGTTAACAGAGACATGTCTACTGATTTATGTTGAACAGTAGCAGAAGCCCCACAAGGGACTGGGTCATGAGACCTTTTTAGTTCAATGAGGTATATAGGTACAATATCTGGGTGGTTGGGCCATAAAGCTTCTACTTCCATGTCTGTTTAGTGTAGTCTGGTGAGTTTACATATGGGGGAACCCAGTGGCATAACCTATTTCAACTCTCATGTGCATGTGTTCAGTGGGTCTTAATTTCAGTCTTTGTGGTTTACCCTATAGCAGCGTCATATCAGGAGGGTAAATTGCGTGACTTTCCCCAACATTTATGTATGTGTGAACGAAGAACCTTGCTTCCTCTAGTTACTGTATTCGGCTCATGTAGGGGATAAAGTACAAGTTGCAAGAGCTGTAGTCTCTGTGGGTTTCCAGTCGCATACTTAGTCTATGGTTCAACAAATGACCTGATGTGAGAAAAACAATACATTTTCGTAACAACAGCCTGCACTGTAACCGTGTATGCTATGCAAACTGATCCAGAGATCAATGTTATTACACAGGGCGAGACAGTGGTGGTATGATGTAAAGCAGCCTAATATCTGACTGTTACATTTCATTTACTTTATAATTTGCATTACACTGAATTCACATAAACCCATGGAGTTTTCATTTTATTGTCATTTGTGAGGCCTGCCCATACATGCTACCTGCAGACTGTAGGAGATCACTCAACAAGCTGAGCTGTCAAATGACCGGAAAGAAGTGTGAAACAAATATGTATACTGTACAAATTAGTGAAAGTATACATGAGCAATAGGATTAAAAGTATATATAGATGAATACACGGTAGTTACTCTGCATTTCCTGAGAATTCCAGCGCATAGGATATTATGTTATCACATAACTAATCAGACTTTGACTCAATTTGATTTACGTAATCTTTCATCCATAGTTTATCAGAATATTTTATCAATCTCTTCAACACCTTTAATGTAAATACATATTAAAGTCTGATCACGAGTGAAGCGGTAATCCCATTCTGGCTGTAAACTCCTGTTTCCTGTCTAAACGAGCTGATACATTTCTAGGTTTTCCGCATCAGGATTACTGAGTGCATTAAAACCTTGGCACAATTCCACCAAAAGCAAGTGAAATTTAGCCTTGTAATTGGGGAAACATGTTGCGACACATGTAGTAATTTTGCATCCAACATTGCCGGGTCATTAACTCAGAGATGCACAGTTGTCGTCAGAAGGAGGAGTTATGGGGTGTTAGGAATTGTTGTTGCTGGGTACCAGTAGTTCCAGGTGCGGAGTTACCATGTCGCCAATACCGTTCACCTCGTGATCGACCCCTTAAAGAAGCAACCACATCTCCTGCTGTGTGCAATTACTATTCCCACCTTAACAATAAAATGTATTTTTCATCTATCAGAGGGTTTTTCTTAACAGCCACAATGGCTAGCCAACACCAGCATTTGAATAGCACACTTCAGCCACTTGTATGATTTTGCAGCACTTTTGAAAGCTGGACACCCCTCCCACAGGGTTTTGACAATTTTTTTATTGACTGTATTCATTGAAGTCTGTTGTGAATTCATTTGATTCATTTGATAAGTGAATATTAGTTGTGTTTGGTTGTAAGTCAGTATGTCAGTTGTATGTCAGAATACTAAAGTCAAAAATATTGACCCGCAAGAATATTGACTGAAGCATATCACTAACGCCGTAGCGCCAAGGTAAATGTATAAAAGTTAGTGTATTGTAGATTTGCAACTGTTAACTCCACCTGTACATACGTTTCAATATGTATCATCAAGGAAATTACATGTGCAGTTAAGACTAGTAATTCTACTCTTATCAGGACAAACTTACCTTGACAATATAGTGGTAAGCGATAAATTGTGCAGTCAATAATGTTACAACTAAACATTACAAACTCAATATTGTACCACACCTCTCAAACATGCTTATTAGCATGACATGTGAATTATTGGGAATCGATAGACCTGACAGCTCCAACATGTCAGTCCTACACCCTCCCTCACACCCACCACCCCCTCCCCCCCCCCCAAATGCATGCACAAACATACACACGGTTGTGTCCAATGAATGTATTGCTTTAAAGACATTTTGGATGCTTTTTGCTAGACCCATGATGTCAACCTTTGTCATTGAACACAACATTTCGGGCAACAAAATTATATTAAATTACATTTATCCTTCATTTCAAACAAATGGAAGTGGCAATCTATTTCACCAACACGTTAACATTTCTAAATGTATCTGAATCATTTTGCTCTCTTGTGCTTTTGAGACCTTTTTAATAGCAATCCGGTTATATTAAGTGTGGCATCTTTGAAAAGGGCCTGTCATTCTGAATTTGTCCCGTCTATCTTTAAGCATGGCATGACCAAAGACATTTGTAGGCTGCATTTTTTTATACCGAATAAAATAAACATTTTTATTAGATCTTACAAATGAGGAAGTGGAGCAAACAAACCTCCAAAAAAACAAGAAGGCATCATATGGTTAGCTTTCCGATTGTTTCCTGGCAACTGCTGTTGTTCGTATGATCCCAACTAGTCCACACATCCAAATCGTTCCTGCACGACTACCTTTTATGTAAGAGACAAGGAGTATCTCCTACATAAGGGAGCTTGTAGTGAATCCTAGTTTGTTTTAATGGGATACAGAAGTTTGCTTAGCCTGTGGCTTGCAAACTCGTGCCCCCCTCACCCAGTGACTTTTACCCTACTTAGCTTGCTCTGTTTTAGCACATTTATTTAATTAATTCTTTTAAGATGGCTGCCTTGTTTTGATTTAGGCCCATGTTTTGATTTGCATTATCAGTGTCACCGCGCTAAGGCTTCATGATCAGGCGACAAATACAAACAAACTGCAGTTATTCACTTTAGGTACTTTCCCTCTTTATGCTTTTGAGGGAATTGTTTATATTAATTGCCGTCCCAAGCACGCCTTGATATCTATTGTTTGGGAACAAACCTACGTCAGGGGTCTAAGTAGATCTGTATAAATACTCCTCACTTTATCAGATAGTCAGGGATTCCGACCAGATGCCATTGCTGCTATCGATGCTGCATGTCGCCTTCACGCTGACCCAGTCTTCGTGTTCCTATGGAGTCTGAGCTAGAGACCTCATTCCAAGGTAACGAGGGTTGGGGGCTCTTCTCATGGACATGGCGTTGGCAGACTGAGGCTTTACATACCTAGCTCTCTTCTAGGTTAGAGGTTAGGCCTACATGCTAGGGTATTAGGACATATCACACACTTCATGTTATTTCATGATATTGCAAGGTAGTGGGGGTCTTTGTATTAATGACTATTGCCTTTACCACTTTATTTCTTGCATTGTTCATTATCCTAATCATGGCAGCCCATGCAACTTATCGCAGATTGCAGTTTTACTAAAATAAAACCTATCAAAACTTTACTGCATCCTCTTCATTGTCTGTGTGTGACTGAGACATGTTGTTAATGTGAGAAAGAGGTAATTTCCGTTTAACCCCAACGCTCCCTGAGTTGTCACACTCTTGAGTCCATGCGTAAAGGCTGCCACAAATCCCCTTTGACTGTTTGGGGTTTTTGGTGAGGTACTGCTTTGAGCCGGAAGAGTTGGGACGACAGTTGTGTTTTGTTGTAGGATTGGCATGTTCACCTACAAACATAAGTACTGTCTTCCTTAAACCAGCAGTCTTGCCTAGAGCAAGAGTCCAACTACGACAAGCTTACCTTCTCTGAAGTTACAAAATTTTGCGTATTTCTCAATTTTATTTTGCCATAGCAGATGTACATTAATTCTTTCCTTCTTTTAATGTGGTGGCACAGTCTACGATTATCTTTTCTAGGTTCAGCTGCAAACAGCACTAGCTGTCTGTTGGCCTCCTATAGTGTCCCTGAAACATAGAGAGGACTCTGGCTCAGCTCAAACCCATTATTGCATGGTTTATCGACTATCTCAGTTGCCTACTCTTGAGTCAAAGGTTTTCTTCCCTATTTTTGTGCTTGCCCCACCCTAGAGCTTTTGGGTCTCACAGTGCTCTGACTGGTTGACTTGCATTCTTCGACTGCTGGTGTGGCTTGCCATACTTTTTTTAATTGTTTTTTAGAGTACCACTATCTCCTCCATTTTGTCCCTCTTGCTCTTGTTGCTTGGTGTGGTTTCCACGCACCTCTGCCTGCATCACATTTTTATTATTATTATTGTATATTATTTTATGAATGACCCAACAGGTGCCTTCTTTTTCATAAAAAGTGCTTTCACACATTTATTTATTGACCACGTCACAAGATTGACTCCTGCCATCTTGGAATAGTAAATTTTAAAAAACAAAATGGCGGTTTCATCATAGTGCATACGCACGCATGTATTATGACACCTCATGACTTACTCATGCACACATCATAACACACGTATCACAAAACGTGAGCAAGCCCATGATGCATAGCAGCCATCTCGGAATGAGTTTCCTTTAATTAGGACATGCCGGACGTGTGTGTTGGCACATGTGTCTTGACACATCCGTTTGCGTGCTGGTCCAAACAAGCAGTGGCAAAGCCAATAGAGCAGTGACTTAAAGCCAGGCATATTTGCTCTGCCAGTGCTTCTCTGCAGCTGTGTATGAGCTGGTTAGAGGTATGGAATCTTTTTGTGTGGTGTTTTTGGTGTTTTACTGTTTGAAGTGTTGCACAAATACTTAATGCACTGCCTCTAAGTTAAGCCTGAATGCTCCGTGCCAAGCTACCAGAGGGTGAGAAAAGGTTAATTTAGTGTTTGCCTGACACTTACCCTGACTAGCATTGTGGTTGCTGCATGACTAAGGTTAACACCTCAGTCAACCAACAACCCAATTTCTAACAAAGAGGATTCTATGTAGTTCAAGAAATTCTATGCCTAAATAATAATTTTGACCTTTCTTAATCTCCTTTTATTGTTTCTGTTTTCTTGCTTCCTAACTTCCTCTTTTTTACCATATCTCAAATGAATTAAATGGAACTCCACTGGCTCACCTTGATAGCAAACACGATCGTCAAAACCAGCTGCATCATTTACAAAGCCATCACGACCAGCACTTTCACATACCTTGTAGACAAGCTCACCATCTCTAGTGTTTTTCAGCACACCCACAGCCAGGATACTGTCATACTTAAAAATAGGAAAAAAAATAATGCAACAGCTTTTTAGGTTTCACCTGCACAGCACTTGCTCTGTACTTGCAAAATCTCTTGTAATGAAAAAAATCAGCTTAGAGTCCGTTCATTACTTACTTTACTTATCAATGGTTGTCTCCCATGTCACTCGTTTCCTGTCTTTCTATTGGTTAGCAGGTCCTCCTGGTCCTCCAGCTTCCTGCTGGGGTTCTGAGCCTTCGTCCATGCATTGGAGCATGGACCAAGTACTGCTTCATGTGGACAGTGTCGTCCCACTGGCTACAGGTACTCTTTTACATTTTCCACATGCACTCTTAGAAAGTGTATATGTGTGCAGTTCTCTCCTTCACCCCTAACTGCTACTCCAGCTCATTTCCCTCACACCCACCTCCTGCTCTACTCGAACCAAAGATATTGGAGTACTTTACATGAACTCCAGTTATATCATGCAAGGACACATTCATTTTGCTTTACTTTTTTTAATCATTTTTAAGCATGGGCAGATTAAGTGATTTGCCCAGAATCACAAGATGTTGAGCTGAGGCAAAGACTCGAACCTGGTTCTCCAGTTTCATAGTCAGCAGCCCTGGCCATAACGTCTCATCCTCTACTCTCAAATTCCCACCCCACCACACAGCCTCTTTCTCACACATACACAACCACTCTCTAACATACAGGGGTATCTGTAAGCAGCACTCTCTCAGTCTCATACATGCACCACCGCCTCTCTCACAAACAGCCTCTTTCACACACATGGGAGCACACTAGCTCTCTCCTATTCACACGCAGTATATTTATAAGTAGCCCTCTCTCAGAGTCTCTAACACACTGTGCAATCACAAGCTGAACCCCTCTTCCAGCATTATGGCACCCTCTATCTCTTTGCAATCCAGTCCTGAACGCCTCCCCTCCACTCGCAGGTCTAGGCTCCCACTGAGGGGTAACCATTGGACGTGCCTTCAGCAGACATGTTCTCATTGAATCTGGGGCCCCACAAGGTCCTCTGTGCAGCTCTGACGTGAGCTTGAGGGCCCCACAGGTCCCGCCGGTGCACCTCAGAAGGTGACGTTGCCTTTTCATTGCAGTGCCAGAAAACACTGCTTTCACGCCATTAAAACGGCAAAGTCCATTGTTTCAAACGAGAAAAAGTGTGCTCGTTTATCTGCACTGCAATATTTCTGTTTGTAAAAAAAACAAAAAAAAACACAGACGAAGATAATAAATATTCTGCCTGTCCCGGTGAGTTTCTGTGGATATTTTGGCTTACGGTAAATAGCTTGGATGATGAAAGTCTGCGTGTCCAATTAACGTGCGTTAAACTGATTTGTATACACGACATGCCTCAATAGTGACGTTTTGTAAAAACAGCAGAATATTTTTAATGTCACTTCGCTCTTTGCCTCCACAGGACAGGTGCCCAATGTTTGGGTGCAATTTCTACTTCTGAATCCGAACCTCCATCTCACCCTGCCATAAAGCCAAGGGTGTTCAATAAAACTGCTTTTTTGTTTAGAATGCGCTGCACCACTTTCATGTCTCAAATTGCAACCTGTTTAATTCTGAAAATATAAATAAGTAAAACCAGTCCATCGTCTGTCCACCTGTTCATCCATTTCTATCCATGGGCGGCATACTTAAGCGCACACGGACAAGAAATATGTAAGACCAACTTCAATCGTCGATCAGTAACTGCATTTCGTGTGCCATTCGCTTTAAACCTCGTTCTACAGCGCCAGTAAACCCCGCTCTTATAAAATACGTTGTGCTTGCACTGGAAGCCTCATAAATCTCTCAAGTTCTTTACTTTCAGACATGTTGCAGAGCAGCCTGCGCTGCTGTGAAAGATGCCTAAAAAACATTGACAAAGCCAGTAGCTCTCGCGTAGGCGAAACCTACTGGCTTTGTCAATGCTTCTTTTATCTATGCACGCAGGACCTGGAATACGTCTTTGTATCTATCAAAGCAGCAGCTCCTATTTGGAAAAGAGTTGAAGATGCAACTACATCACAAAGCATTAACCACCCCCTAACCTGCTTCCTAGCCAATCATTTGTTGACTCTATGCTTATCTTTGACTTTGTACAGCACTCCACGTTTTTGGCTAGGTTCGCACTATACAAATACCACATATAATACATACACGTGTGGCCATCTTTCTAGCTTCTTGAAGTTATGGCGATTTCGAGTGTAATGCATGTGCCATAGGTAAACACTCATCTTGTGTTTTATTAATTGTAATGCCTATGGGCCCAATTTGCATATAATTTAGAAATTCAGACAACTCAACAGAGGCTAGGATTCCTACCGCAAGACTTGATTCACAAGGGGCATAGCCATAAATGCTGGAAATCTCCTACCAGATTTCTAGGAGTATGCCTTTTAAGCCTAATCTCGCACCAAGTGGATTGTCTGTCGTGATTCATACCAAATCACTGGTTAAACTTTAAACTTGACATTTTATAAAGGAAATATAGTATTTTTTTTAACAAGGAAAGTGTATACTTCGAGGAGAACACTATTAAATGCACAGGTATACTATGGCTGCTCCCACCTTTGAAAATAGTAATTGTATTTATATAGCGCTTACTACCCCTGCCAAGGTGCTGAAGCGCATTTTGGTGAGTAGCACGTAACTCCAGAACCCAAAGAATTAGTGGTGGATTAGTATATGGAAATATAAATTGTTAATTTGAGCGGTGGATAAGTGAGTCTGTTAGTCTGATTGAATAGAGTAAAGTAGGGATAGAGGGGGGAAGAGTCTAGATAGTGTTATTTGGGAGTTCATTTTAGCTAGATGAGTTTTAGGATGAATCAAAGGGGGGATTGAGGAGGGAAGAGTCTAGAAAGTGTTACTAGGGAGATCCTTGTAGTAAAATGACATTTGTGGTGAGTCAAGGCGGGATAGAGGAGGGAAGATCTAGAAAGGGTTATATGGGAGATCATAGTAACAGAATGAGTTTTGGGGTGAGTCAAGGAGGGATAGAGGAAAAAACAGTCAAGAAAGGGTCTTAGGGACATCATAGTAATAGAATAAGATTTTGGATGAATGAATCAGAGAGTAGAGGTTGAGGATATATTAAAAAAAGTATAGGATGAG
This sequence comes from Pleurodeles waltl, assembly GCF_031143425.1. Taxonomy (NCBI): domain Eukaryota; kingdom Metazoa; phylum Chordata; class Amphibia; order Caudata; family Salamandridae; genus Pleurodeles; species Pleurodeles waltl. The sequence goes on along the minus strand of NC_090448.1, from coordinate 168,097,099 downwards.
AAATAGAGTAGTGCTTTGGAGGGAATTCAACATTTTTTACCTTAGGAATAAAGTAATAACAATATAGATATATAACAACATAGAAAGGGTATACATTTATAAGGAAAATAATAAAGGGATATAAAATTGTATTGCATAAAGTTCCATATGTTCAAGTACGGATAGATAATTAGAAATTCAGACTTTCAGGTGTTGCTGTATATAAAAGCTAATTTATATTTCTAATATATGGTTTGTATTTTTATGCATTCCTCAATATTTCAATAGTGAAACACTTATAGATACAATTGTTATGATCATATTTACATACTGTGATAGATAAAAACAACAAATAGAGGCCCATAAGAATCTATTTAAATAAATTATATGAAAACTATGCTGTAACCTATAACGATGTTAAGCATAAACTAATACTAAGCAGAAAATAATCTATAAGTGAGTGTGTGTATGTATATATCTACACACACACACATATATATTTGTTAAACAGACCTAAAGAATAGCTATACATTTTTAAACCATAAGTATTTATATGTATATTTGTACAAATTCACATATTTAATTGTATACATGTAATCAAATTATACAATGTAATCAAAATATACATATTTACATGCACATGCTGTACATTTGTGTTTGAGTGTGTTTGTCATGTAGGAAACAGCCAACTCTTGAGTAGTCTTCTGAAAATAAGATAGTTATCCATGGCTCTTGAATATGTATTTACGCCTAATTTTTGAAGGAGTAAAGTTCCGCCTGTTCTTAGGGTATGAAAACAAAAGGGGTGCTTGTGAAAAGTCACAAAGGGCTGCATTTGTTGGGCTTCTAAGTGCTTCCATGTATGACTCCTCCAAGCCCCCCACTTGCCATCCCCCCACTCTGCTTACAAGCGTTTCCTGTGGAAATGTCCTCCCTGGTGGGCAGTCTTTTCGGCAGGAGTACGAGGCCTTCTTGTACTTTAGTGATATGAGCGTTTGCAACAATCTTTGTCAGAATTTAACTATTTGAAATCCCTTTTAGAGTATCCAGTATGGATCATTTCACTCTATTATTTGTCTTTCCTTTCATTGTTTTGCTTTGTGCAATTTGAAGGTTTGCCAGCTTTCTAATATCTTTAATTTATTCTTCGTATAAGATAGCACATTGTTTCTGTTTGTAAAAGATTGGATTATATTGAATTATCATTTCTAACCATCTCATACTGTGACCCATCCCCTCTCAAATGGTAACCGAGAAAGCTGCACTGATTGTTACTGTACAAGGGCTGCAGCTGTTTATAATTGCAGTGTTCATAGCAAAGAAATAAAATGGATCAAAACTGAAGAGCATTCTATAATTTAGGCCTCGGAGACAAAGGAGGCTTCACATTCAGTGTATTGCCGAAAAAAGGTTCAAAAGCAAACATTCCTTTGGGAAGAGGAGCTCCGAAGGGTCTTTGCAACTAAACTGCAAATAAAATACAGCTTTGATTTCAGGTCAGGCAAAGCCTTTTAGCCAGACGCAATCTGAACTACGAATGACATCTATCTGAAGGTCATAGCTGGGGATTCGCCGTGCAGGAGACAATCCGTGACATGATCGCAGCACATGCTAAGGGTTTACAAATCTCCCTCTGTCAGAGTTATTTGCAAGTAGTCTTTGTGTCGTATGACATCATGCATTGTCTGAAGGCGGCCAGCCTTTGAAACATGATATATGCAAATAGCTGAACACTTATGAGAGCTCTTCGTCTTTGATCAGGGACCACATATTTGATAGGTGCCTGACCTTTGTTTGATAAGAAAGTTGAGTTCCCAAAAGAGGCAAAACCCACAGAGCCTGCTTTGTAATGTGCTTTCTGCAAAACCATCAACGTCGAAAACACAAAATGCTACATTTTATTTCAATTGGTCTCATATGCATACATGAAAGCATTGTGTCTAACAAAAGGAACACGCCTGTACAAGAATCATACTAAATATCTTTTCCTTTCTGCCTGCAATTCTATCTGTCTGTCAAAACCAATTTATAGAAATTCCACAGCCTGATTGGGGAAAATTGCCAATTGTAAATCGTTTTAACGATGGTGGGAAACGTGGTAATACTGCATGTTATCCCACAAACAGTGCTGTGAAACTGACTATTGTGGTTTTCCGTGCAAAAATGTTGCAATGTTTTATCTGGTGAAATTTATGATTGGAAAGCCACGTGACCAGAGTAAATTTACTGCACAAACTATAATTCTGATCTGGACACAAAGACCTGTGTGCAACAGAATGAGGATTATTGAGGCCTCTTGTGCATAGCACAAAAGCCATGTATTTTGCAAAGCAGTACTTCCAAATGTACAGCATTCCTATCGCACATACCAGTACTCACAACAGAAATGAACCCATTAGCCAATCCACCACAACCATCAAATCTACAAGCACAAAATATCATAAAACAGTCCCCAGCTCAGAGCAGCTAGTTTTGGTCTTCAAGTGAGCGATGAACATTCTGAATCTGCAGGTCCCCCGCGGAGAGTGGGATAGCTAGAGTGTTGGATGAGACACTGGAGGTTGTGGAAGGTGGTCTAGGAGAAGGGGCCTTGAGTGTGGGGCATGGATTAATTTAAATAGTATGGAGACTACTTTGTGGAGGGTCTTGTTGTGCATTGTGCACCAGACCACTAGAGGTCTGAATTAGGAGGGAAAAGGCAAACCTTAAGAAGTCACTCAGCATTTATTTTTCACTGACCCAGCACTGGCATAGGAAGCTTGTCAATGTATCTCTTGTTCCACATGTCACTTGTCTCACTGATCCAGTTACATTCAAAAATGCCTGTCACACTTTCACCTTGGTAACTTTTGTCATATTTGCTTATGCAAACTGCATAATTAGTAAGCTGCCTAGCACTTTCTATGTGTATCATTATATCCAATATTTAATCACATTTTAAGTCGTTACCCTTCTGAACATGTTATTTGCACAGCCAGACAACCACAAGTTATTACAAGCTTGATGTTTAATTTTTCATATTTATTTGTGTTAGACCTGGCTCATTTTGCAAGGTTATCCCTAAACTTTTTGCCTCCTTTCTCCTATTTTTCTGACCTGTTTTTGTTGGCTTTTGGACTCTTGGCACTTTACCACTGCTAACCAGTGCTAAACTGCATATGCTCCCTGTCTAATATGTATAAGTGATTGGGTTCTCCCTGATTCGCTTATCTGATTTACTAGTAAGTCACTAGTATAGTGCACCAGATGTGCCCAGGGCCTGTAAATCAAATGCTACTAGTAGGCCTGCAGCACTTATTGTGCCATCCGCATGAGGAGCCCTGCAAGCATATCTCAGGCCTGCCATTGCAGTGTCTATGTGCAGTGTAAACTGCAATGTCGACCTGGCAAGCACTTCCATTTGCCAGGCCCAAACCTTCCTTTTTTACATGTATGTCACGCTTCAAACAGGCCCAAGGCTGCCCCATGAGCAGAGTGCAGTATATGTAAAAGGTAGGACATGTACTGGTGTGTTGTACTTGTCCTGATAGTAAAATACTGCTAAATTCATGTTTCACTATTGCAATGACTTTCCCTCTCATAGAGTAACATGGGATTTACCTTGAAATATCTTCTAAATGTAGTTTCCCATTGGGAGCAGATAGAGATATGGAGCTTGGGGTCTCTGAGCCCACAATTTGAAAATACATCTTTTGGTGAAGTTGGTGCTTGAACTGTAAGTTTGAAAATGCCACTTTTAGAAAGTGGGCATTTTCTTGCTTAACCCTTCTGCACCTGTGCCTGTCTGCTGAATACATATCTGGGTCAGAATGACAATTGGGCTGTTTGTGCATTCACTCTAGACAGTCACACAAAGGGAGCTGAGGTGTGCTCTACATATCCTGATGGCCCATCACCAGGCTGATGGGTCTTCCTGAGCTAGAGTGTGGGAGGAGCTGACACTTGCACTAGAATAGGGCTGTGCCTGTCCTCACACAAAGCAGTCCCCATCCCTCTGGAGTGTGTCTGGGGCCAGGACAGGAAGGGCAAGGCCTTGTGCACTACAAAGACTTCTCTTTGAAGTTTGCCTACTTCAAAGACAGAAATGGGTATAAGTACTGGACCTCTGATACCACATAGTTAGAACTCTTCAGGACTGAGGACATTCTGCCAGGAAGAAGAGCTGGATGCTGTGGGAGGGACTGTCACTCTGCCTGTTGCTTTGTTTTATTGGCCTGCTGCTTCGGCTTCCGTCCTGAGAGGGAAATGACTGGACGTTGCTTTATACATCCTGCTTTTCAAGGTTTTCCAAGGGCTTTAACTGAGATTACCTCCTGTTAAGAAGTCTCAGGGGCATCAAAGACTTAAACTGCCAGTACCTGGGCTCTTCTGCTGAGAGTCCTGACTTTCCAACTCAAGTCTCTGGGCCCTTGAAAGTGTAAGCTGGTGACCTGACGCAGAAGATCCACGCACTGATGCGCTGCAGCTGAAAAATTGATGCAGCACTTGTCCTGCGGCTGGAGAATTGATACAGCGCCGGTCTAGCAGCTGCAGAATCGACGCAGTGCCTGTTTCACTGCTGCTCCATCCACACAGCACGGCTGGATTTTCCATGCATCATCCTTGGTTGTCAATTTCCCATGAACTCCCCACCGCAGTAAGGAACTGAGGTTCATGCCTGGAAATCAACGCATTGAGTTTTCTGTGAGGAAAGAATCGATGCGTCACCTCCCCTGCACATTAAGGAACCAACTCATCGCTTTGCTTTTTCGGCACCTCACCTCCCCTGCTCCCTGCATTGTCTTTGTTTTTGACACATCCCAGCAATTTATTTGTGCTAAAAAGATACAACCATTTATTTCTATGGACTAAGACTTATTTAATCTTATAAAAAGTGATATCTTTACTTGTCAATTTTGGATTTTTGTTGTTTTGGTCTTGTTTTACTCACATAAATTCTGGTAAATTTTCTAATCTGGTGTGGAGTCCATTTGTAGTGTTTTCACTGTGTTACTGTGTGTGTACAAGTACTTTATGCATTGCCTCTGGTAAAATCCTGACCCCTTGAGCCAAGCACCCTGGGGCTGAGCAGAGGTTATCTTAGGTGTGTGACTCCCTTGTCCTGACTAGAGTGAGGGTCCCTGCTTGGACAGGGTACAGACCACTGCCAACTAGAGACCCCATTTCTAATAATTTGTAACATTGGGTATTACATTTATGATCTTTTATGTTTGAACTGAAAAACCTAAATATGAAAGTCAATTGCAATCACCACTCAATCTAGGTGATTGTAACACATTTTAATTATGATGGAGTCTGCCATCTCCTTGTCCAGCAACATTTACTCACTTTACAGTTTCTTTTGCTTCTAGTCTATCAGCGAAATAGAACATGATTTTCTATGCAGTCCTCTCAATGGCTAGAGCAAAATGGAGACTAGAAGATCAAAACATTATGAAAAATGTGATTAGCCTAATTAGCCCAACTTGTTAAGAATAATTTCCTTTCCTCTATTCTGGAAAAAAAGATCTGAGGAACTCTTTACAAAAAAGCACAGCCTCCTGGGAATACAGATGCTCCAGGATATGTTCTCCCCTTAAACATCCCCCCATTCATTTGTCTCTCGATATGAAGATGGCGCATATTTTCAATATCATTAATGCATTATTTTGAAAATAGCTAATGCCCCTGTTGAGAGTAATTTGTGAAAAGAGCCTCAACCACAATAACTCATTCAAATATCAGTCTAGGAATATGTCGATATAGTATTAAGGAGTAAATCATTTTTGGAAATCAAATACTATGACATGTTATGGAATTAATGTGTACTCAGCTTCAAAGGCCCTATGTTTCTTTTCCATTTGAATAGTGCTTTCTTATGTCTCCTTCTTTATGCTAGGCGGAAGTAGGCAGCCAACAAGCTGTGCTGTTTCACTGTGAAAACTAAAGACTGATGTACGTTCTGCACATCTATAACATAGCTAATTAACCTAGGCTTGTTACTACTGAGTCTATTCTCTGTCAGACCCTTCTGGATTCCTTGAAATGTCTACTGTTATATAGTGAAAATTATAGTACATGCCATGGTTAGTCAACAATCTTGAGTTTCTTGTCATGGAAATACAATTGTTCCATTAAGTGATCCTCAGCCTAGGAATGAGATGTGGCCAAGTGGCTTAAGCTGCTGGCTGTGAAAGCTGGGGATCGAGGTTTGAATCCTGGGTTTGGCACTAAGCTCAACATTATGTGATTCTGGCAAAAATCACTTAATCTCCCTATGGCTAAAAGTGTAATGTGTGTAAAATGTATTTTGTAATCCCCATTTGATGTACTCAGTCTTATAGATTGTCTCACAACCTGTCATGTAATGTACTGCTCTGCTGGTTCAGGCTTTGAAAATACCAACACATAACTACAAGATTGAGTTTCTTGAATCTCATCATCTGGATTGTAAAACAAGTTTTAGATCCCACTGATATACAGACATCATTTGACCTAGGAGGAGCTGTTTTCCTGAGCATTGGGTTCACGTACCAAGGCACAAAATAGCCACTGCATAAGAAGTTTGCATTCCTCAAGGGAATATGCAATAAAGCAAATGGGGCTAGGTGTACTTAATATTTGTTGCAGATTCTGCACCGTCTTCTTGGTATCCAGTATTTAATTTTGAAAACTATCATGTGTAATAATAGGTCAGTTTGTAAAATAGGGAATCACAGGGGGAGTCTCAATGCAATTAGTATTTATTAGAGAGGTCTCTATTTATGACTTCCTGTGATTATCTGCATTGACAAGGATGGTGGTCTGAAAGGGTTAGCAGACTACCATACCTGGCATTGAATTTCAAAATGGAAACCCTTTTTTGAAAAAAAAAACAGGCCAATTTCCTTAAAGGAAACTAGGATGCTTTGAAAAAAGATTTCAACTTAAAAAAAACAGCAATTTAGTGAGAGTGCCACTGGACCCCTTGACAACTGTATATTCCCACCAGGACTGCCTCCCTGATTCCCAAAGGGGGAAGCAGGCCTAAAGTGCAATCCTTCCTCTTTACGACTCAGTCACCATCCCAACTTGAGACTTGGTAAATGATCAATTGGCTTGTGATGTGAATTACAGTCACTCCAACCATTGATACATGCGTATTAGACCTGTCAGCCTTAGGATGTCTTCCTCCAAACATTTTGCCTTCTTGCCTCCATTTTGTATGGATTTTTGTTCTGCTGGCCTTAGGACTCTATGCACTGAACCACTGCTAACCAGTGCTGAAGTGCATGTGCTCACTCTCCTAAACATGGTTTGATTTGCATGCACCTGATTGGCATATTTATTTACATGTAAGTCCCTTGTAGAGTGGTATACATTATACCCAGGGCCTGTAAACTAAATGCTATCAGTGGGGCTGCAGCACTTATTGTGCCACCCACTTAAGTGGCACCTTGAAACTTGTCCCCGGCCTGCTATTGCAGCCTGAAGGCAGTGTTCCACTGCCATGTTGACTTGGCATTTAAAACCCCTTGGATGCTGTGTAATTAAAAGGTAGGACATATACGTTTGTAGTTTTACATGTCCTAGTAGTGAAAAACTCCCAAATTTGTTGCCTTAGCTCACATGACTGGATGTAACTGACAGTTGGGACTTTGTGAATTCACCCCAGCCATTCACACAATAGGGAGATTAGCAGAGCCTGAATTGGCCATCAACTGACTTGATGGTTGTTAGAAATTGGGTCTTTGGTTGATAGTCAGGTTACCCCCTGTTCAAGCAAGGACCCTCACTCTAGTCAGGGTAAAAGAGAATCACCCTCAGCTAACCCCTGCTTACCCCCTTGGTAGCTTGGAAGAGCAGTAGGCTTAACTTCAGAGTGCTAGGTGTAAAGTATTTGTACCAACACACACAGTAATTCAATGGAAACACAACAAAATGACACAACACCAGCTTAGAAAAATAGGAAATATTTATCTAAACAAAACAAGACCAAAACGACAAAAATCCAACATACACAAGTCAAGTTATGAATTTTTAAAGATTAAACTAAAAAATAGCGCTTAGAAACAAAAATGGTTCAATGAGGTGTTAACACGGCGTCGTGACGGAGTCGTTTCCAACAAGCCGACACCAGCGGCGCCAGACACGGAGTCACGTAGACCCCCAAGTATAGTACCTTTGGTGAAGAGTGAAAACAAGTCGATGCGCGAAGTCGGGGATCACGGCGTCTGTGCAAAGAGTTGAATCTGTGCACTTCGAGCGGCGTCGGTCACGACGTGGTGCGGCGACTTCCACGGAGTCGCGGACTTCAGCGGGGCTGCAGCGGTGTCGGGCCTGCGAAGAGCGTTGCGTTCCAGGGAAGGCCACGGCATCGGGTTCAGGCGGCGTCCCCGGATTCAGCAGCGGCGTCGGTCCGGAGTCGTCCAAAGTCGATTTCCTTGGATTTCCACCAGCCCAACTGTCAAACTGACCCAGACAGGGAATCCACAAACAGGCAGAAAAGTGGCATTTTCAAACGCACAATCTTAAAATCAACTTTACTAAAAGATGTATTTTTAAATTGTGAGCTCAGAGACCCCAAACTCCACATGTCCATCCGTTCCCAGAAGGAATCTACACTTTAATCAGATTTAAAGGTAGCCCCCATGTTAACCTATGAGAGGGACAGGCCTTGCAACAGTGAAAAACGAATTTAGCAATATTTCACTGTCAGGACATATAAAACACATTACTATATGTCCTACCTTAACCATACACTGCACCCTGCCCTTGGGCTACCTAGGGCCTACCTTAGGGGTGCCTTACATGTAAGAAAAGGGAAGGTTTAAGCCTGGCAAGTGGGTACACTTGCCAAGTCGAATTTACAGTGCACATGTACACACACAGACACTGCAGTGGCAGGTCTGAGACATGATTACAGGGTTACTTGTGTGGGTGGCACAACCAGTGCTGCAGGCCCACTAGTAACATTTGATTTACAGGCCCTGGGCACCTCTAGTGCACTTTACTAGGGACTTAACAGTAAAACAAATATGCCAATCATGGAGAACCAATTACATACACATTTTAAACAGGAGCACTTGCACTTTAGCACTGGTTAGCAGTGATAAAGTGCCCAGAATAATAAAAACAGCAAAATCAGAGTCCAGCACACATCAATAACCTGGGGAACAGAGGCAAAAAGTTAAAGGAGACCACGCCAAGGATGAAAAGTCTGACACGTGTCCGCCCCAGCTAAAAGTGGGGAGCAACTACCCAACCTCATGGGAGTTCTCATCACTAAGGCGGAAGAATCTGGACAGACCATCAGCATTGGCGTGTTCTGAACCAGGACGATGTTCCACCGTAAAGTCCATCCCCTGATAGGGAAATGGACCACCTCAACAGTTTTGGATTCTCACCCCTCATCTGCATTAACCACCTGAGGGGCCTGTGGTCGGTCTGAACTCGGAAGTGAGTCCCAAACAAGTAGGGTCTTAGCTTCTTCAGCGCCCAGACCACAGCAAACTCTTCGCGTTCTATGGCACTCCACCTACGTTCCCTGGGTAGTAACCTCCTGCTAATGAAGGCTACGGGTTGATCTAGGCCCTCTTCATTAAGCTGTGAGAGTACTGCTCCAATACCATGCTCTGAGGCGTCTGTTTGCACAACAAACTCCTTGAAGTAGTCAGGTGCCTTCAGCACAGGTGCTGTGCACATGGCAGCCTTCAGGGCATCAAAAGCGTTCTGGCAAGCGTCTGTCCAGATCACTTTCTTGGGTTGCTTCTTAGAAGTCAACTCAGTTAAGGGGGTAACAATGGTACCATATCCCTTAACAAACCTCCGGTAATATCCTGCGAGACCTAAAAAGGCTCTCACTTCAGTCTCGGTCTTGGGAGGCTCCCAAGCCAGAATCGTGTCAATCTTAGGCTGTAGGGGTGCCACCTGGCCACTCCCCACCTGGTGTCCTAAGTACACCACAGAACCCTGCCCTATTTGGCACTTGCTCGCCTTAATAGTGAGGCCTGCCTTCTGCAGGGCCTCTAACGCTCTCCAGAGGTGTTGCAGGTGTTCCTCCCATGTGGAACTAAACACAGCAATGTCATCCAGGTAGGCGGCACTGAACTCATCAAGTCCTGCCAACACCTGGTTGACCAACCTCTGAAAGGTGGCAGGGGCATTCTTCATCCCAAAGGGCATAACGTTGAAGTGGAAGTGCTCATCGGGGGTAGAGAATGCTGACCTCACCTTTGCCCCCTCAGTTAAGGCAATCTGCCAGTACCCAGATGTTAAATCAAACGTACTGAGGTACTTGGCAGCTCCTAACCGATCAATGAGCTCATCAGCTCGGGGATGGGGTGTGCGTCAGTCTTGTTGACTGCATTGAGACCCCGGTAGTCCACACAGAACCTAAGTTCCGGAGTGGCACCAGGAGCAGCAGCCTTTGGGACCAATACCACTGGGCTGGCCCAAGGATTGCTGGAGTGCTCAATAACCCCTAGGGTTAACATTTTGGAGACTTCCTCCTTAATGCAAGCCCTGACCCTGTCAGTCACCCTGTAAACCTTATGTTTAACAGGTGTACTGTCCCCAGTGTCCACGTCATGTGTGCACAGGTGTGTGACTCCTGGGATCAGGGAAAACAGCGAGGCGAACTGTCCCAACATGTGGTGACAGTCCCTCTGCTGTTCCTCAGTCAGGGAGGGGGAGAGGATCATTCCCTCCACAGACCCATCTTTCTCTCCTTCAGACAGGAGGTCAGGAAGAGGCTCACTCTCTTCCTCCACCCCGTCATCTGTCGCTAGGAGCATGGATAGCTCAGTTCGCTCAAAGTGTGGTTTGAGGCGGTTGACATGTAGGACCCTCAAAGGGTTCCTGGGGGATTGCAAGTCTACCAGATAGGTGACCTCGCTCTTTCTTACCACCACCTCAAAAGGCCCAGTCCACTTATCTTGGAGAGCCCTAGGCTCCACTGGTGCCATGACCCACACTTTTTGTCCAGGCTGAAACTCAACCAGAGTGGCATTCTGGTCGTACCACCGTTTCATATCCTCCTGGCTTGCTTCCAGGTTCTCCTGAGCGAGACTCCTGAAGCGGGCAGTCTGGTTTCTTAGGGCCAGCATGTAGCTAAATACATCCTGGGGTGGTTTACTAGGAGCTTTCTCCAAAGCCTCCTTCACCAGACTGAACGGTACCCTCACAGGGTGGCCATAGATGAGCTCAAAGGGGCTAAAGCCAAGTCCCTTTTGAGGCACCTCCCTGTAAGCGAACAGAAGGCATGGCAAGAGGATGTCCCACTTACGCCTTAAGGGCTCTGACAAGCCCTGAATCATGCCTTTCAAGGTGCAGTTGAATCTCTCAACCAGACCATTACTTTGGGGGTGGTAAGGTGTGGTGAACTTGTAGTTACCCCACACACCTTCCACAGAGACTTCATATAAGTGGATATAAAGTTTGTACCTCTATCAGTTACCACTTCCTTGGGGAACCCCATGCGGGTAAAAACTCCCATCAAGGCACGTCCCACCACGGGGGCAGTGACCGTCCTTAGAGGAATGGCGTCTGGGTACCGTGTGGCATGGTCCACCAAGACCAGGATGAACCTGTTGCCCATGGCTGTCTTGGGGTCCAGAGGCCCCACAATGTCAATTCATACCCGTTCAAAGGGGGTACTGACTACAGGTAAAGGTTGGAGGGGAGCTTTGCATTTCCCCCCACTCTTGCCACTTGCCTGACAAGTCTGACAAGACCTACAATAAGCAGCTGACTGCTTGTGCATCAAGGGCCAGTAAAAGTGGGAGACAAGCCTCTTATAGGTCTTGTCCTGCCCTAGATGTCCTGCCAAAGGCACATCATGAGCCAAACCCAGTAGGAAGGCCCTGAAGCCCTGGGTACCACCAGCACACAAGCTGACCCAGGCTCAGGAACCTTAGGCTCACTATACAGGAGGCCATCCTCCCAATATATCAGGTGAGTACCTGGCGCCTCGCCAGCCGCCTGGGCTGCAGCCTGCTGCCGCAGCCCCTCAAGAGTAGGGCACTCCTGCTGCGCTGTGCAGAATGCTTCCCTGGTGGGTCCCCCTTCCTGCTGCCACTGTGACAGCTCAGGGACCTCCCCCAGTTCAGCCACCTGCTCCCCTGTAGGTTCTGGGGCGTCACCCTCAGGCTCCGCCTCCTCCCGGACCGTGGGAACCTCTGGGGCCAGTTTCCCGCGCCCCCTGCCCTTCCTCTTCTTGGCGGTCCCATGGGCCACTGTTTCAGGCTCCAGGGGCTCTTGACTGCCCTGATTGGCTGCCATAGACCGGGTGGATATGCATACCCACCCAGGCAGACCCAACATCTCCAAGTGAGACCTGTGTTCCACCTCCTTCCAAGGGGAATCCTCCAGGTCGTTGCCTAGAAAACAACCAACAGGCATGGTTGGACTCACAGCTACTTTCCAGGAACCTGAGACCCCCCCCCATTCAAAGGGAACCTGCGCCACTCTGCAGAGGTGCTCAGAGTTGTCTACCGCAACTACTTGGTGAAGTACCCGTGGATCAATCTGCTCTTCAGACACCAGGTGACTCCTCACTGTAGTCACACTGGCTCCTGTGTCTCTCAGAGCCTCCACCCTCTGTCCATTGATGGTCACCCATTGCAGGTACTTCTTAGTGTTATCAGGCACTAGGTTTCTCTGGACCTTCTCACTGTCCCCTAGTGAGACAAGGGTCATTTCTGCTGGCTCCCACCCACCTGGAACCAACTCCTCCCCAAGCGCTACACTGGCCAAACCCTGGGATTCCGCACCAGTGGGTGCCGGTGTATATTTGGGGCATTTGGGGTCCCCCCTCACATGACCAATCTGGTCACATGAATAGCACTTACGTGGGGGACCACCTACCCGTGGCTTCCCTTTGGAGAACCACAGCTTTTTTTCAATGGGAGGTTGGGAATCCTTTCCCTGGGGATCAGTTTGGGGCCCTTTAGAGAACTCCCCCTGTTTACCCTTACCCCCCCTTTCTTCTGAGAGGGACCCTGCCCACCCTTGGCATGGTCTCCCCCGTATCTCTTTTGGACCCTGGTGCTCTCCCAGCGGTCCGCTTCCTGTGCAAGCTTCCTGGGGTCAGTCAGCTTGCTGTCAATGAGGTGCTGGCGCAGCTCTGGAAAACATAAACTGTACAAGTGCTCTCAAGCAATTAAACTGTAAAGCCCCTCATACGTGTTTACCTTACTGCCCTTCACCCAACCATCCAGTGACCTGCAAAAAGAATCAACACATTCCAACCATGTTTGGGATTCCTTTCTCTTGTAGGATCTAAACTTCTCCTTGTACTGCTCAGGGGTGAGACTATACCTGGTGAGTAAGGCCTCCTTCATGACAGGGTAGGTCAGTGTGTCCCTCCCCTCTGCCTCAAAATGCTTCCACAGGGCTGCCCCCCAATGAGCTTCAGGGACCTGGTTCATGTGGAGAGCTAACTCATAATCCTTGAACCACAAGTAGATATCATCCTCCCTCTTATAATCCCCCACAAGGTCTTTTGGGATGTGTACCCTTCTCTCAGGCTGCACTGTAGGATTGCTGCCACCATCCCTATTGGACTGGCTCCTCTGATCTAACTCCTTTAAGTTAAGCTCATAAGCCAGCTGCATCTTCCTTTCCTCAAGGACTGCTCTTCTCTCATCTCTTTCCCTCTCCAGATTGAGCTTCTGCAGCTCCAACTGGTATGCCCACTCTGCCTGTCTGTCCTGCAATTCTTCAGGCGTCAGACCTTTGGAGGATACACTGCTACCTGCCCTAGAGACTCTTTCCCTGGGAATAACAGGTCCCCCACAATACCATTATGTACTGATTGCCCTCCCTCCTCATCCTCATCCTCCTCCTCATCCTCAGTGTGCTCTCCAGTGCTTCTGGTTGTCACCCAGGCCCTCAGCGCCTTTTTCAGCTCATCCTTCTTGGAAGAGCTCTTAATGGGACAAACAAAATTTTTACAAAACTGCTTTAGCTGAGCCTTGCTATAACTATCTGTTAGAAATGGGGTTTTTGGTTGGCAGTCAGGTTACCCTCTGTCCAAGCAAGAACCCTCACTCTAGTCAGGGTAAGTCACACACAATCCAAAATTAGCCTGTGCCCACCCTCTGGTAGCTTGGCACGAGCAGTCAGGCTTAACTTAGAAGGCAATGTGTAAAGTCTTTGTGCAATAAATCATACAATACCACCATATAACACCACAAAAATACACCACACAGTGTTTAGAAAAATATATAATATTTATCAGGATAATTGTAGGTCAAAACGAATAAAGTTGCAATGTGAATTTGTAGAGGGATCACTGAAAAGTGATATAAAGTGTCTTAAGTCGTTAAAAAGCAAACAAAGTCTCTTTCAAGCACAAAGTACCTGGTTTGGAGTGGAAAATCTCCTCAGAGGGCCATAGAAGAAGAGATACGTGGAAAAATGGTGTGTGCGTCGATTTCTCCCCAGCACACACGGACTTGCGTCGTCATTTTTCACGCGGGGAAGTCGTGAGTCGTTTTCCGGCGGGCGGACAGTCTCTTTCTGTGGATCGCGGGGATTACCAGATGTCCAGGGTCTGTGCGTGGATTCTCCTGCTTGTTTTCCGGCTGTGCGTTGTTCTGCGGGGCTGCGCGTCGAAGTTTCGCTCACACGGCAGGCGTCGCGTCGATTTCTCCTCTGGAGGTCGGGCGGCGTTGTCCTTGCGAGGCCGTGCGTCGAAGTTCCGGTAGTCCCGAAGGCTTCGCGTTGATCAGCATCGGTGTGCGGCGTTTCTCTCGCTGCGGAACAAGCTGTGCGTCGAAAATTTAGGCGCACGAAGCGTCCAAGTGAAAAAGAGAAGTCTTTTTGGTCCTGAGACTTCAGGGAACAGGAGGCAAGCTCTATCCAAGCCCTTGGAGAGCACTTTCACAGCCAGACAAGAGTTCAGGAAGGCAGCAGGCCAACAGCAAAGCAGCAGTCCTTTGTAGAAAGCAGACAGGTGAGTCCTTTGAGCAGACAGGCAGTTCTTCTTGGCAGGATGTAGTTTCTGGTTCAGGTTTCTTCTCCAGCAAGTGTCTGATGAGGTAGGGCAGAGGCCCTGTTTTATACCCAAATGTGCCTTTGAAGTGGGGGAGACTTCAAAGAGTGGCTAAGAAGTGCACCAGGTCCCCTTTCAGTTCAATCCTGTCTGCCAGGGTCCCAGTAGGGGGTGTGGCAGTCCTTTGTGTGAGGGCAGGCCCTCCACCCTCCCAGCCCAGGAAGACCCATTCAAAATGCAGATGTATGCAAGTGAGGCTGAGTACCCTGTGTTTGGGGTGTGTCTGAGTGAATGCACAAGGAGCTGTCAACCAAGCCCAGCCAGACGTGGATTGTAAGGCACAGGAAGATTTAAGTGCAAAGAAATGCTCACTTTCTAAAAGTGGCATTTCTAGAATAGTAATATTAAATCCGACTTCACCAGTCAGCAGGATTTTGTATTACCATTCTGGCCATACTAAATATGACCTTCCTACTCCTTTCAGATCAGCAGCTGCCACTTCAACAATGTATGAGGGCAGCCCCAATGTTAGCCTATGAAGGGAGCAGGCCTCACAGTAGTGCAAAAACGAATTTAGGAGTTTTATACTACCAGGACATATAACTACATAGGTACATGTCCTGCCTTTTACACACACAGCACCCTGCTCTAGGGGTTACCTAGGGCACACATTAGGGGTGACTTACATGTAGAAAAAGGGGAGTTCTAGGCTTGGCAAGTACTTTTAAATGCCAAGTTGAAGTGGCAGTGAAACTGCACACATAGGCCTTGCAATGGCAGGCCTGAGACACGGTTAAGGGGGCTACTTAAGTGGGTGGCACAATCAGTGCTGCAGGCCCACTAGTAGCATTTAATCTACAGGCCCTAGGCACATATAGTGCACATTACTAGGGACTTATAAGTAAATTAAATAGTCCAATCAGGTATGATCCAAAGTTACCATGTTTAAAAAGGGAGAGAGCATGTGCACTTTAGCACTGGTTAGCAGTGGTAAAGTGCGCAGAGTCTAAAAACCAGCAAAAATGAGGTCAGAAAAAGAGAAGGAGGAAGGCAAAAAGTTTGGGGATGACCCTGTCAAAAAGCCAGGTCCAACACTATCCAATTGCTTCAGGTCAAAAACAGCTTCAACTGATGCATCTCCAAGTTGAGACATGATGAAAGGTTAAAAGAGTGCAAAGTTCCAAATGCCGAAACAAGTTCCCAAATGAAGTTCAAAGTCAATCTAAGATCAGCGAAGAAAAAGAAAGTGGACGTAGGGAAAAATCCACAAAAAGAGAAAAAGCAAAAATCTCAAGACAAGCAGTATGTGGTCACGTAGTGGTCTGCACTCATAAGAATAGTGTACACTTAATCACTGTATGTCAAGTACAAATACAAGTCCAAATCCCAACCGCTGATCACCAATGTTAGAAATGGGGTCTTTGGTTGACAGTCAGGTTACCCCCTGCTCAAGCAAGGACCCTCACTCTAGTCAGGGTAAAAGAGAATCACCCTCAGCTAACCCCTGCTTACCCCCTTGGTAGCAGGCAGAGCAGTAGGCTTAACTTCAGAGTGCTAGGTGTAAAGTATTTGTACCAACACACACAGTAATTCAATGGAAACACTACAAAATGACACAACACAGGTTTAGAAAAATAGGAAATATTTATCTAAACAAAACAAGACCAAAACGACAAAAAATCCAACATACACAAGTCAAGTTATGAATTTTTAAAGATTAAACTCAAAAATAGCGCTTAGAAACTAAAATGCTTCGATGAGGTGTTAACACGGCGTTGTGACGGAGTCGTTCCCAACAAGCCGACACCAGCGGCGCCGGACACGGAGTCGCGTAGACCCCCAAGTACAGTACCTTTGGTGAAGAGTGAAAACAAGTCGATGTGCGAAGTCGGGGATCGCGGCGTCTGTGCGAAGCGTTGAATCCACGCACTTCGAGCGGCGTCGGTCACGACGTGGTGCGGCGACTTCCACGGAGTCGCGGACTTCAGCGGGGCTGCAGCGGCGTCGGGCCTGCGAAGAGCGTCACGTTCCAGCGAAGGTCACGGCGTCGGGTGCAGGCGACGTCCCCGGATTCAGCAGCGGCGTCGGTCCGGAGTCGTCCGAAGTCGATTTCCTTGGATTTCCACCAGCTTTCCTTTCAAGGGCTCAGGGACTGGATAGGGCACCACTTGTCAGAGCAGGAGTCTCTCCAGAGACTCCAGGTGCTGGCAGAGAGAAGTCTTTGCTGTCCCTGAGTCTTCAAACAACAGGAGGCAAGCTCTAGATCAAGCCCTTGGAGATATCTTCTCAAGATGGAAGGCACAAAAAGTCCAGTCTTTTCCCTCTTACTCTGGCAGAAGCAGCAACTGCAGGATAGCTCCACAAAGCACAGTCACAGGCAGGGCAGCTCTTCTTCCTCAGCTATTCAGCTCTTCTCCAGGCAGAGGTTCCTCTTGGTTCCAGAAGTGTTTCTCAAGTCTGTGGTTTTGGGTGCCCTTCTTATACCCAATTTCTCCTTTGAAGTAGGCCTACTTCAAAGTAAAGTCTCTTTTGAATGTGAAATCCTGCCTTGCCCAGGCCAGGCCCCAGACACTCACCAGGGGGTCGGAGACTGCATTGTGTGAGGACAGGTACAGCCCTTTCAGGTGTAAGTGACCACTCCTCCCCTCCCTCCTAGCACAGATGGCTTGCCAGGAAATGCAGACTACACCCCAGCTCCTTTTGTGTCACTGTCTATTGTGAGGTGCAACCAGCCCAACTGTCAAACTGACCCAGACAGGGAATCCACAAACAGGCAGAGTCACAGAAATGGTATAAGCAAGAAAATGCTCACTTTCTAAAAGTGGTATTTTCAAACGCACAATCTTAAAATCAACTTTACTAAAAGATGTATTTTTAAATTGTGAGCTCAGAGACCCCAAACTCCACATGTCTATCCGTTCCCAAAGGGAATCTACACTTTAATCAGATTTAAACGTAGCCCCCATGTTAACCTATGAGAGGGACAGGCCTTGCAACAGTGAAAAACGAATTTAGCAATATTTCACTGTCAGGACATATAAAACACATTACTATATGTCCTACCTTAACCATACATTGCACCCTGCCCTTGGGGCTACCTAGGGCATACCTTAGGGGTGCCTTACATGTAAGAAAAGGGAAGGTTTAGGCCTGGCAAGTGGGTACACTTGCCAAGTCAAATTTACAGTGCACATTTACACACACAGACACTGCAGCGGCAGGTCTGAGACATGATTACACGGTTACTTGTGTGGGTGGCACAACCAGTGCTGCAGGCCCACTAGTAACATTTGATTTACGGGCCCTGGGCACGTCTAGTGCACTTTACTAGGGACTTAACAGTAAAACAAATATGCCAATCATGGAGAACCAATTACATACACATTTTAAACAGGAGCACTTGCACTTTAGCACTGGTTAGCAGTGGTAAAGTGCCCAGTGTAATAAAAACAGCAAAATCAGAGTCCAGCACACATCAATAACCTGGGGAACAGAGGCAAAAAGTTAAAGGAGACCACGCCAAGGATGAAAAGTCTAACAATGGGGGACAGAGCTAAGAACAGAACCACCCCTGTAGCTAAATAGGCTGGGCTCTGCCACTACACAATAGGCTTAATTACCCAGTATTGTCTGTGCAGCCAGCTGGGAGCCAAGGCAGGGGAGGCCGAACATTTCTGGAACTTCAGATAACACTTCTGGAAATTTCTCCCAACTTCTAGGGGCAGGGCACCAGGGTATAAAAAGAGTGCTCTCAGAACTGCTCCTCACTTCACTACTGGAGATGTGGAAGGAC